>NW_027468685.1:27978139-28090639 GCF_046254945.1 Alosa pseudoharengus
CTCATCATGGGACAATCATTGCATTCATATTTTTACTGTGATTTTTGAAAGATGACAATTTTTGGGGTCCTATAAGCAGCCATATTGAAATGATTCCATTTACTATCATTGTGTTCCAATAAAACCACTTGGTGTTGTCAGATGCAAGGTTTTTCCAATGATTGTGGCAATATGCCATGAATCCTCATCTCCATCTCCATTTGCATAATAGCCTCTTTTCTTGACTCGAGAATCAAGAAATAGTTTCTCCTTAAGGGCACTAAGCTGTCCAAGTATCCAAGCAAATATACATGTATGTATCCACATATCTATCTATTCTCAGAATACTTGAAATATTAAACATATGCCTCAGGCTTTGAGGCTGAGTCTTACAAACTGAAAGGAGAGCAGTTTTTAAGTGGTCTTGTGCAGTACAAGCGAGAGACTGACAGTGCACAACAGATTTTTGCAACATTTTGGTTTTGGTTTTCGGTTTCAACACAAACACGTCGGGGGATTTTTTTTCTTTTTCTGCCTTGGCATTATTATGCATGCATGCATAGGCACCTGGCGCCTAAGCTGGCACAAGGGTGTGTTTGTGTGTGTTCTTTTTGTTGTTGTTTTTCTTCCTTTGCGCTGAGCAAAAAGGGGTTGCTTGTTGTGCCACTCTACCCACGGGCTAGCCCCCGTCATCAAGCCACAGATACTGACACCTACAGCAGCACCACGTGGCGGACACGAGCCCGCTGCTCTCACACGCGAAGCTCAGATGTCACGCCAAGTGCGGCGGGAACCCAGCGGTGGCATCCATGGGCACCAAGCTCACCGGGCTGCCCTCTGCGGCTCCCGATGGGACCAGGATTTAAACCCCATCTGGTCTGGCTGTGCCGAGCCCATAGATCCCACTAGCACCTCCAGTGCTGCCAAATCTGGCAACCTTGGCCTCCCAGGAAACATCTCTCATTGCACTCACCATGCCCATACTCAACATAATTTTATTCACACACTTAATAGTATTTTATTCAGCCAGTGCTGCTGAAGGCTCTCCATGTAAGTCCGAAGTCTGAAGTCAACCTAGCAGACGTGTTTCTACAACAATCCTATTGAACTTCAAGAGCACCTTGCATGTAGGGTTTACTACGTCTATGATCCAGAGTTTCCGCTAGAAAAAAATGGTGCCAGTCAAAGTGACCGGCAGAGGTTTCGTTTTCCGGACATTTTGATGATATGCCGGTCAAATATCCTATTATCGCTTCTTAATTAGTCAAGTTGAGGAAAACTGGAGACAGGCTATGTAAGCTAGCTTAAAGAATGACATAATCAGGCTGAATAGAATGCAACATGTTCATTAGCCTAACTTACGTAAACATGCCTAAGATCTAGCCAGTATGTATGTTTTCATGGACAGCAAGAGTCCGCTTCGTTCATTGTTTTTTAAAAAGGCTACATTGTTTGTTGCTGCTACCCACGTTATCTCCAGTGGTTCCACTGTTTAACTTGCACAGATGCGCACACACAAGAATAAGCGCTCACACCACTACCCCCTAAGGCTATGCCTCTTTATTTGATAACAATAAATTAAGAAATGTTTCCTATTCTGGGAAATATTTAGTTTCTTTTTCTTTTGGTCCGCGGTTCAATGATACCATTTAATTGTGCCGGAAATCATCCGCGGACCAGCAATCTCCTCGTCGAGGAGGCCCTAACCCTGCAGATCATAGACAGAGAAAGCATAGGCCTACTGTATGCTTTGGGTACAGAACACAGTTGCATGTCCAGTGTACACAGAGAATGACAGTGTCTTGGAGCGGCCGCAACCCCGCAACTCCACTTCCAACGTCATGATTCCGACAGATACGCCCGACACTTCTCCTTTTTATCTGGTGGTGGTGGAGTTGACCGGACATCTGAGGCTTCAGACGTTACCAATTTATCATCATCCATCGCGTCTGGCCTCTGAAAAAACTTTTATGGCTAGTCTGCCTGGGCCTGGCCATGTTTGAACCGCCTCACTCATTTGTTCGTTGTTTAACATGGACGTTTTAAGCGTGCGCTTCCTATTTGAAATGCAGGCTATGCGTGTTGTTTAATAGCTTTCAAACGGTACATTTAAAAACATAGCCAGAGGACGTATTGCTTTAATATAGGCTTACATTTTAAGGCTTATTCTCAAATTCAGATTGCGTTAGGGGGACGGGATTATTAGCCAATTTCAATCGGACAATTTGACCGGAGAGATTTAATTTTGTCGGACATTTCATTTTTTTTCCGGCTAATGTCCGGAAATTACCGGACAACAGAAACCCTGCTATGATCTGAGCATTCAGTATACTTTCCCTTTTGGTCTTTGTGAGTCACAGTGCTGCCGAAGCTTCTTGAGACCCGAGTATGACAAGGCCAAAATCATAAAGTAATTTTGTTAACAAATAACATTTATTCCTTAAGCAAATGCCTTGAAGATTGATAGATATCCTGTTTATATGTGTAGTGGGTATTGAATCTTGGGTATTGAAATACAGGAACAAAGTGTTAGCATATCTACTCTATAAAGGGATATTCCACCATTTGGGGAATTACACTCCTTTTCCACCTCCCCTTGAGTTAAACAATTGATTTTTACCTTTCTCCAGTTCATCCAGCCGTTCTCTGAGTCTGGCGATACCACTTTTAGCTCCAGCCTAGCATAGATCATTGAATCGAATTAAACCATTAGCATCTCGCCTGCTAGCATCACGTTTAAAAGTGACTAAGATTTCCGGTAATTTTCCTATTTAAAACCTGTGTCCTCCCAAGAAAGTTTAATAAGACCAACGGAAAATCCAACGTGGCGATTTTCTAGGCTGATTTGACATGGAACTATACTCTCATTCCAGCGCAATAATCAAGGAACACCATGGGCGCAGGAGCACAATGATATCAAAGATAATGAATGTGTAGCAAGATGGGTCGTCCTAGTTCATGTCTATGAGGGCAAAGTGGAGTTCAGTCAAAGACGGCTCTGGTTCAGTTCCCGCCTGCACAGGGGCGTGTCACTGACGTATCACTTACGTTTGAACGCCTCGGTTCCACGCCAGACAAGACAGAGTACAAAATAAACTTGGTGTACACCTTCATTAATGTTGATTTTCTCCCGACTGAAGGGTCATACTATCACAACATTCTACTGAAATAGGGAGGAGGGTTTGGAGATCATAATACCGTGTCCGAAATGTGCATCCATTGCTCAGAAAAATAAGGCTTTGACAAATTCTGGGAAATTCTTGGATTCTGCCATAGACCTCAATGTTAAAAAGAGAGCCCGATCACTGCATAAATGTGCGGGGGCGTGTACTGCTACCCTATTTGCATAAATTTCCAGGGACAGGAAATGGCCTCTCATGAAGTATCTTCGTAATCAACCATCTTTGATGATATCATGCAGCAACTGAAAATATAGTCCCCGTAAGCTAATTTCCAGCAAAAATGGTTGAGTTGCAGCAGATTATTATGAATGAGAGTATCGGCCAAAATCGCCATGTTTCATTTTCTATTAGTCTTATTACACTTTCTAGCTTGAGAAGAGACAAGTTTTAATTAGGAAAATTACCGGAAATCAAACATGATACTGAATTCCATGTATATTAAAGACCTATCTAGCCTTGGAGAACCCAGACGAACCATTGGCCAATTTGAATTTGCTCTGCAAGTCCATCTGGCAAAGAGGCCATTCACTCTGTTTCCACTGTTCCTAAAACCCGGCCACCAATCACAACCGTTGAGGCGCGTTTAACATGATAACATGGAAGCAGTTTTTTTAAAAACATTTGTTTGTTGAGACTTTTTTCCCCCGTTGCTTCTTCATTCCTTGCAAGCAATAGCACTGCTAACATAGATAGAAGCAGGGTCAGCCTTATGTTCCCACATTTCTAGGTTAGGGTCTAGGAACTGGGACTGGGAATTTAGGCATGCTTCCGATAAGCTAGCAGGCTAACTGGCTATCAGCCAAACTCCTTGACTGCTTGCAAACAACAGCACTACTAACAAACACAGATCCATGCTGGCAAGCTAACTTTACATTTGCATGTGTTGTAGAAGCCCACGAGCTAGAAATATCATGTCACCTCTCTTCCTCTTTCCCACCCCCACGCCTTGGCTACAGCGCTGACTCACTCTGGTGAGTTCAGCCTAGCGTACCTGGTGGTCACATCTGTCTCCCACTGGCGTAGGAGTGCTTGGTGCATGTCGATCACAGGGGGGCTTGGTGTGGTTTTCAGTAGCTGTGAGATTTTGCGTGGGGAATTTCCTTCTTTCTCATGTTTCTCTCTTGTCAGTCAGACTCACAAAGAGTTGGAGTGATGGCCTAGTTTTACAGCAAGGCTCTGCTGTAATCCACAGTGTGCTGAAGCGAAACCCCACGGCCTCCTTTGAAAGATGATGCGAGACAATGCTCTGGTGGTTATATAGTGTCACACACTGGTGTGTGTGTGTGCGCACGTGTGTGTGTGTGTGTGTGTGGGTCTGTGTTTACATATATGTGGATATATGTGTTTTTGTGGGTTGCAGTAGTGAGTGTACGTGTGTGTATGTGTGTGTGTGTGTGTGTCTCTGTGTGTAAATATTTGTGTTTGTTTTGTGGTTGTGTGTGTGTCTGTTTGTGTGTGCGTGTGTGTGTGTGTCTGTTTGTGTGTGTGTATGTGTGTCTTACTGCTTTGTTTTGGACCACTGCCATTGTGAGATTTTTTTTGTTCCTTAATTGAATAACACATTGATGTGATTTCATCCATAAACCCCTGATGACTGACACATACTGGAACAGCACAGCAGTAAACAGAAGCGACCGCTGACGTCCCCAAGGTGGGTGCCAGTCTGCATTTGAAATGGCTTCACAGTCCATAGCCCACGACTCTAATAATGTCTACAACAGTCACTGGAATTAACAGCTAAAACACCGGAGGTAAATGACTAAACAAAACAGAAATGTTGTGAAGTGTGCTCTCAGAGAGTGCATCTTCATTGCTTGGAAATATTTACTCTTTAAAGTTTCAAAGTTATATTTATATGTGTGAAATTTAAATGCAGTGATTTTTCCCACTGCGCAATGATCATAGGCAGTGGGATGTTATATAGTTTATCTTATCTGTCTGTCTGTCTGACTGGATAGGGAGCGGCTCAGGAGGAGGACTCATCACCTCTGGCCTCAGGCTACAGGAGAGGAGGCAAGTCACACAAAGCGCTTTCAGACATACGTGTAAGACCGGAGGTTCTGCGGATGTTAAGCGGTGGGGCCGTTTATCAGAACGACATAACCGGTCATATGGAAGTCCGAATTTAGCCGGTTGTTCTACTACTCCCCCCCTAGTATTTCCTCCGGACATTATGTGCTGTGTCTGAACGAAGCGTAGAACATGCAGTTAAAATTCACACCTAGTGAGAGGGCGTGTCGGTGACGTTTCTTTCGTGCGTCCATGTGGTTAGATCTGACTTAAATGCCAGTGTTATGATGGAGTGGCATAGTGCTGTCAGACCCTGTCTACGGAGAGCTTCCCCACTCTCTATTAATCCCATACAAACCGAATTTGGCTGCAGTTCACCAGAGTTCACCTAGATGGCGATCGCGTGCGAGTCCAAAATACATGGGGTCCTATGGAGCTACATGGCTAAATTTATTGTTTTCACCTATTTAACAACTGAAACCCTCTATTTAACAACTGAAACCCTGCAAAATGGATATGGATTATCAATCAAAAGTGAGTAATGTCCTTTTGTTTTCTTACAGGTTTGGTCGTTGCTGCCCATAACACGCTAGCATTGTGCTAATGAATGACGTCATTGACACGTTTGAAAGGCCTTAAAAGGCTTTTTAGAACAATTAAGTGACTTTAAAAAATATAATACTCAACCAAGTGTATTGTCTTTGCCTCCTCTTTCGAATAAAATATTCAAATTACTTGAAAAAAAATTATATCCCGAGAAAAGTGGATTTTGAGGGGTACAGCTCCATAGACCTCCATTCATTCTGGACTCGCTTGCGAGCGCCCCTAGATGCAGTACCACACCAGAAGAGTTCCGAGAGTGAAAGTTCTCCCCTTATTAGACATTCTCTGGTGCTGTCCATTGATATCGGTTTGCTATCGGTTTTCTGTTCATTGATAGCCTTCTCATGACCTCACTGCTGAGCTCGCTGATATTTGTTGAGCATAAATATGCCTAGAGAAAATGAAAACGAAGAAAACCCAACTTTGTTCCAAGCTCCTTACGTAAATGCAATAGACACATGGGGAGAGGATGCTTTTGGAAAAAAATAAACCATGAAAAAACGAACCACTTCACTGTTATGTTAGTATTTTGTTTGTTGCTTAAAAACGTTGTATATGATGGCCTTGAAGTCTTGAGTTAGCCTACTGAATTGGCTGGTACCATAAAGTTTGTGCATGCTCTCTCTCTCCAACGCAAACCAGATTTGGGGTTCCATAGCCAAGTAATTCTGCTACATAACGTTGAAAACAGATAAATGTGTTTATTCGAAGCACACATACAAATACTGTAGGTCAATTTGAAGTGCGCACTTAGGCCTACGTGACTACTTCAAGTATTAGCCTATGCACAATAGATTTTTCTTCTTTAGCCTACATAATGCATACACTTTGTAAACAAACAGCAGCTGTGACAGCGACCGCATATATTCTGCGTCATATCTCGCATCTTGTGAACTCTACAAGCCTCCACCCCTCACTCGACAACCACACGGAGATTCTGTAATGTGCGTGTATGTCGTTCACACATAGGTCCATATAAGGTCAGTATAAAGTCCGCAGGTTAGCATCATATCTGAATCATCCGAAGGGTAGGACCTCCATTTGACAAACCTCCGCATACTTCGGAGGTTATATCTGAAAGCGCTTACACAGTCAAATACATACACACACACACAGAAAGAGAGAGAGAGAGATAGATTTACACACATACAAGGCCAGGCTGGCACTTGCACACAAACACACACACAGACACATGCACATACACTTTTGTAAAAAAGAAAGATATCTATACAGTGAGAGACCAACATGAAACAAGTATGATGTCTGTGTCGCCATACATGGTTTCTGGAGACACATGGTCACATATGAACACGCACACATAGCACACATTTGCATTGTTGTGAAAAGGCTGTGTTGAGCTGGAGCGTGCCGTTGCTCCTGGCTCTCTTAATCACTTCCTCTTCTTGTGCGAGGCAGGAAGTGGATGGAGAAAGAAAACACTTCCTGTCCCAACGGCCTGCCATGAGACAATCGCGCCTCGCTCGGAGCCCAGGGAGGGCCGGAGGAACGGGCGGGACGGGGCAGATGAGTGATTAGCCCATGAGTGATTGACGGGGAGGAAGAGGACACACAGACAATGACCTTCTGAACGTCCCAAGGTCACCGCAAGGAACACTTGTGGTTAATGACGGTTGGAAAAAAGCAATAAACAGCTGGCCTGCGTTCAGTAAAACGGGAAGCCAGCGGAAACAACTTAAAAAATGCAGATATAACCAAATATGGTCAGTTGTTGGCGGGTTGGACGGATTTTGTGTTTACTACAAGGGATGTAGTGTAGGCTAAACGCTTGCCCACCTCTGAAATTTCAGAACTAAAGTTTATCCACCTCTTATTAGAGTTTATCCACTTCTCTAAACAGTTTATTCACCAATTGTAACTTTTAATACAACTTGTATTGTTATAAACATTGGACAATAACCTCCACCATCATCAAACATGTTCTGAATGCCTTTTTAAAAAATCTGATACCACATGGCGCAGTCCACTATACCGTGATCACAGAATTTGCCACAACAGCCCTGTTTATTACACATGCTCTGGCTTCACAAAGCACTTACTGCGCTTGCTGACTCTTGCTGTAATTGTTTGCCAATATGGCTGACTGTCCTATTTTGGCTCAATTGTTTTCATAATGTAAATGCATGATTCCATGCTGTCCATGTGTTTTACTGCCATTGCTTGGCAGTGAGAGAGATGGAGAGAGAGAGAGAGAGAGAGATGGAGAGAGAGAATGAGAGGGAGAGAGAGAGAGAGAGGGTGAATTGAGTCATTGCCTCATGTTATATTGCCACCACTGTTTTTCTTTACGTCTATATAATATACTGAAGTGCCAGTAAGTTTATTCCAGCAGACATGATTCTGATATACAGAAAAACAGACAAAATGAGAGAAAGAATAATGTGTGTGAGTGTGTGTGTGTACTCTGTGTGTACTCTGTGTGTGTACTCTGTGTGTGTGTGTGTGTGTGTGTGTGTGTCTAGTGGTCTGGAACTGTAAATAAAGCAGAAGTTTGGTTTGGGTGGGTGACTGCAGTACAACCAAAAAAAAACACACTGAATATTCTATGAGTCCACCAATAAATCTTCTTTTAAGTAGGGCTCTGCTCACAAACCTACTAAAACAACACACATACACACAGAAACACACACACATACACATGCACACAAACACACACACACACACACACACACACACACACACACACACACACACAAACATATGGTGTACTCTACCAGAAGCTCTAATTCTTTTATGCACACTCTACCATACAGTACATGCAGGTTGCTTACAAACTCTCTCAGTCACTCGAACAATCACACACTCAAACACACACATATACAGATAGCCATGTAGACAAAGCTACAATATGCACACCCATGTGCATGCATTCACACACACACACACACACGTCCAACAAACAAAGACACCGCCTAGCACGTCCACAGTAATGCTACACTCAGAGAAGCACGCGTGCGCTGGCTGCCAACCCAATCCATGAATCATTAACCATCTGCTTGCTAGGAAGGCTGAGCTGGGGGTGGGAGGGCGGAGGAGAGGAGCGAGGGACAGAGAAAGAGAAACAGAGAGAGGGAGGGAGGGAGGGAGAGTAAGAGAGCGGAACAAAGTCTGCCTTTTTATGGCATCCTTTTGACACAAAACAAAGGGTCTGTTCTAACTTGCAAGTGAAGTGGACGGCGTGGCTGACCGACAGACAGAGTACTAGAATGAAGAGAGAGGGAAAGAGAAAGAGAGTCATTGATAGACAGAGAGAAAGAGAGTGTGTGAGAGATGGAGAGAGGGTAAGAGAAAAGGAGATAGATAGAGGAAGAGAGAGAGAGGGGGAGAGATAGACAGGAAGAGTGGTGGTCGGCCCACTGGGGGGTAGAGGGTCTTGGTGCTGATCCTATGGTGGCCTTACTGGAATTGGTGCTGGAGGGGGGCGGGGGGGGCAGTTCAGGCAGCTGTTTGGCAGATTGCAAGGCTGTGTGTGTGTGTGTATCTGTGTGTACATTTCTTTGTGTGTGTGTGTGTGTGTGTGTGTATTTGTATGTGCATGTGTGTATTTGGGTGTGTGTGTGTGTGTGTGTAAGCCTGCGGGGGGGGTGGGGGGGTTGGCGGGATGGGTGATCAGCTGGACCTGCCCAGGCAACAGCTGCTGATGGAGGAGAGAAGAGGAAAGGACTTTGGGTCTCCTGTGGTCAAGCGCCTGATGTGGACACTATGAGCACTCTAAGCTTCAAAATCAACCAGAGCCTCTGAGGGGCTCTCAACACACTTCACCAAAGCCACTTCTTAACAATTGAATTCTCTAGTTAATTACATTAGTTCAACATCTTATCACTGTGTTTGTCTCTTTAGTCCTGTTTCTTTATTTCGCATCACATTATCATTGGTGCAAACCAGCAAAATCTCCATCTCCTGTTCATTCTCTTCCAAAACCCCAGCGCTTTTGATGTATTACTCACTAAGATGTGTCTGGGCTGCTTTCTGTGAACCGAGAACTGATCGTTTATGTCTAAGCTTCATGGCAAGTTGTTTGGGTTTCCAAACACCAGATTAGCCGATGGCAATGGCAGTGATTTTACCCCATGAATCATCCAAGATCTCATCTCTATTTCCAAAGGTTTTAGATGTAACAGCTTTCCCATAGCCACAAACCTCTGAAACCATTATCAGCATTTTAAAGCCATATGGACTAATATGCAAGCAATTAATACAACTACTACTACAACTTCACTACTACTACTAATGATAATAATAATCTTTATAATTATTAATAATAATTATCATCATTATTTATGAATGTACTGTAAACATCTAATTCATGCACATTCCAGTGAGTCATACATTATTGTTGTCAATATGAAGATTTCCACAGTGCATCGTGTTGTGTCAACTGCCCTGTTCAGCAATTCCAGGTGAGTTTACTAAGTCCTCCTGAGATGATGAAGAATAGGAAAGTCAGTGTCATGACCATGAATAACGCTGGAACCAATAAAGAATGAGGAGTAAAGGACTTCTACATGTGTGTAGAGTGAGTGAGTATTTTGTCCTTCTTTGTCCCTTTCTCTGTGTGTGTGTGTGTGTTTGGGTGTGTGTTTTCCAAGCATTGTGTGTGTGTGGCTGGTTGGTTATATGCAAACTGTCACAAGCACAACACAATGTGGTAAGGGACTCTATTGTGTGTAGAGTAGCCACTCTCCAGGAAATGAATCACCACTGTCACACACATAAACAGGCACAGGCGAGCGCGCGCACACACACACACAAATGCACATACACACACACAAACACACAATGCTTGCAAAACACACACACAATGCTTGCAAAACACACACACACATACACACACACACAATGCTTGCAAAACACACACACACACCATTGTTGTGATGCCACAAAGGCTTTGCAGACACAAAGGCAGCAGAGTTGCCTTGGAGCGAGGCCCACGAAAGAGGAGGAATCTAAGAAGAGGACGAGGAGGAGGAGGAGTGGACCGGAGTCCAGCTCACCCTGATCAACAGGTCTGTCACAACAAGGCAGAGACAACAGCTGTCCTTCCCCTGCAGCTCATATAACATTTACTGCCACAACAACTACAACAACAATAACAACAACTTGCACCCACGGTGCTTTACAGTAAAGGGGGAACCTCACTAACAACCACCAATGTGTAGCACCCATCTAGGTCATGCACGGCAGCACTTATGTGCCAGAACGCTGACCACACACCAGTTTGAGGTGGAGAGTTTCCATTGACATGCACTCTAATGTTTCTTGCCATGGCTGGCTCCTTGATGGGGTTCCATGAGTTCCTGCAATGGCAAAGGCCCAGGTGTCATTTCTGTCGATTGCAAATGTCACACATCGTCATTCTAAGGGATAGGGCTCTCGTAGCGCTGGGAGCACATTATCTCTCCAGCTCCGAATGTCAACCAGCCCCCAACCCCCCCTCCCCAAACTGCCTCTTGTCCACCCCCCGACCTGAGTGCCTTCACAGATCATTACCACATGTGGGACATGCCCCACACACACACCCACACACACACACCAACCCCCCCACATTGGGCTGTGGCTGGGTATAGGCCACTGCTGCTGTGGCAGAGAAGTGACTGCAAGCTGCATGGCTGAACTGTGAGGACGCTGAAGATGCTGATTCAAGCTACAAAGCAACTAAAGCCTGCCCTGGAAACTGTGTGGGGACGGCCATTGTGGTTTAGGGAGGTGGAACGGATGTAAGGTGGCTGCACACTTGTTGTATCTACGGAACAGTTTGAATTTTTGAGTTTATGATATATACAGTATATATAAACTCAAAATGTGTGTGTGTGTATGTGGAGTGGGTTTGCAGAAGATAAAGGGTTTATTATTACTGTATATATTATATAATATAAAAGCAATTTTTGTTGTTGCTGTTTATTTAGCAGGTGCTTTTGAACTCTTTCTTACAAGTTGGACATATGTAATTTTGATGAATTTGTTTGATTTTGAATGAACTGTTTTCTTCAGTGTTGAGTTATCAGTGTTGAGTTAAGGTGCATTCAGTGTTGAGTTAAGGTGCGTTCAGTTTATGTTCAGTCATGGATCTGCAACCCTGCGTGCCCTTTTCTGGGTTTCTTTTTTCCTTTTTGGGTGTTTCATGTTTCCACTTCAGTAGAATCCCTTGATCTTCTGCAAACCCACTCAACACACACACACACACACACACACGAATACGCACAAACACACAAACAAACACCCCTCCCACCCATCATTCCCTCCACACACACACACACACACACACACACACACACACACACACACACATACACACACTGCATCATCCACCCACATCCTCAATGGCAGAGCACTGCGATTGGTCGATGGTGATCCCTTGGTGTGCACAGTCAGAATGCCTGAGGCAGAAAAATGGCCAAATACTGGACTGTATGTGCATGTGTATGTGTCTCTGTGCGTGCGTGTGTGTGTGTGTGGATGTATGATTCTGTCTGTGCATAGTGCATGCGTGCATGTTTCTGTATACTCCTTTCTGTTTCTGTATCTCTATGTGCATGTGTGTGTGTGTGTGCTAGTGTGTGGTTCTATGTGCATGTGCATGTGTGTGTGTGTGTGCTAGTGTGTGGTTCTATGTGTGTGTGTAGTACGCGCGTATTTCTGTGTACTCTGTGTGTACTCTGTGTGTGTGTGTGTGTGTGTGTGTGTGTGTATGTGTGTGTATGTGTGAGTGAATGTGGGAGGGCAGGGGTAGGATTAGAACTATTTAAAGCTCTGCACGTCTGTCTCGCTGCCTCTCTCTCCTCCCCCCACCTCCACCCCTACCTCCTCCCCTTCCCCCTCCCTTCAACCAACCGCCTCAACCACCAACCCCCCCCCCACCCCCCACAAACACACACACACCCCTCCACCGGTGTCAGCCTCTCCTAGTCCTCGCTGCTCCAATCCTATCCCATGATGCCTCAGTGAGGCCATGCAAGCACAGGCTTCTGGGCGCAATCCACTTATGTAATGTTCTCTTTGCCGAGGAGAGAGAGGAGGGGGGACAGTGACGGAGAAAGAGAAAAGAGAAAATGTGTGTGTGTGTGTGAAAGAGAGAGAGACAGAGAGGGAGATAGAGAGAGAGAGAGGGGGGGGACAGTGATGGAGAAAGAGAAGATGTGTGTGTGAAAGAGAGAGAGACAGAGAGGGAGATAGAGAGAGAGGGGATAGGGATGGAAAAAGAGAAAAGAGAAGATGTGTGTGTGTGTGTGAAAGAGAGAGACAGAGAGGGAGATAGAGAGAGAGAGGGGGGGGACAGTGATGGAGAAAGAGAAGATGTGTGTGTGTGTGAAAGAGAGAGAGACAGAGAGGGAGATAGAGAGAGAGGGGATAGGGATGGAAAAAGAGAAAAGAGAAGATGTGTGTGTGTGTGAAAGAGAGAGAGACAGAGAGGGAGATACAGAGAGAAAGAGAGAGGGGGGATAGTGACGGAGAAAGAGAAAAGAGAAGATATGTGTGTGTGAAAGAGAGAGAGACAGAGAGGGAGATAGAGAGAGAGGGGGGGACAGTGACGGAGAAAGAGAAAAGAGAAGATGTGTGTGTGTGAAAGAGAGAGAGACAGAGAGGGAGATATATATAGAGAGAGGGGGGGACAGTGACGGAGAAAGAGAAGATGTGTGTGTGTGTGAAAGAGAGAGAGACAGAGAGGGAGATATAGAGAGAGAGGGGATAGGGATGGAAAAAGAGAAAAGAGAAGATGTGTGTGTGTGTGTGAAAGAGAGAAAGACAGAGAGGGAGATACAGAGAGAAAGAGAGAGGGGGGATAGTGACGGAGAAAGAGAAAAGAGAAGATATGTGTGTGTGTGAAAGAGAGAGAGACAGAGAGGGAGATATAGAGAGAGATAGAGAGACAGAAAGAGAGAGAGAGAATGACATAATAGCATAAGAGAGGGAGGGAAAGACAGACAGGGAGAGTGAGAGAGAAAGAGAGGTTGAGCCACCTGGTCTTCAGGCCATGTGTCTCTTTCTTTGGTCTGACAAGAGACTGACAAAAAGAGGGGAAGAGAAAAAGGAGAGAGAGAGAGAAAAGGAGTGAATGATGACCAAGACTGACATAGAGTGAGACAATATGAAACAGAGAATGGACAGAGTGAGGACAAAAAGGGAGAATTACTGAACATGGAGTAGGAGAACAAGAAGAGAGAGAGAGAGCGGAAGAGACTTAATCCTCTGTTCAAGTGGCTCTCATAAATAAATACAGGACTTATTAGCTGAAGAGTCTTTCTTCATTTGTTCATCTGGTCCTCAGTGTTTCTGCTTCTCAGTCCAACATGTGGATCATGACAACCCGGGAGTGCAGGCATATAGGGACATTCTCAACACTCCGGATGGACTGAGCTCAGTGTCCACTATGCCACTCTGTCACAACTGACCAATTTGTATTGGTATCTATGTCTATCTATAGGCCTTTTCACACAGAGATCACGCTAAATTTGCGGGAAGAGGAGACGTCTTTTTGCCGCAACGTGTGTCTGAAAACGAGGTGAAAATTTGCCGGCCTGCTGATCTGTTCACATGATGCGGCATTTTAGGGAGCCAGGAGGCAGGATCAGCTTAAAATGTGACGTGCAACAGGGGGTGTGTAGAGTGATAGTCTTAGGCAGGGATGGATTACTGCACGGGCCTACCGGACCCAGGCCCAGGGGCCCAAAGGGTCAGGGGGCCCTAAAGCCCAAGCCTTTGCATGAATCATTGCCTCAATATCAACAAATCAGGATGTAGGGTATGAATCTGATTGAATTTAGTACTGGCCATCCCCAAAATGGAACAGAATACAGGAAATCACATCAAACAAATTAAAAATGTTCTGGGGGAGGATCCCCAAACCCCCCTCCCACATATGCGACAATTAGTGGGGGGCCCTTAATACATCTGGGCCCAGGGGCCCGAAAGTTCATAATCTGTCCATGGTCGTAGGCCTTATTATGCGTGGGCCTTCCGATGCAGCAGGTGTGTGATTTCCAAAATCATGGCGGAAGAACCAACTGTAATTTGGTTAGCTTGCATTTGCGTTGCTGTTGCTTAGAATGCTAGATTCTTGCGATAGATGTCTTCAGACAATAAAAAGTAATTTGGAAGGGAAATTGAAGAGAAGAGTTGCCCCCTGCGTTGTCCGTGATTCCCCTTTGAAAATCAGAGGTTCACAGGCTACTGTGGCCTTGGTCAGTGGCGCCGCCAGCCGTAATCCTGTACGTACGATGCGTACAATTTATTAATGAAATCATTCAATATTATTATTATACTATTAATATAACAATAAAAATAGCTTGTGTACTGTCTTAATTGAAACATGCTTTGCGCACAAATGATAGCCTAGGGCAAAGAGAATGACATCTCAACATAAGGATACATTAGAAGATGATGATTGGTGTAAACTTTGTCACGACGTGATAAGCAGTTCTGGTGCTTAAAAACGCAACGTTCCATTCAGTCATGAATCATTCAAGCGTAGGCCTAGTGCTCATCATGAAAAGAAAACAGCAGCTTAATATTTTTCATGTGTTTAACAGTAGGCCTAGGCGCACTGTTAGCAGTTATGCCGAAGGCAGTGAGATTATTAGGCATTGCATCCTGTCACTCTGATTGGAACATCGCAGTGCGGGTTGATAATATTCCGTTAATGCGAGTATGGATCGTCTCAAAGTTTGGGACAACCAAACAGCAGTGTAGGCAAAGCAAATCCTAATTGTTAGTCAAGTCAAGTCAGTTTTATTTTTAAAGCGCATTTAACATGCACATAGTGCAACCCAAAGCGCTCCAACAAACAAGACACATAACAAGACAAACGATGCCGGATGGAGCGGCGTAGTCGCCAGCGTGCCCATGACATCAAGACATACATTTAAAAAATAACAAATACAAAAAATGCTGGACGGAGCGGCGTAGTCGCCAGCGTACCCGTGACACGTGAAACATACAACATATGAAACATTCAAGACGGATAACAAACAAACTAACAAAAACAAATAATAAAATAAATAATTAATAAGACATTTTAAAAAGAAAACTCATGTTAATTTAGTCCAGTTGGTTGCATCTTATTAAGCGGCTGAATAGTCCAAGGGCAATGATGAAGGCGCACAGCTGTGTCCAACCCCGGAGGATTTTACGTTATCCTGGCAGTCTGGAGAGCACTGGAAGCAATGAACACTCTGAAGTCGTATGTGATGCTACAGATCAGCAACTCGGTGAACATTGACAGCGACCATTTGTTGTTCAGTGAGATCGCTGTCGTCAGAGTTCTTCAAACTTGCTTCTAACGTTAACGTTAGCCTACTCAATCCAGACTCCAGGCAGCAGAGCATGGCAGCTCGCAGGTCAAACCAGTGGTCACGGCAGCGGCACATCATAGCCCACCACAACCGTCCTGAGAGATCCCTTTCCGAAGCGCAGCGCCGTTCACGGATGGAGTACACCAGAGGCCCAGGACAAAAGCCAATGTCAACGTTAGCCATGGCTAGTAGGTCCTCAGCCCAATAGAGTGGTGAAGTCCCGCTCATTCTACTTCCGGTCCATGGGACCTATCTTTCAAAAAATTATGAACGGGAGTTAATGGAGAGATAAAAATTATTTTTTGGTTCAGTTTGAATTGTGCCACAAATTTCACATATGATTTTTAATTTTAATTAATTAATTTTAATTTTAATTTAAAAGATAATTTTTCACGTCAAGAAAGTACTGTTGTTCGATAGACTTCAAAAGTTATGTTGGTTTTGTGCGAATCCACTCAGTGGACTACATCTCTCGTCTCGAACGATGTACGTCACCAACGTAATGAAACGATAAGAGCTGTTATGCTAGTTAAAGGTTGCATCTTGCTGCCTGCTATGTCACTTAACAGTATGTAATGTACAGTCTATGGACGAATACATTTTCTTCGGCAAGGAAAGCCCAATTAAGACCTGTTGCTGGTATGCTTGTACAATCTAGTGTGGCTGTGAATGAGCTAACGTCACTAGCGCGACTTATGGGTTTGTAGTCGTTGGAATTACGATCTTTCACAATGTTGTAATTCAATAGTTATTAAACAAACTGCAAATGTCTTTACATGAAAAATTGTCTTTAAAATTGACAAACATCATATGGGTAATTCAAGGCACAAGTCAACATGGACCAGAAAATAATTTATTTTTCGCCATAGACTGCCGTTCAAATTTTTTTGAAAGATAGGTCCCATGGAGGCAAACGGAAGGGGCGGGACTTCGCCACTCTATATCGATTTCAATAATTTTACAAGGTTTTAAGACGTTAGTATATGTAGTGACTGTCTTACCACAAATCAGACACTCGGCAGGGTGAGGGCTAGATCCTGTTTTTGACGCGCTATAGGCCTGTCCACTTCGGATAAAATTGAAGTCCACAACGTTTAGAGTCCTTGGGTGATGTTCCCATTTAATAGCAAAGATAGTTTACAGAGTTCAGACTAGTATATGCAAACGTGAGGGCTAATCTAGCTGTGGCGTGCCAGCGGTAAAAACTGTGCGATCTCCCCGCCACCCTAGCATCATTACCCACCCGCTACACCTGTGAATTAATTACCTGGCGCGCCTGTGCCACCGTGACCTATGACCTAGCTACTGTAACACAAGCACACTGCCCTCTAGTGTAGACCACCACCACAACATCAACAATAGCTAATGGCTCCCACACACCGGCCCCTAATTGGGAAAGTGTGACCAATTAAACTACAAAACAGGGAGCCACACAAAAAAGGTCTTCTTCCTTCTGGATTGGATATAAACCAGCGTTGGGTCATGACCATTACACAGCTTCTTGCAACAGGAAAAGCTTGGAAATAGGGCGCTCCAACTGCCCTGTTTTAGTCTTCAACTGCACGGCACGTACGAAACCCTTCTTGTCTGGGTAAGTTTGTCACTCTACCCATAATCCATGATCCACGGGGAGCAGTGTGATCCATGATAATTCAAGGTTGTTCCTTTAACTCCAGCTCCACAGTCAAAAACCACCCTTAGAGATTTCTTTCTTGGGTGATACACCCCATGATGAGGGAAATACCACACATGGCCTTCTTTACAGTCCAGCTGGTCTTTAGGCACCACTTCAGCATATCCGCTGTCAATCATCTGTGAGAGAAACGCTGTATACTCCTCCTGATAAGATTTGTTCCTTTCAAACTTTCTTTTTAGACAGTTAACACGCTGTTCCACTATGCACCGGTTATTTGGCATGGTGATGTCATCAGTCTTAAAGGGTAAATCCACGCAGTAATGACCTCCTTGCAAGTGTGTGGACTTCTCAAGGACCTCCATGAACCTCAGGTCTTCCCTTGACATCTCCTGCCTCTCCTCCAATGACTTCTTATTAAAGTCTTGGTTGTACTGAGAAACCAATTGCTCCTCCAGCCTGGCAATGGATATCCTATTGGCATAGACGGTTGAGCAGCTTCTCTTGCAACATCCACTATTGCCTCTCAATGGACCGTTGATGACCCACCCCAATAGGGTCCTCATGGCGTAGGGTCCACCACCTTCGCTGTTGACAATTTCCCAGGGCTCCATCAATTTTGGTGCATTGGTCCCAATCAAGATTTCAACATCTGCATCCAATTCTGGAATTTTAACATCTCTCAAATATTCCCATTTCTCAAGGTCTTGCTGGGTGGGAATGTTGCTCTTTGACACTGGAATTGCATCCTGTGTGTACACCTCTGGGAGGTCCAAGAACTGGCTGCCACCCAATTTGGACACCTCCAAACCTGGAACAACTTGACTTTCAACAACCTTCTCTTGGCCCATGGTGCGTAGTAGAATGTTGGTCCTTTTACCCTGCAGATTCAACTTCTTCAAGAAACTGTTGGTACAAAATGTTGCTGTACTTCCAGGGTCCAAGAAGGCATATGTCCTAAGCACCTTGTGTCCTTTCTTAGATTTCACCTGTACAGGAATGATGGAGAGAGTACAATGTTGATCTCCGGCCCCAGTACAACCACATGTCTGAAGCGACACCAGTGCGTTATTAACTTCTACTTCCTGTGTCTTGGTCATCTTGTCCTCATTGTGGATGTGCAAAATAGTTGGATGTTTCAGATTGCATTCATCACAGGTCAGACGACTTCTACACTCTTTGCTCATGTGGCCCACTTTCAAGCATCCAAAGCAAACACCCTTTCCTCTCAAGAATTCAATCTTCTCCCTGTGAGGAATTTTGTTCAAGCCTGGACACTTGGGCAATAGATGAGGCTGCTTACAATAGTGGCAGAACTCTGAGCCTGACTCCTTCGAAGCACTGGGCTGGCTTGGCATCGCCAAAATGTTAGTTGCAAAACTGCTTCCTTTGATATTACTCCTGGACACTGGCCTACTACTATTCATAGCCTTCAAAGCGCTGGATTGTGTGTCTGCAATATCACCAAAAAGTGGATGAGACAAGATTTTGACTTGAGTCTCGAGAAAGTTCACCATATCAGGAAAGTTGGCTCGATAGCCTCGTCGCTCTTGTAGCTCACAGGCCGTAGATCTCCATCTGTCCCGCAGCCTGTACGGCCATTTCATTATCACATTCTTCATATTTGATGGAATGTTCAATTCCTCCATACATTGTATCTCAGTCATAACATTGCAGCATCCTCTTAGGAAAAGTGCAAATTCTTGCAATGCCTTAACATCCTCAGCCTTTACGACAGGCCATCCGAACACTTTGTCCATATAGGCTGTTGCTATCTTCTGTTCACTGCCAAAGTGCTCTCGCAGAAGACATTTTGCTCTTTGATATCCTTGCTGTGATGCCATATGTAGGCAACTTCGAACCAGCTCTCTAGGCTGCCCTGTAGTATATTGCTCTAACAGGTAAAGACAGTCTTGATAGCTGCTAGTTCTCTCCTCAACACAGTGTTCAAAAGCTCTAACAAATGAAAGAAATTGCAATGGATCCCCATCGAATATGGCTATGTCTTTCTGTGGCAAACTTGATGACATTTGTTGCTGCACAAGCATTGCTGTAATCTCATTCTGCCTTTGCAAGATTCGACATATGGCATTCTGGTCCACAGTGCTTTGCATTGATGGAGTGTTCTGTGCTGGCTGAAGCCTGTGCAATTGCTGTTCTTGTGCAGCTACTGATCCAGCAGGCGCAGTTATTAAGGTTGTAGGAACATTTTCAAACTGATGCTGTCGGCCAGTACCATGTGTTCCATTGAGTGGCTGTGACTGCAGTCTGAAAGTGCTATCCCTTGCTGATGATATGACACGACGCTGTTCATGATCCTGTGAGCGTGCAAAAGGGTCCTCGCCATGCGCAGGAGACACAGGTGGTTCTCTTGAGGTTGGTTTTGTAGTCATGGTGCTTTGTTTAGGAACATACGTGCTTGCATTTGGATTAAGTTGAAGACTTTGCCCTTTACGTGCCTTACTCGCGTATGAGTTCATTCCATCTGATGCGGCCATTCCCACATCACTGCCTTCCAGTACTGAAAGCCTTGCATCTGCCATAGCAATTTGTGTATCAAGTTCCAACTGTTCCTTCCTTTTCCTCAGCTTGACTCTTTCCAATCGGAGTTCCTCCTCTTGTTCCTCAAGCTGATGCTTCCTTTGTAAAGCAGCAGCCTTCTCCATCAAAGCTGCCCTTTCTGCCTTTGCCTTTAGCCGTGCGGAAGATGCACTGGAACTGCCATGGCTTCGTTTGCTTGATCTTTTGCTGGACACATTAGACACACTGTCCCCTGGCTTAATGTCATCTTGACACACAGATTGAGCATCTTTGTTTTTCACCTTTAGTTGTGCACCCTGGCCATCACCATCATCATCATCATCATCATCGTCACTTTCACCACAATCATCATCAGAAACAGCACCATCACCGCCACCATCAACAATGTCAGCAGCATCATTCACATTTTCATCATCACATGAAGCTCCCATCTCCTTCAACCATTTATACACTTCTTCAACAAATGCATCATTAACAGACCCTTTTGACTGAAACCATTCTTCCTGTCTTTTCTGTTCCTCTTCAGGCAGAGAAAACTCTGTGAGCAATGTGTTGTGAAGATCAAAGGCATTTTGACATAGAGATTTAAACCTTTTTAGCTTTTGTTGAACATTTGTCACATTTGCAGGAACATTTTCAACAGATTTTTTTTGTAAGATTCACGGGCCTTGTTATTGCGCTGTGTCGACTATGCGGCCTCTCCGTTTGCCTAGGCAACACACTCGCAATACGTGACCTATATAGCAATATTATTAACACTGCGTCAATTGTTGTGCAGGCGTAAATGTCTTTGCAGCTCACAGTATGGTAATAGGCCGTTCAAAACAGTCTTTTTTATAACATCGTAGTCGACAAGTCTTAATTGAACAGTCTTTCAGTTCGTAACCTGCTTATCAGGAACGTCCAAGTTTTCCTTTGCCGGTCGATGATAAAAAGATTTATCCTACCTTAGGATTGGCGATGGATGACCCAGTTTATGGCTTTACCATGCTGCGGTTTCAAGTTCGATAAAGTAATCCGTTTGCTTATTCAGCTTCCAAAGTATTCCAGCGAAATCCAATTGTTGTTCAACTTCCAACGTATCCAAACGATATCGAACATTAATCCAACTTCCAAAGTATCCAAACGAGACCAGATTTTCATTTGTTCTTCTTCCAGGACATCTCAACGAGATCAAAGTTTTTACTTGTGTAGTGACTGTCTTACCACAAATCAGACACTCGGCAGGGTGAGGGCTAGATCCTGTTTTTGACGCGCTATAGGCCTGTCCACTTCGGATAAAATTGAAGTCCACAACGTTTAGAGTCCTTGGGTGATGTTCCCATTTAATAGCAAAGATAGTTTACAGAGTTCAGACTAGTATATGCAAACGTGAGGGCTAATCTAGCTGTGGCGTGCCAGCGGTAAAAACTGTGCGATCTCCCCGCCACCCTAGCATCATTACCCACCCGCTACACCTGTGAATTAATTACCTGGCGCGCCTGTGCCACCGTGACCTATGACCTAGCTACTGTAACACAAGCACACTGCCCTCTAGTGTAGACCACCACCACAACATCAACAATAGCTAATGGCTCCCACAGTATATTTTTTTACACTGTAGGTATCACATACTACAACATATATTCATACCAACACGATCAAATTTGTGACTACAGAGTTTTATTTTAGCATGGGTTTCCTCCGTAAAAGAGACCTGCATGTAACTTCACAGCATGCGGTTAAAATCCTTAAATTCACGGACGTGTTTTGGCTTTAATTTTTTGGCAAAAAACGTTGCTCTTAACAACTGCCAGTCTTTGAGAAGACGTGAAATATCCACTGGAATTTAGTTTCTTTCTATTACACCTGCCAGGGAATCCGTGTTATGTGGCTAAGCTGCTGCCTAGCAGGTAAAGCATGTTTAAATGGCTATAGCCTACATTTAAAACAATTTATTAGCTAGAAATGATGCCACATGTCTACATTCAATGCTATTTAAGCCACTACGAAAGTTTGTTTAGATCCAGTGATTCTGCCGTCATGGAAACGCTACGTCACACTTCGGGACTCTATGGACTTTAACGTTAAGTTAACTTAACGTCTGCTGTGACGTTGTCAGCAAATAAAGGACTAAGAATAACAGAAAAACTACCCAAAAACAACGCAAATAAAGAGAGAATACATCCAACTAGACAAAAAAACAAAAAAATAAACAGAACATCACACAAAATTACGAACAATTACATAAAAACAAACAAAAACATGATGCCAGACGGGGCGGTGTGTCTCACCAGCGTCCCCGTAACCTAGCAACCGAGGTTAGGTTAGGTTACCATAGCTGTCTTTTCTCTAGGCCTAGGCCTATCGGAAATCGCGACATAAGCTCATTGATTTCTTTTTTTCTTTTCTTTCTTGTTTGCGTGTTGGGTAGTGAAGCGATAATGCAATGTACATCATGTGAGCCAGAGCCGATATGGCCAGAGCTGCTGCTCTGTAAAGGTATTTCTGTCCCACCCAAATTTGCTGAACTACTTGCGAAGTAGCCTATTCATTACAGACATCACATGTATCATATGAAAGAGCTTTTTCTCAGCTTTTAAACGATGATAGTGATTAGTTGTTGTGGTAATTGGTAAGAGAAAAGTAACTTTAATTTAATCATATTTTCTGCGCCCGTCTCCCTACCCATTCATCTTGGTGGAATACTTTGCGAACTTTCCCTCAACACATGACAAACCATATATCAGAATAAACAGCAGACCATACCAAACACAAAGGTGTAAAGCATTCCCCTGTACAGTTAGCCATTCCAGAGTAATCTGCAGCAATGTCTATATGCATGTCTCCAACTTTGGGGTTCACAATGTGTTTAAATTGTTTAATAGGCCTAAATTATTTTATAACAGGCCAAATACAAAATAAATGTTACAAATATCGTCTAGATATCTGTAAGCATTACAATCAGAGGATATACATAGGGCAGAGAGACGCTCATGAGTTCATGCTTTGTTTTATCGCTGGGTTTTAGGATAGCCTATTATGGCAACCGATTGCATTCCGAGCTACAGTCAACTCTAGCAGGCATTAAATGACTGGAGACTTTGTGAATTTAAAGATTGACATAATGTGCTGTCTCTGCTATTGCTGCTTTTGATCAGTTAGATTTATTTGCAATCTCATGTGGTGGGCTGGACATAGCATCGAAATGCCCGCCCAGATTCCCCTTTCCGCCTTGACCCATTCACACTGGTGCCGGAACGAAAAAACTCGGCAAAATGTCTAGGGGGCTTGGTAGTAAATTTGGCGAGACACTTTGTCCCGCCGTTCCGCCTCGGTCTATGTGAAAGGGACAGTCGTTCCGCGATTCTGGTACATAAAATCGCGGCAATTTTGGCAGTGTGAAAAGGCCTTATGAGTAATAAGTATGCATATACAGCATGCATTTTTGTATCTATCTATCTATCTATCTATCTAATATGTGTTCATTTGTACATTTGTTTGTTCAAAGTTTGAGACATCCAAAGCAAACCAAGTCCTCTATCGCACACACAACCCCTGCACATCCAAGCCACACACACAACCCCCAAAGGGACAGCCAATGGAATGTCTGCATCTGTCCCGGATCACACACAGGTCTGGCCCAGATCAGTTCCAACAACTGAAAGGGGTTAGTGTGTGTGAGTGTGTGTATGTGTGTGTGTGTACATGTGTGTGTGTGTATGTAAAGAGGGGGTGGGGGGTTGACATTATGATGGGCTGTAGTCTGACTCTGAATGCAGCTCATGGAAAACTCAGATATGCCTGCTGTTTGATGTATAAAAGATCCATCCCCAGAGTCCCACAGGGAAGTCAAGTCCTCGACACACACACACACACACACACACTCACACACACACACACACACACACACACACACACACACACAACCCCACCTCCAGCTTAATTGTGATGCTTTTAGGGCTTTCCTCCTGAGACAGTCTTAACAGAAGTGGTTATTTTCTCAGTCAAGATTTTTATCTTAGTACTAGAACTTTCCAAATCTATGCAAAAAGCAGATGTACAACAGAACAGGCAGTGGTGTTAAAGGACCTATGGAATTCTATAGGATTTGAGATGTATTGAACGCAGCCAGACACATGCAGGACTCTTTCATTTATTTGCATTATATTTCCTGTAATCCTACACTGTGCGAGGTGTAATGGGATATAACAAGAAAGCTCGGTCATTTGCATGCAGTACCTAACTTCAGTGCATATCTGGACAACACAGAGCATAGGCTTTTTAGACATTACATCCAGGGGCGGACCTGGACACTTTGAGGCCCAAGGCAAAAGATCCCGAGGCCCCTCCCAGCCCCCCCCCCCCCCACACACACACACACACCACAACCCTAAAACTAAAACACACTTTTTTCTGTAATAATGGGACGCTGAGGCATACTCAAATACAACAAATATTTATTGCCATAGATGACAATCAAAAAACATTTAAAACCTGTAAAACCAGTAAAAACCTTTGAAAGTATTATAATTATGAATGGTCTGTGTGTGTGTGTGAGAGAGAGAGAGAGAGAGAGAGAGTAGGCTAGGGGTTTGGGGTCTCTGTGTGTGAATATACTCTATGTAGCTATGTACTGTATGAGAGTCTGTCCGTGTAGGCTATGTGTAGAAGAGAGGGAGAGAGAGAGAGTGAGAGTGAGTGTGTGAGTGCGAACTAAATGAGGTGTTCGATCTTCCAAAAAGCCGACATCCAAAACAATTAACAGCGTCTGCACTGACCGAATAAACTAGCCATTTTCTGTTTATTTTTTCTCCATTTTTCATGGTCATGTAATAATGTTCAACCGTGAATCTTCTGGGTGGTTTATCTGCATTTTTGGGGAATTCAAAGTTCTTAATTTGCACAGGGCCTTTTTTTAACGATTTCAACTCGCTCTGCATCTCTTACGGTGTCTGGCCATAACGTAGGGTCGTCACTGATAACTGTAGCCTAGTGCTAGGTATTGTGTTAGGGCTACTCACGTACTGGTTTCGTTTGCACCCAAAGCTTCTGCTACTGAAATGGTGTCCGTAGCAGCACCAACAGCACCAGTGCGGACTTCGGCAGTGACAGTGATCCCTCACGACTGTTTCACTTAGATCAACATCATAATCATCATGATCATCAGTAGAAGAATAGGCTATGTAGTAGGCCTAGGCTACAAGAGCTATCCAAATTACTTTCTTCCGTGGAAGAATTCTTCGACTGGAAGAAGTTGGTTAATTTAGGCAATTTCTTTCTAAATTCTTCCTCCTCGCTTTTTCTTTTTCTTTTATCATTTCCACTCTGGAAACGTTTCATGGCTGCTGTCAATCGCTCAACTCACCACACTCAACACACCTCACCAAGACCTCGCTAGTTGCTGCTATGGTGACAGAAAGCGGACCTGCAGTCATTTGATTTTATGATGAGTTTATGAGCAATCATGAGGCAAAATATTTTTTCAATCTTTATTATGGATTAGAATATATTGTTTGGATGCGGTGATCATTTATTTTATGATCATTTATTTAAAAAAAAAAAAAACGAAATACGATATGGGGATGACGAGGCCCCCAGGCAATTGCCTGACCATGCCTAATGGCAGGTCCGCCCCTGATTACATCAAAACAGTCCTTTCTTCACATTCTGGTCATTTTTGGATGTTTTAGACTAAACTCTCAGCATCAGTAACAGTATGTCTTTTGGAAGCAGTGTGTGGCTTTGAAGAAGTCTTTCCCTTTGAGGCGCTTGCTCTTGGTGCTGCCCCAGCAGGATGCCCTTTACAAAAGGGGATCACGGTCTCCCACAGCTTCCCGAATCACTGAGAGAGGACACCTACAGTCACGGAAACAAAAGACACAAAATGCCCGTTTCAACCACCAAGCTCACAGTTATGGAACTGTATACATAAGGGGTTGTGTACACACATCATTCACAAGAGGACATGATTCATGATGGTGAGGATGTTTACCTCTCTAATAAATATGCCTTGCCTTGCCTTGCCTCTGGCTGTAAAGGTGAAAACTGGTGTAACCCTAAAAAAGTAGACGATAGAATCAGAATCAGGTTTGTTTTGCCAAGTGAGTACACACAGGGTGTGTGTGTGTGTGTGTGTGTGTGTGTGTGTGTGCGCGCGTGCTAGCACAATCATGGGCAACATATGGCCCGCAGGCTAGCCCCAGCCCACAAACGTTTTTAATACGGCCCAAAGTGCCTTTGACAGGGAGAAGAAAGCCATGCCATTGTTCTGCATGCAAGCGGTGAGTCTAAATGTAGCCTACTTCTATAAACGTTAGTCCAACAGAGTGCACTGTCTACAATTGAAATCATGCTCAATAAACATCACTCTTCTCCACTGTACTCAGACGATAGTGCAGTGTGACAATAAGCCTCTGCATGCATTTGGATGGACATAACCAAACAGAGCCAAAAAATATGTGAATCCAAAAGGGAAAATGGTAAAAAAAAAACATCCTTCTTTTTGAAAAAGTGCCTTAATTGCTGTTTTCTGATAATCTTTTAGGGCTCTGTTTTTGCGACGCAAAACCTGGCACAAAGCGGATTATTATCCCGACGCAAAGTTTATTTCTATTTTACACTCGAGTCTTGCGCTATGCACTTCACTTTTATTAAGCCTTGCGCCCAGGGGTGTGGCAATTAACGACATAGGTGTGGTCTGGGCGTTATCTAAAAATCGATATTTTACGCCCTCTCAAATGCATTACGCCACTGACCAAGACAAGTCTGGTCTATAGCGAAAGGCTCATATGAAGCACAGCTGAACACAGCTGGTTTTCAAATACAGTCGAGTCCGAGTCAAGACCGAGTCTTTGAGGAAGCAAGTCCGAGTTGAGACCGAGTCCTTTAGGAGTCGAGACCGAGTCGAGACCAAGACCATAAAAACATGTCAGTTTTCATATTCATGATCTAATATCACCCCAATTAATAATCAACAGTTAGGCCCAGGCTTGGAATTTCACCATTTTAGGGGCAAGGCCACTTGGCCTTCAGTTGGGCATATTTGGTGGGGGGCACAAAGGCCACATGTCAGGGCCCCAAGGCCAAAGTTAACTATACAGTAGTAGGCTATAAAAATAATCAAAGTTGTCTTTAGCCTATTCACAGCAGTAGACCTGCATCACTGTATGAAACATTACAAAAACATGAAACATGACATATTAAATAGAACTGTAAATCATGTAATCATTTAATATTTAGATGTCTAGGCTATATTTAATATTTATATTTATTTTATATTTGGCCTGTTATGGAATCATGTATTGAGCAATTTAAGCACAGCTCAGCTTTAAGAAACTCAGATAGCCTAGATGCATGCTTAGCATTTTTTGATCATTAAGACTCCTTTCACAAACTCTTACTCTATATCCTCTGATTTTAATATTTACCTATATCTAGGCAATATTTGTAACATTTATTTTGTATTTGGCCTGTTATGAAATCATGAAGAACGATTTAAACAGATTTTGAAACCTAAAGACCAAAGTTGGAGACATGAATGTAGACCTTGCTGCAGATTACATTTTTAATTTAACCGGAATACGCTGGAACGGCTTACTGTACAGGGGACTGCTTTATTTCTGGTAAGGTCTGCTGTTTATTCTGATATATGGTTTGTCGTGTTGAACTAAGGGTTCGTGAAGTATTCCACCGAGATGAATGGGTAGGGGAGATGGGTATAGCACCTTATGTAGACGTTATGATTAAATTTAATTATATTATTTACTTTTCTCGCGAACCGTTCACCACAGCAATTAGCGGCTAACATCGTTTAAAAGCTGAGAAAAAGCTCTTTCATGTGATGTGATACATGTGTCTGTGTGATGAGTAGGCTTAACGATTGCGAGTATTTCAACTGAGAAGAATGGGTGAGTTTGGACGCACTTTCTGTCTTGCCATGCTGCTGTCATTTTCTCCACTGTGTAAGACTGAATTAGTTTGCGCTGTGATGCTAAGATTATTTTGACAGGCTATAGGCTAAATAAAAATCGCTATTAAACGGACGCAAAGCAGAATATTGAAAGAAGGGGGCACCAAGGCCAACGCAAGGGGCAAAGACGTGGCCGCCGTGAAATTTCATTTTCAGTTTTTTTTATATATGAACATAAAAAAATGCGCTGGTCTCGAGGACTCGGTCTGAAATTACGAGTCCTTCTCTTCCCACTGTGGTCCGAGACCGAGTCAAGACCGAGTCTTTGAAGGAACAAGTCCGAGTCGAGTCCGAGAAAGCAGAAATCGGTCTCGAGACCGGTCTCGAGTCCGAGACCGGACTCGAGTACTACATCACTGCCATCTGCCTTATGTTTGATAACAAAACCACTCTCAATGTGGACTGGACAACCCACTAAATTTATTTAAGCTATTCGCTAGTGACCATGCATTTTAGATCGCTAAAATAGGGCCCTTAAAGTTATTGTGCTGTCGATATCTACAACAGACAATTTGATTGGTCCAAACAACTCTGGTTTGGGTAGACTCAATAGATAGAACGACTCTACACTGAATTTCCCAAACTTAAATGTTGTGGGCGTGGTAAATTCAGACTGGCTTCCAAGCTACTTAAGCAACATGACATGCCATCTGTCAGTCAGCTTTCTACCATTAGCCTCCTAGCTTACATAGGCTAGTTTAAAATTCTTGCTGCATGTTCTAGGTTGTGTCAATGTTATCTTAAAAGTCCATTGAAAACCATTGTTCTTTAAAGATGCCATCACTCCAGAGTCATGTCTTATGAGACACTTCTCTACGGCAGCGAGGCAGCAAGGCGCACATTTTAAACCCTTTTCCCATTCGCTGGAGGGAGTGGCACACAACATTTTCCCAAATTCGGTCTACATTACCGTGAGACGAAATTACGAGACGAAAACAATGACTATAGAAAAGAGCCATATCTGCCAATGTATTCATGTAAACAGGAAGTTGATCTGCCAGTATAAGCAAATCAGAAATGGACTTGTGACAGAGTGCATACAGTAGGATAAAAGGAAAGGAACTGTGTTTGCTGCTATGGTAGCCATATGAGGAGTGGGGCCGGCTTGCCTGTGGTCAGTCCTGTAGGCTCACGTGGTCATCGGTGCGTAAAAGTCAGCAAGCAGCCGTGCTGCTGACCCCAGTGCCACGTACGCAGAGAACCACAGGGAGGGGACACCTTTAGCCATGGCTTCAGGCAGAGCCAATCTGTTAACTGTGTGTGTGTGTGTGTGTGTGTGTGTGTGTGTGTGTGTGTGTGTGTATGTGTGTATGTGAGTGTGTGTGTGTGAGTGTTGCTTTTAGTAGAATGTTTGAGTGTTCACTTGTGTGATGCATTAGTGTGTGTGTGTGTGTGTGTGTGTGTGTGTGTGAAAGAGAGAGAGAAAAAGAGTGAATGTGTGTATGATTGAATTGCTTAGACATGTTTGAGCGTTTATGTTTACGAGAGTGTGTGTGTTTGTGTGTGTGTGTGTGTGTGTGTGTATGTGTTTATGTGCATGCGTTGCATGCATGCACGCGCGTGTCTCTGTGCCAGTGACATCTGCTCCCATGAGGACCCAATATTAGTGTTCTCTCCCCATGCGCGCTAGTTGGCGGCTATCACTGTGATGAGTCTTTGGCACTGAGATACACAGGCACACAACCACACCCACACACTCACGACATAAACCAACACACACACACACACACACACACACACACACACACACACTCATCACACAGACCAACACACACACACATGCATGACACAAGCCAATAGGCACACATACACACTCATGACACAAACCAACACACACACTCTCACCATCACACAAGCACTTATCAAGTCTTCTTGCATATGCCAACCCATCAAGAATCTATTTAGTCTCACACACGCATACACACACTCACACGTAAAACGCATCCATCAGACATTAATTCTCAAGATTAGATGAGATTGGATTAGATAGATGTTTAGTTATCCCGGGGGAAATTGAAGAAGACTTAAGTTCAGTTTATGTCCGTCCTTCAGAAGATGTTGAAACTTCATTTCTCTCTCTCTCTCTCTCTCTCTCTCTCTCTCTCTTTCTCACTCTCTCTCTCGCTCTGTCTCTTTCTCTCCCAGGTCACTTGTCCCCATGCTAACCTAACCATCTCATCCCCTGTTCACTCTCTCAGATTGCTCTTTTGCGTTGACTCTGGCTGAAGGGCACTGGCGTGCTGTGCGTGTTTTATAACGACCATAAACCTCGGGACCTACCATTTATTAGCACAACTCACCGAGAGCAAGGACAAGGACATCTGTATGTCAGGGGCCAAGAGAGAAAGAGAGAGAGAGAGAGAGAGAGAGAGGGAGGGAAAGAAAGACATAATATGATGAGAAGATGAGAAGAGACAGAATCACCTCTCTGCTGTAAGAGCAGTAATCTAAAGAGTGCTGTGCTGAAGGAACGTTTATAGATTTCACCATATTCTTCCATTTATGCCACCGGCTACCTGTAATCAGTTCCATTTCACTGCATTGTCTATGAGTGACACAAACACACTCTCTCTCTCTCTCCCTCTCAATTCAATTCAATTCAAAAAGCTTTATTGGCATGACAAATAAAACATTCGTGTTGCCAAAGCAGTCATACAAAGTATGGAGGGAACATGGAATAAGACACAGAAAAGTGTCTATGTGTAGACTAGGTGTATAGGTGTACACTATATCACAGTATAATATATATATATTTATCACAGTGAAAAAGAAAGTGCTCCTCTGTCTCAACCTTTCCTGTCTGGCAGTGACCACATATTCTTTCCTCTTTGGGCAGCCATGTTTTCCTGTGCCTGCCTGTTTCCACTGTAAGATTGTGGTCACTTAGCATATACTTGGTCAGGATTTGCCTCTGCTTCGTATCTCTGACAGAGGAGAGATACTCTGCCAATTTATATTCTCGATTTAGGGTCAGATAGAAATTCATTCTGCTTTGACTGGTAGTTTGATTTCTCCAATGTTCCAAATAGTGTTCTTTTGCTTGTTTGATGACATTTTTTGACACTAATTGCTGATTTAGAAGCAGTACTGGTCTGAGCATGTTGTATATTAGTGTTTGTTATGGAATTAGTGAGCTTCAGTACCAGTTGGCACAAGGGGCTCTTATCAGGGTTCAGTTCCTGGGTTTTTAGGGCCTCAAAATGGAGTGTATTTTTGGGACTTGAAATATAAGTGCATCCAGAATTTCAGTGCTCGTTTTTGGATAGGTATTGCCAATGGGTAATGGCCTAATTCTGCATGCATCCCTACATGCATTGTTTGGTGTTTTTGTTTGGATTTTAAGTATAAATCGACAGAATTCTGCATGTAGGGCTTCTGTTGGATGCTTGTCCCATGCAGTGTAGTTATGCATGCGGAGTGGACCCCAAACTTCACTTCCACTTCCACTTCCAACGCAATAGGCTGTATTATGCTGTCAAATAATTTGCACCAGATTGATATTGGTATATTTATATTGTAAAATTTAGATTTTATTGCATAGAGGGCTCTGCAGGCTTTTTCTTTGAGTGCATTCACTGCCATGCTGAAACTTCCTGATGCAGTAATGGCCAGACCGAGGTAAGTATACTGCATCGTGTGCTCTAGGGCGGTGCCACCAAGAGTGAACGTGTCTGTGTTCCTGACATCTGGGTTTCTTTTGAAAAATCATGACTTTTGTTTTTGTGGGGTTTACTGACAGGCCCCCTCTCTCTCTACTGAACAGAAAAAAGCATAACATCCCAGCTGTAGGAGATGCTCTCTAATGTGTGGCAAACAAAGAAGGTGTTTACCGTTTCCACCACATTCTTTCAGTTATTCATGCAGCTCTGTCAGTGAATACTACTCAGCTATGAGAGAGAGGGAGAGTGTGTGGAGAGGAGAAGAAAGAGATAGAGAGAGAGAGGGAAAGAGAAAGAGGGAGAGTGGAGGGGTGAATTGAGGGAAAGAGAGAGAGGGAGAGTATACTGAAGGAGGGAGAAGAGACAGAGAGGGGAAAGGAGAGAGAGAGAGAGAGAGAGAGGAGGGAGAAACTGGAGCTTTGGGTGGGTATTCAGCACATTTAGTCGCTGCGGTTTTAAAACTAATTATCCCAGATTCCCCACATAATGACGCGAGAAACAGAGTGAGTGTGAAAGGCAGATAAAGAATGAAATCAACTAAAACAAATGAGCCTGGGCAGGCTACACACACACACACACACACACACACATTAAAGGTCCCAGTAGCATACAGACACACACACACACATTGCAAGCGCACCTGATTGATTATTCACCCACTATGTGGATACTGTTTTTTAGAATTGATTTTGATTAAGTTTTATTTAGTATAATTTGTATTTTGTATATTTAGTATATTCTTTATCTTCTACAGTCCTTATTGCTTAGTTGTGTTTTTTATATACTTTTAATTACTTTTTCTGCTGTTATTGAATGTGTGTGTGTGTTGTCTGTATGCTACTGGGGCCTTGAATTTCCCCTAGGGATCAATAAAGTATATCTATCTATCTATCTATCTATCTATCTATCTATCTACCTATCACACACACACCCACACACACACACACGCACATTCACACACATACGCAAGGATAACGGCTCCAGAATTTTAATTGGGATTTCCTTGCTTCCAAAGGTTACAAACCTGCTGTATGTAACCTTGAGCCCTGTCTGCCCTTAGGCGCCTCTAATAGAGTTGTCCATGACCATGTGACAAACTGTAACACACACACACACACACACACACACACACACACACACACACACACACACACACACACACACACACATGATCTGCATAAACAATCTGGCAATTAAAAATCTAGCACCACAAGACTGTGTCTGCTCCAGAATGGTCTACTGCTTGCATGCAGTAGTCAGTTCAGATTAAACAGGAGTCACTCAAATCTGAAGTTCTACATTTCAGTTTTCTCAAAACAAAGTGCAAGAACATCTTTGACCTCAGTGCCAGTAGCTTCCTTTTGTGACTGCTTATACCACGTTTAAACGTAGGGTATTCTGAAAAACAAATATGTTCCCCTCCTTCGTTTTTAAAAATAATTCCGTTCACACTGATGCTAAAAACAGCTGGGGAAGGGTGTCAACACCTCGAGCAAACAGGTGGCCAATCAGAGATTTCAAAGAAACGAGGGAACAACACAGCCCAATGCAAAAACACTGTTTTCCTCTGTCTACATGCAAACGTGAAACCGGAGTTTTCACAAATCTCCACTTTGGCTGGAGTTTTCAGAAATAATAGATTTCAGTGATTAAAACCTCCGTTTTCGTGGAAATTAAAGGCCAAACCGCATGCAAATATATGCCTTTTTCCCTATTATTATACGTGGTATTACAGTAAATGAATTAATGCAAATATGAAGTAATTTTAAAGTAGTCAGAAATAATACACAGACACTAGGGCTGGGATAAACGATTAATCTAGCGATTATTTTTTCGATGCATCGATTAATCTAACGATTCATTTTTTCAGTCCGATCCGATTCGATTATCGATTATCTCCCCGTTAATTCACTAATAGCAACTTATACATGTTTATTTACATATCTGAATGAAAAAACATGAATTCTTTAACACAGCAATATGTTTATTGCTCTTAAGATTCCAAAATAAAAGACTGAAGTGCAAGTAACTACAAGTGCAAAGTAATGCATTCTTAGTCAGAGGTAGCATTCAATAAAGTTCAGTAGGCTAGTGTATGTCTAATTGAGTGCCTGTCATTTTAAGACGTTCGTGTGGGAATCCTTGCAATTAACATTAACACAGTTAAAAGGCTGCTGATGTGTGTATGCAATTCATAACGTAGTTATAGTTCAAATAACAGTTCGTACTTCTCCTTTGGACAAGCACTTTTAAGTCTTGGAAAACACTTTTCCATTTCCATCGGGATTTTGCAAACAGAGTCAATAAAATGAGCCCTGCATGAGTAATACAAGCAGCTGCAAGTAAACATGCTAAACTTGACATCCAAACAGTATTCTAACGTTAGCTTTGAGATAGGGCTACTGCTTGATTGCATACTGTAACTTAACTTCGTTTAGTCTCCTCAATGTACTATGTTGTGATAAGACCTTAGCAGAGTTTACTTTAACTTTAATGCAGCTGTTTTGAACGAATTTGCGCAGCATGGTCACGATGCTAAGCGGATTTAATAGCAATTTAGCCCACTGTGTTCTATGCAGTGCTTCTATGTGGCAACAACAATCCTTCAACAATCGTGAATATTTTGTTAAATGCACATGCAGAGGAGGAGCAGCGGGCTCGTTACGAGAGAGAGCGGGCGGGGCGAGGAAAGGCTGTGTGAGTAAAAAGTGCAGCTCAATGAAATTATGTTATCTTATCTTTAATTTAAATAGCAGGCCTACAACATAGAACATCAATGTGGTGGCCGGTTTTGATTTCGTGGTGCCCAGCCACAGATTAGTCAACGTATGGAAAACACTGAAGGTGTAAAATTAAAAATATTTAGCAGCACACGTTATGCTTGACGAATCGACGCTCATATTTTGCGTCGACGTATTTTTTGCGTCGACGTCATCGATTACGTCGACGCGTTGTCCCAGCCCTAACAGACACTCACATATATTAATGTACTAAAATATTGATGTAATGTATTAACATGATATAAATTATCTTAATTTGTGTCATAACTCAACTCATTTGTACTAGATACAGTATCTGTTGTCCTTCAAACACTTTAATTGTAGAATGGAATACTCAGACACGCTGTATATTTGGTCTGTGAATTCACAGAGTGTAAAAGTGAACAGCTGTCTCCTGGATAGACAAATCCATCAGCTCTGGATACCCTTTCACTTCACCATGGCAACTGTTGCATCTCCTGATCCTCCAGTGAAGGGGTCTGGCCAGCACAGATGGGGAAGAGAGGGATTTAGCACAGCAGGTACAACAGGGCCTTCTCTACCACATCACAGAAAGGCTAATGGATACAGTGTGTGTACTGTACATGTATGTCTGTGATTGTGCTTGTGTGTGTGTGTGTGTGTGTGTGTGTGTGTGTGTGTGTGTGTGTGTGTGTATGTGTGCGTGCTCCAGAAGGTGTATGATGGCTCTCTTTATAAATATGATGTATATATGTATGTAAATCATATTGCGTGTTGGTGGCAAGTTTATATTTATTTGTTTGTATTATTTGTTTATTATTATTCAAAATACTGTGACATATGTGACACATTTATCTGAATCAATATACAGTCAGTGCTCTTTTGAGGAAATCAATATACTTCTGAGATGAGCCTCTGATTTCATGTGTAAGTGGGTGCACGTCTCATTACACTGATAGCATTTGTGAATATGACCATGCTTATCACACTTATCTGAAAAGGTGAAAGATAAGTGTTACAGTCACAGAACTCTAGATGAGCTGAAAAAAAGCTCTTTAGAACATAACGTGATACTGACAGTTATGTCAGTTCAACTCTTTTCTAATTCTATGAGTCGGATGATACTTAGACTTAAACTTAGAAAACTGTAATGTCCTCTAGGCTGTTTGTGTTACAACAGAGAGACATTAAAACACAACGGTACACACAAACACCAAACATCTATGGCAAAGTTACTCTGACAGACATAAACACACATCAATAAACACCATCTTGTCTGGGTGCAAGAACAGAACAGGCCCAAGATGGCAGCTCTGGACGTGGCCTTGATCTGGCCTGGATCTGAAGCTGACGTGGTTTAGGCTGCTGCATATAGTGACTGGGAGGCTCACTTTACCCAAAGCCCTTATCTCATGAACTGTCCCCTCATGGACAACAACACAGACAGGCTGTTCCCGGGGTGCTGTGCCTGCTGGCTACATACGTCTGTCCTGTTCTGTTCTGTTCTCGTTTACTGGCTGCCTCTTACGCGGAACAGCCACGAGACGACTAGTAACAGGGCTATCACTCTTCCTCCCCCTTCCTCTCCACTTCTCTTCCCTCCCTCCTCCTCTCCCTCTCTCCACTCCTCCTCTCTCCCCCCTCTCCTCTCTCTCGGCTCTGTTTTCTCTTGCCTAGCTGCAAACTCTCTCTCTCTCTCTCTCTCTCTCTCTCTCTCTCTCTCTCTCTCTCTCTCTCTCTCTCTCGCTTTCTGTCTCTCTCTCTGCAGACACGGAACATTCTCTACATTCCATTCCTCCTGATTGGACAGGCCCCGCACAACCTCCCTTGAGGTCGTTTCCACAGCACCCAGTGCCCCCCCACCCCTTTCCTCCCTGTTCTTCTTATGCCTCTTCTTCTTCTTCTTCTTTTTTACCCCCCCCCCCCCCACACACACACACACACACACAACAGAACATCATACACGTGTTTTTCAGAACAAGACGTAAAGAACCAGCCCCCATGAGTCAACAGTGAACACAGACATGTTATTCTTGGATTGGCAGACTCCAAACAAGAATGCTTGAGCCTTGGCCTCTCTGAGCTTTAATCATTTATCTCGAGCATCTCGCTCTTCTTTGGGTATCAGGACAAGCAAATCAAACAGATTGGACTGGGTGTTTTTGTACAGCCTACCAAATATTAGTGATACAAAATGATATCCTATCCAGTATAATAATAAACAGTCCAACAAAATACCTGCTGCTAAATAGTGTGTTAAATGCACTTAATATTGCAGTAAAACGTTTGTTTACAGAAAAGTATAACAACCTTGCAGCAGAGATACTCTTGTTGTTGGTGAATTAAAAAAAAACACCAAAAACCCGATGAGCAATTTTACGCCGTCCTTCGCTTTAAAAGCTATCCCCCAATTAACGTTTCACACTCAGGACCAATTATTTGCAACCGATTGCAATTTTACAGCTGAGCTCAACTCTTTTTATAGGCCTCTGCGTCTGCCCGAGTCATCCATCAAATGGACACATGGGACGGCACGGACAGTCCATCGCCTGCCACTCCGCTGCTGACTGCTGGGCTGGACGCTGCTCTGCTCGGTGTGTCACCTACATGCTACTCAGAGAGCTCTGGGATACCTCTGCCTGTGAGGGCATCTATCTCACCAGATAGCCCCTTTGGTCCTTGATACACACACGCACACACACACACACACACACACACACACACACACGCACACATATACACACACACACACACACACACACACGCACGCACGCACGCACACAAACACACACACACACACAAATACAGACGCACACACGCACACATGGAGACAGGCACAGAGGACACACAAAGAGACAAATACACACAGACACACACACACACACAGAGGGAAAACTCAAAATAAATACACACACACACACAAAGAAACAAACACATAAACATACACACACAAATAAATACACTCACATACAGAGAGCGAGAAAGAGACTCAGAGAGAGGCAGGAAGAAAAAGAACATGTAAGTATCCACAGACAAAAACACATTCCCTCTCTCTCTCTCTCTCTCTCTCTTGCTCTCTCTCTCACGCTCTCTCTTTCTCAGCCATTACCTCCCCCACACACCCAGCTCAACCCAACAGACATGTGTCCTCAGAGCCGTGAAATGCTGTAAGTTTTGTTTGTGGAGGTCTCTGAGGAGGAAGGGATGCCTCCCCTCCCCCCCTCCCCCACTCCACACACACACACACACACACACACACACACACAGAGGCCCAGATTAAAAGCTATATCCCCGACTGTGCTCCTAAAGCCCGTGTCCATCATTAATGCTGTGTTAACAACTAGTCTTCAGTGTTTAAAGGACAAGGATTTCTGTCAATTTTCCCTGTTCGCAGCTGTGACTCACAATGATACTGCTCAGTACACACATACACACACACACATACACACTCTCTCAGTTTATCTCTCTCTCTCTCTGTCTCTCTCTCTCTCTCTCGATGAGTCACACGCAAACACACTCACACAGGCACCCACACATTTACATGCCATAAATACACACACTTGCATGCACACTACCGGTTAAAAGTTTTGGGTCATCTTAGACATTTTAGAAATGTAGAAGTTTTTTAAGATCAGGGCATCAGTTTTCAGATTACTTTATGGAAATTTCTAAGTGACCCCAAACTTTTGACCGGTGTACACACACACACACACACACACACACACACACACACACACACACACACACACACACACTAACAAAGCAGACAACATGTATGCACTTACATACACACACACAGACACACACACACACAAATTCCCCTCCCCCATTCCTTGATGAAGCTCATGCACCAGTGTCTGTCCTCATTTTAAACATCCCTTCTGCCTAATTCACTTGGTTACATAAGAGACAATTATACAACCAAATCACTGGGCTCCTCAAACTGCATATCCGTCACAAGGGCACTTGTGTGAGAAGAGCGGTGGGGGTGGGGGTGGGTGTAACAAGAGAAAAACAGAAGCGGAAGTTGAGAAGGGGAAAAGACTGTGGATTTAGGCTAAAGGGAATCCACAGCATCTTATCCTCTCTCTCTTTCTTTCTCACACTCTCTCCCTCTCTCTTTCTCTCTCTCTCTGTCTTGTGTAATTGTGTAAAGCCTCAGTCATGCAGGTAGCGTAGATCTGGTATAGGTAGACTTTCCTCTTTAACACAGATCCCATCAGTGACTGTTGTGTGTGTGTGTGTGTGTGTGTGTGTGTGTGGGGGGGGGGGGTCTGTGTGCACGCACGCATGTGCATGTTCCTGCGTGTGTGCCTGGTGCGTCTTCGACCTGGCAGATCTAAAGGGGTCACAATGCCTGTTTCCTGTGAACACTGTGTGGCGCCGAGTCATGTGACCTGCACAAGACTCTTTTCCCCATTGGCTCCACCTCATGCCCCAGTCACACACAGCCATGCCTCCTTCACCGAGGGACATCAGCTTGGATCGCAGCACCACAGCCTTGTCTCTGAGGATTTCATTCTGATGCTCATGTATTCCCATATTTGTATTTTATTCCCACGGTCATAAAGTGTTATTCTGATGTTCATACATTCCGTATAGTGACAAATTCCAATTGCAGAATAATCATGTTCTTTTGTGTTCCATGACATCTTGTGTATCCCTAACAGTCTTTAACAAACATACACATTGAAAACAAATAAACCCCTACCCAGAAAAAGGAGAGTAACCCATCAAAGAGATAAGACTTCAGCGGTCACCTACACATCTAACATGCTTTCCTTTAACCTTTGACATTGACATTTTATTCATTTAGCTTACACTTTGTTCCTATGCTGCTTACAAATGAGGAATAACTGTCAAGCCAGAGCCATATAAAGGTACCTTTATATGGCTCTGTGTCAAGCTATAATACAACAGGAGATAGGGTGAGCAATGACCTACCAGTGTAAACAAATATAAGCTCACTGAGGATGACCATGCAACGTTTAAGGTTACATCCACATTTTAGAATGTGCTCTCCGTCATGTTTGCCACACACTCATTGGTCATTTCCGAATCCTGCTCAGGACATCGAGCCAGTAGGGGGCTCACATGATCACATGATCACATGACCATTCACGCAGTTGTCAGTAGAGGTGTGAATATTAATTTCAGCACCTCTAGTTGTCAGCATTGTAAAAATGCAGCGTTCAGTTGGACTACGGATGCTGCCAAAGACAGCAAGGCTACTAAAGCTTGTATTTCAGTCTCCATGTTGCATTCATTCACTGCTGTCCATTGTTTGTATTGTACCCAGTCACCTTGTAAGGCTACAGAAAAAGCCTCCATGCAAGAATGAGTAAATTTGTACACATATATATAAATATAAATATGTGGTGAATAATAAGTCTGGCTTGCAGCCTATATTTGGCCTGTTGTTTATGTATCCATGAGTGTGCAGGAGTGCGTATAAGGTCAACCAATTTGGTTATGACCCACACCACACCAATCAATCTGTTACACACGGAAGGTCACTCTGTCCACTGCTCACACATCTGTTTGATCACCCTGTGTATGTGTGTGTGTGTGTGTGTGTGTGTGTGTGTGTTGTACTGTTGGTGAGGTCATGGTGATGCACAGGACTACATCACAACTGTGGAACATCTGTCTGATCTGTGCATCTCAGGACTCTGAGAACATGTCTGTGAAGCAAGCGAAGAGCTGGAGGAGGACACATGAAACATTGTGTGTAATGCAATTGATACCAGCGTCCACTCCCACAACAACAACACACACACACACACACACACACACACATACACACGGTGGTAGTGTATTTTATCTTCCTGGCATCCCGATTCTCTTAAATGCCAAGAAGTCATATGCGAATGGATCTGACGTACATATTCATTCTTGGTTAAGTGTCATTACTCACGAGTCACCAACCTCACACTGGGATGAGGAGTCACTGTTGTTTGGACAATTAGCACTTCCACAGAAACCAGCAAGACCTCAGGGTGTCTTCTCAGAATGCCTGTTTTCGTCACACTACACTTGATAGACGAGAATGGGTGTGTATTCATCATATGTGTGTGTTCAGGTGTGTTTATGTACTATGTGTTTGTGTGTTCATGTGTGTGCATGTAGAGTATGTGTGTGTGTGTGTGTGTGCTGAATGTGTGTGTGTGCACGCACATGTATTTGTGTGTGTGTGTTATTGTTCCTCAGCAAGATTTCCCCCTTGTAGCCTAGTGTGTTCCTCGTAGCTGAGCTCTTGGAAACATCCCAGCTGTTTGCCTATGGCTGCGGGGGCTGGGGAGCTAGCTAATGCAATTAGCCCATGGCTGTGAGAGAGGGGGAAAGAGGGAGGGAAGGAAGGAGGGAGCTGACCGGGGGAGGTGGACATGGGGGTGGGTGGGTATACTGCCCAGTCCAGTGGACACTCCCAGATGGCATGGCGATATCTCCCAGTGCAAAAAGCCAGCTCAAATGTCATCTGCAGAGCATAATTAGATGAGAGAGAAAGTGGGAGTGAACCGGGCGGAGGGCAGAGCAGGGTGGGCTCGGGTGGAGGGTGGGGGTGTCCTAATGACACGCAGCCAAAAACTCATAAGCACACACATGGATGCATGCAATCACACTCACATTCCTTACACGTACAAACAAACACACATTTACACACACACGCACATCCGCACACACACACACACACACACATGCACACACACACACACACACACACACACACTCAGTCTCTCTTTCTTTCATACACAAGTACGCATGTTCTCCCTCTCACAATAAGCACTCATTGACATATATTCCACACATGCACTCAAGCACACACACGCATGTGCTGAAAAACACACACACACACACACACACACACAGTAGTTGCACCCTGCAAGTGAATTCCCTTGTGGTTGTGAGCAGCAGTACCTCTGAGGTCATTACATGCATTCAGATGGCTCACTTATGACCACTTGTACACATGTACAGAGAGAGAGAGGGAGAGAGGGAGAGAGAGAGGCCCCTCAAAGGAAGAGAAAAGATGCTAATGATATTGGTTAACCTCTAAAGTCCAGATTTATGTAATGGGTTTGGTGTTTGTGTGTGTGCAATGTATATGTAAGAAAGGAAATGAGAAAGGGGATGTAGAAAGAGAAAATGTTTCTTTGTGTGTGTGTGTGTGTGTGTGTGTGTGTGTGTGTGTGTGTGTGTGTGTGTGTGTGTGTGTGTGAGTGAGAGAGAGAGAGAGAGGGAGAGGGGGAGTGAGAGAGAGGGAGAGAGAGAAACAGAATGCAGAGAGATGAAGGGAAAGGACACTTAATCCTGAGCCCAACCCCCTCCTCTGAGCTTTCTCTCCACTCCACGACTCTCTGTGTGTGTGTGTGTGTGTGTGTCTGTGTGTGTGTGTCTGTGTGTGTGTGTGTCTGTGTGTGTGTGTCTGTGTGTGTGTGTGTGTCTGTGTGTGTGTGTCTGTGTGTGTGTGTGTCTGTGTGTGTGTGTCTGTAAGGTTCTTATGGTCACCAAATGTTCAGCAGTCACACGACAGCGCAGCAGCAGCGAGTCCATCAAGCAGAGAAACGGAACGGCAAGAAGAACAGTACAGCCCAGTACAGTACAAACACACACACACACACACACACACACACACACACACACACACACACACACACACACACATATACCGCACACATACACATACACACACACACACACACACACACATACACACACACACACACACACACACACACACACACACACACACACACACACACACACACACCCTGCATGAGATTGATTTCTTAAAAGGGATAATATAGTATGTAAAGTATGTTGTGTATAGTTCATGATGTTGTTTGATGCTAGCTTTCGATGAACACATAAAATTGGTTCCCCGTGGTCAGCTTCCTGCCTTCATTACATAGTGGACGCCATGCAAATAATGTCCAGAAAATGCATGGATGCAACATTTTGTTATGCACACACTAATTAGGCATTATGGCTGCATCAATCTTAATGTCCAGTCCATGAAAGCCCTGAGACTCTGAGGGGGATCCAGGGGAGATCAGATGTCCATTAAACCTGCGGAGCGACTACACTGGAGGCGCGGGGAGAGCTTGGCTAACCGCTGTGTGTGTGTCTGTGTGTGTGTGTGTTTGTGTGTGTGTGTGTGTGTGTGTGTGTGTGTGTGTGTGTGTATCTGTGTGTGTGTGTGTGTGTGGGGGGGGTATGGCTGACTGTGGTGTGCTGTGTGTTTAGTGTGTTGTTGGGTTTTTGGTCTTTTTTTCAGGGAGAGGGCATGAAGGGCGGTGGTGGTTAGAAGGGTGGAGGAGGGTTTAGTTGGATGGCTGGTGTGTGTGTTTATATTTGGGAGTCTGTGTGTGTAAAGGGCCGGAGTGCGTGCGCGTGTGTGTGCGCATGTGCGTCTGTATGTGTGCGTGTGTCTGTGTGTGTGTGTGTGTGTGTGTGTGTGTGTGTGTGTGTGTGTGTGTGTGTTTGTGTGTGTGTGTGTGTTTGTGTGTGTGTGTGTATGTGTGTTTGTGTGGGTTCAGAAAGGGGGGAGGGTTTAATTAGAGGAAATGGCTGGTGCAGCTTGGAAGAGCCAGCACTACTGTGGGAGTTTAATTAAATCAGGCTCATGGTCAGAGATGAATTAAAACTGTCTCATTATGTGCGCGAGCAACCGATAATGCTCGCAGTGGGGACAACACTGCCCGCATTCCATGCACAAGCAATCAGGACCAGCAATACAAAACACACACACACACACACACACATACAGACTCCCCTGAGTGAGTGGTCAGTGGTTACGGCCTCCTCAAACTCTGTTGTCCTTTCCTGTCTGTTTCTCCCTCTACCTAAAGTGCTGAGTTTGTCCAAAACAGATCTGGCTCGGCTTGGATCTGACCCAGAACCGGGCCACAGCTGGGCCAGAACTGTACCAGCCGCCAGCATCAATCTGGGCTCCATTAAACTGTAATGGAAAGAGCTGGCATGCACGTATGTTACTGAGCCCAACACACTGGCACATGCTGTTCAGAACGAAGCATATCCTTCAGACCAGACCTGCACACCAAGTGAGAAAGAGAGAGACAGAAAGAGGAAGAGAAAGAGAGAGAGAGAGGTTGATAGAAAGAGAGGGAGAGAGGCTGAAAGAGAGAGAGAGCAAGAAGAGAAAAGTCCTAAGGAGAGAGGGAGAGGAAAAAAGCACATGAGGTTGACTGTGAGAAGAGGGCATCATGTGAGCTTTGTGCACGCATGAATTAGCCCTCACTCAGAAGTGTGGAACAGAGGACACGCCGCACTCTGAGCTGCAGGCAGAAAGACACTAAAACGGGACAGCTTGTTTAGGATTCCAGTGAGTGTGTGAGTGTGTGTGTGTGTGTGTGTGTGTGTGTGTGTGTGTGTGTGTGAGAGAGAATGTGTGGTGTGTGCGTGCGTGCATGCCTGTGTATGATTGTGCTTGTGACTTTATGTGTGTAACTCTGTATGTGTGTGTGTGTGTGTGTGTGTGTGTGTGAGTGTAAGCGAGGGAAAAGATAACACACATGCAAGGGCATTGTAAATTTAGTGAAAATGCTTACCAATCATTAGGATACATTTTCTGGTAGCCTATCCATTAGGTTGTCTGCGTATTTCAGTCTTTTTTCTGAACTGATATTTTATGCGTTATTTTAGTCTTTTAGCCTCAAGGTCAACATGCGTCTCAGAGATGAAGACTTCAGATAATTGTCCAACAGTGCCACCAGCAGGTTAAATCATTTACTTTCAACTGCTTACGCATTAATTCTCAGTGTGTGTCTCAGTTTTCAATTTCCTGACATATTTTGTAAAACATCACACACAATTCTCTTCTCTAACACACAAAAATCTAACAGGAAGTAACTTGATTTAGTTTTTCAAACACAATCAAAATGCCACACTTATTCACCACTTATTCACACTCAGTCCTAAATGCACAAACACTTATTACTAAACACCATCCAATCATTGGCTTATAGGCCTATGAATATGTACTCTCTATAAGTATAGACCCTTTCAATTTGCTCCTAGAGGATTTCCAACTGAAATGCCACAACCAATGCAGATACTTGAAATGAAAATGAATTGGACTTTAGCGTAATGTTTTACAAAAAGTCGACCTTATAGGTAAAACTTGTCTTTTGTCCCCAAGTTATCATTACAGTTTGTGCCCATTGCTTACACACTAAAAACGAATACTTACACTGTAAAAAGTTTAACGTAAAATTTACAGCAACTTGCTGGCAGCAAATAACCAGTAAGTATTTCACTCTACAGTACACCTACTCTATATGAAATCACAGTACCTATGCCTGATACTGTAAATGCAAACTACAGTAGTACAGTGTAGACCAAAGCCTCAATACCTAAATTTTTTAGCATACCTTAAGCACTGTGTAACCATAGCTTAAACACATTTCTGCTTTGCACATTGTTTGCAATTCTACAACACACTGATTGCGAAACACTATGACATCACTTGCGATGTCAACAAGAACTTGTGGCCAGATCTGGACGGATCATAACACCCCCACCCCACCCTCACCACACACACACACACACACACAAACACACACAAGAAAAAAAAATGCAATAGCAATTTCTCCAGTAATTGTTTTTTCCCCTTTTTACTTTTGTTTTTTTGCTACACTTTTTAGTAGAGTACATTCACTTATAGTATTGCATTGATAAGTGTGATTCTATTTTTCTTTATTTCTGTAAGAATGTTTGTTTTTTGTAAAAACATTTGTTGCAAAAAAATGATTACTGCAGAAATTCAACTTTTGAGTTTCACAGAAGACTGAGTCTGAGAAAATGACAATAAAAACAGAAACACAATGACTACAGTGTTTTATATAAAACACATCAGTGTGTAGCTGTTGATTCGAAAGACTTATTCAAATGGTGATTGTGTATGGTTTTGTTGCAATAATTACATTTTTAGAAAGGACTATTGAGTTTTGATTGTGTTTCATGTTGGCATAGATGTGAGTTGTTTATCTCCAAGTGCTATGTGGCTTATATGGCTTTGTGTAGAGTTTTGACATAATGAGCCAAATTCTGCAAAAAGTGTGTAGGCAAGGCAAAAACTGTAATTCAGTGTTGTTTTCTGTGCCTCCGGAAATTCCTTGAACGCACATGTTTGTTTCTGCAAGGGTATAGAGAGTAATTTTCTTTGGAAAAAGCAAAGTATTTAGATAGTCGTTAGTTATTTTCTTTCTTTGGAAATACAGTGGGCTAATTAATTTCTGTCTTTGGCAAAATCTGCTTTTTCGAAACTCCAAGTGCATCTGGTGGTCATTGTATTTTGCTTCCTCTTGTCTTGTTGGCTGTAAAATACTGTAGGCTATTCACAGCAGCAAATTATTTGTGAAAAAGCACTATTTTGGATTCAATATTGCTTACTGTTTACTGTGTATTTTAAATTCTCTCTTAATTCTACATAAGCCCATGAAAGACAAAAGAGCTTTATGTTTTGAGCAAGTGCGTAATGTATCCAAAATGTCATATTATGACAAAAATGTTTATAAAGTGAGGCGAATGTTTGCTTTAGAGATGTGTTTATGACATTTTGAATGTTGTGTGTCATTTTGCTGGAGATCTGAGGAATTTTGCATTTTGTGTGAACAATTGTGTGTTTTGTGAGTTTTGAAAAATAGACACAGAGTTTTGAAAATGTGTGTGAACAGTGAAAACTGTAATAAGCTAAGATGGGTAAGAACGGGAACACGTCGCCATCTGCTGGAGCAAAAGTGCTGAAACAACTGGGTCCAACACATGCCAGAACAGCAATAGACACATTTTGAATAGGCCTCAGTGTTTCCCATACATTGACTTATTTGTGGCGGCCCACCACAATATCAACATTGACCACCACACAATGATTTTCCTGGTTGTACTAAATTGTGCTTAAATCTGGTTAGAATCATAACCACACTGCACTAATTTGTTAAAAACCGTTGCATTCAGGTTAATTCTGCAAGCCTACCACCACAGATAGAATTCCATTCTGTGGGAAACACTGGGCCTAACACAATATTCAGGGTTCCCACACCTTGGTTAAGATCAAATTCAAGGACCTTTCAAGGACTTTCCAGGCCCAATATCCTTAAATTCAAGGACCTACTGTGTTGATACATTTCAAGCGCGGGCATGGTTAAATCATGTTACCTCAACAGACCAAGGATACCTTGTCACAGTTTTCTTTAAATTTTGGTCATATGACAGGCCTATTCTATTTTTCATGTTTGTATTTTGCATAAAACTGAACTGAAATAAACTTGTCCTAAACAAGTTAAACTCGTTACCATAAACATGTCGGTTTATTCATCAGAATGTTAAATTAAATATTTGGGCAACAAACACTACACGCGGGAAACACGCAGAAATCACGCTGGCCGTGTACATGTTAATAAGCGGAATTGTACGTTATTGTATGGATTTTTTTTCCTCAAAAAGAAATTCAAGGACGTTCAAGGACCTCCATTTATTTATGTCTCTTTTCAAAAACTTTCAAGGGCCTTGAATTTTTTTTTTTAGATTCACAAACTTTCAAGGATTTCAAGGACCCGTGGGAACCCTGTATATTTCTTTGGTGTCGTTTTTACAAGTCTAAATGCAAAAGTGTACTAATTTAAAGTGTACTACTTATTTGGAGTTTGTATCTAAAACATAATTTCATATATAAAAAAAAAACTTGAAGTGGCCCCTCCTGTAAACTTGAAGCATGCGCATGTTGAGCGCACACTTGACGGTAGCCTGTGCTCTCGATTACCCGCGTTTGTCCCCTCCTGCAAAGTTGTGCTGCCTGCTTCAGGATAGTGTGGCCAACACGTGTAGTGCGGACGGATGAGGCCAAGTGCTCTGGACACGTGAATTTCGATTGTTTGCTCCATTAATTCAGTAATAACAGTTAAAGTAATATACTGGACGATATCATAAGTTGCAGCACTTCAAATTATCTACATTTGAGTATTTATTTGCCAACGTTAACGTTACTGGTAAGTTAAGTCCGCCAAAATTAACGACTTCTATTTGGACTGAGACACAATGTGCCTTTTGTCTCTCTTTGCAGTAACGTTAAAGTGTCACAACTTGCTTTATTGAAGTGATGATACATTGTTTAAGATTGTATTTAACTTGTCCACCCTTTGAATTGTTAATTGTGGTAATCATCAGGAACGTAAACTCTACTGTGTTAAGGTTGGCTAGCCCTATATATGCTAGCAGCTAACAGTTTCACGTTAGCTTGCCACTGCATCCCGGTGGTATCAACATTACGCATGTTAGCCTGCTAACCTCTCCAATGGAAGGAGATAACGTTAGTCGATTCTCATTAGGCTCGTGTCTTCTCTTTCGTAATATGCATTATTTACGTGTTGTTGTTTATGAGAAATAATCAACTTGTCCGAGTAATGGTTATTTCTCATGTCCTTCAACGTTACCTAGCTATGATCAACACTTTGTTGTAATAGTACCGAGTTAACGTTACAGACGTCTAGTGTCGTAATTTGCTACTGTATTTATTGGCTAGTTCTAATGGTTATACTGCCTCTTGAAATTATACTACATTGCGTAATAGATATCAGGTTGTTGCCATCACATGAAACAAAGGCTATGAGCACCTCAGTGTATCCAATGAGAGACCATCATAGGAATGTGGTCTGCTACAAACAAAAGCTTTAACGTTACCCGTGCCACTCGGTGTGATGAGGGGGATTGAGTGTGAAATGCAGAGCGAATACTGGAATTTGCTTACTGAAGGGGTCCTTAACCATTCTCCCATAGATTACCCATTTTAGAGATTGTGGCCACAGTCTGACCATAGTACACCCAACTCAGCAAAGATCTTCTGTGGTGATATGGATATCGCTGCCAGTCCCGGTTGATCCGGTCTGAAAGCATATTGTAGGAGGCTTTATCTTTATTTACAACAACAAAGGCATACAGATAGTGACATTGTTTAAAAATAATGTCCTTTCACCCCAGCTAGTTGTAGGTTACATAACAAGAGCCTTGGACTATTTGGATTTAATACTGTCCCCTTTCTTGCAGTTCATCCAGTGAGCACAACCATGAAGTACATCCTGGTGACTGGTGGTGTGATCTCTGGCATCGGAAAGGGCATCATTGCCAGCAGTGTGGGTACCATCCTCAAGTCGTGTGGATTACACGTGACTGCCATTAAGATCGACCCTTATATCAACATTGATGCAGGCACTTTCTCCCCCTATGAACATGGTACGCTCCAGTTGCAGACATGAAAAATTATGCTGATGCTGTGTTACCAGGGCAACCGATGGAATGAGCGGGAGTCTGAAAGTGACTAGAGCCTGGTAGATGTGATTTAGGAGAGGGGATTAGAAATGTGCAGATCGTTTTGATTGTCTCGGCATGGATTAAGCCTAGTTCTAGACTTAAAACTTTTAATTCAGTTGAGATCTTCTTTGGAGTACTCTTTTCGTGAAGAGCTTACCTTTTCTTCTGTGTAAATAATTCTCAACAAATGCACCAGTGAAAGGTACTTCTTAGGGTAGGCTGTTTCTTAATCATGGTGAATGTCTGCTTGCTCCAGGTGAGGTGTTTGTGCTGGATGATGGTGGAGAGGTTGATCTGGATCTGGGAAACTATGAGCGTTTCCTAGACATCCGGCTCACGCGAGACAACAATCTGACCACAGGAAAAATCTACCAGTCTGTCATCAATAAAGAGCGGAGGGGAGACTACCTGGGCAAGACGGTGCAGGGTAGGTTCCCTCTTAAACTGTCAAAAAGAAAAATGCTTTTGATATTATACGATCCTGTGGTTCATTTACAAAACATGACATTATTAGCTTGAAGTGAAGTTTCTAGCATAGTGTTAAATTGATATATAGTCTGGTGGTCAAATGTGGAGCCTGTTGTAGATGACTGAACTGTTATGAGAGAAACTGACTGAATGTTAAATGTTAAAAATCAGCGATTGCAGGCTCAAAAAAGGCCCAAACATAAATGATCATTCATCTAATCCTTCCTAACGATCTGCTAGCTGCCCGCCCCATAAGCAGGCCGTCAAAAAAACTGTGTCTCTGTAGGCAGCTTAGGCTCTGAGATCTGCACACAAAAACAATTGCTACCAACAAGTGTTTCCAAACACAGGCAAAATAAAGTGTTCCAACCAATAAATGACGAGATGCACACTCAGGAGACAGTGTTTCCCAGATAATTGAATTCCATTTGTGGTGGTTGGTTTGCAGAATTAACTTGAATGCAACAGTTTTTAACAAATTAGCGCAGCGTGGTTATGATGCTAACCAGATTTAAGCACAATTTAGTACAATCTGGAAAATCATTGTGTGGTGGTCATTGTTGATATTGCGGTGGGCCGCCACAAATAAGTCAATGTATGGGAAACACTGGGAGAGTTTCAATTGCACAGGAGGGAGGGGTAGGGAGGAGCGATCTAGCTCTCTGTTTTGGTTGAACGTCAACAGAAGTGACGTTACTCCGCCATCGCTGATACAACCTTCAAAAGAAAAACTGACTGAAATAATCTGCAGACTTTTGCGGATCACTGAAAATTAAACAATAAATAAATGAATGAATGAGTTAGAGTGGAACTCTGCTGAGTGCATTACCTTTGCCAAACTGCAGCAAGTTGTCTTGGCAGAGGTAATAAAATCAAATGAAAAGTTGATGCCATTTATCTGTCTCTGTGTCGCAGTGGTGCCACACATCACAGATGCTATTCAGGAGTGGGTAATGCGGCAGGCCAGAGTGCCCGTGGACGATGATGACGTGGAGCCACAAGTGTGTGTGATCGAGGTGAGGGTGTGTGTGTGTTTGTGCGTGTGTGGTGAGTGACTTTAGTCTACCATTCCAGCTAAGGTCAAGTCAATGTAAAGGATTCACAGTTTTAATTAAAAAAAATCATTGATGTTTTGTGCGTTTCTGTGTATTTGTGTTGAGTTACTCAACAGAATAGCTCACTTGTGAATCACTTTGGATAAGCATTTCTATCAATTGAGCCATAATGAAAATGGCGATATGAAATGCGATTGGTGATTGTAACACAGCTGATCTTGCGTTGGTGAAGGGACGGGAGCTCCCCTTGATATGTGACTTCTGATGGAACTGTACGGATGTTTGCCAGCTTGTGCATTCTCATGCATCATGGCTGTTTCCCATGGTTACAGCTGGGTGGGACTGTTGGAGACATTGAGAGCATGCCTTTCATCGAAGCCTTCCGGCAGTTCCAGTTCAAAGTGAAGAGAGAGAACTTCTGCAACATCCACGTCAGCCTCATCCCACAGGTAAGACTCACACACACACATACTCCGTAAAGTACATGGACAGCGTGGCATCATGCTCTTAGGCTTCTCTCTTGTAGTTCATACACATGTGCTTATTTTCTTCGTCTGCCCTTCACAGACAACTACAGTCACATATTGTCTTTCACCCAAGTGAAACTGACACACACACACACACACACACACACACACACACACACACACACTAAGAGCATCTTTTCTTTCCTCTCCCAACAGCCCAGTGCAACAGGAGAACAGAAGACGAAACCCACTCAGAACAGCGTGAGGGAGTTGAGAGGTCTCGGACTGTCCCCTGACCTGGTGAGTACCCTATACTGTGTCACTGAACACACACACAAACACACATATACAGAACACCAGGACACACACACACGGGTTACGGAATACACACATGACTGATAGAATAATTTGCACCACAAAACATGTGGAAGTCATGTGATTGGTTTCCTCCCTCTGTTTGTGTAATATGTCTTGATCATGCTTAGCTTAGTCATGCTGTCATGAGTGTGCCTTTGAGCAGTTTAGGAATCAGTTTAAAATGACCCGCCAGCTATAGGCCAACTGGCCCAACCCACTTCCAGTGAATGATGCTAAGCTAGGCTAACGGTGTCAGACCAGGTTTTTGCACACACAGTGAAGAGAAGGGTATGTATCCTTTTATCTAACTCTGGGATAGATGCCAGCAAATGAGCTAGTACTATCCCAAAGAATTGGTGTGTTCCTTTAAAGTGCCCTAAAGGGCTTTTTACATGAAAAGCGACACCCTCTAGTATTCAATGAGAAGCGGGTGGCAAGCGGGCGATTTGAGTGCTGGCACGGCAGGCGGGCGCAGGAGAATCGAGAACACGTCTGCCCGCCTCCAAGATAATAAACCCTTCAGCGTTTGAGGTGGCGGTGTGGGCACTCTGTTTTGAGTTGTCTTTCAGATGACGGGCGCTAGGGTGCGGGGCAGAGAACTGTGACCGCTTTTCGTCTGAAAAAGCCCCTTAACACAGATAGCAGGCTTATGGTAGTAAATGAACTAAATCAATTTAATAAAATGAAATTGCATCTAAAACCTATTAATTGTATAATTATAATTGATCATAATGTGTAATTGTATCTAATTGCCTCATCAGATCATGTGCCGGTGTGCCACTCCTTTGGAAAACTCGGTCAAAGAGAAGATCTCCATGTTTTGCCATGTGGAACCCCAACAGGTGAGTGTTGAAAAGGGATTGGTCTCTCTAAAGTGTCTGGATACTTTGGGAACTGATCATGGCGTCCATTCAGTTAATATCACTGAATGGAATTTAACTCAATAGGATCAGTAGGAATTGTTTCATGTTTCTAGGAGTTAGGCCTGAAACAACAACGCACAACAGAATGGAAATTATCTGTTAGTTCATAATTATATGATCCTGGTGGATGTAAACAAACAGAAATGTGTCAACAATAAAAAAAATTGAATATTTTTTAAAAGGAAATCTAAACACTTGAGTTTACACCTAACACTTACACTTCACGCTTAAGTTTGTGAATCTCTCCTGACTCACTCGCCCTTCTGCTCTGCCTGTCTCTCTCTCTCTCTCTCTCTCTCTCTCTCTCTCTCTCTCTGTCTCTTTCTGTCTGTCTGCCTGTCTCTCTCTGTGTCTGTCTGTTTCTCTCTTTGTCTCTCCTCCTCAGGTGATCTGTGTGCACGACGTCTCGTCCATTTATAGAGTTCCGCTCCTGCTGGAGGACCAGGGAGTGGTCGACTACTTCTGCCGCAGACTGGACCTGTCCATCGAGATGCGGCCCAGGAAGATGCTGGCCAAGTGGAAGGAGATGTCCGACAGGTGGGTTCAGAGGAGACTGCGCCGCCACACCGTGGCATAATTCTAAAGGGCCGTTCACACCAAGAACGATAACTATGACGATAACGCCAAAAAAAGTATCGTTCTAACTAATATGAATAACGATGTCCACACAAACTGTAACAACATGAAGAACGATATTGTTGGTGATCACTTTCAGAACGATTTTGAGAACGATAAAAAGCTGACAGCCAATCAGAATCCATCAAATTACTCATCAACCTGAGGAGACTTTCCTTATCGTTGGTCAGTGTGGATGCTTTTATCGTTATAGTTATACTTATCTTTATAGTTATCGTTCCTGGTGTAAACGGCCCTTAACCCCTAATCCTGGCAGAGCCATGCCATGCCTGGTGCTGTGTGCCAGAGTGCCTTGTGAGGATTCCTGAACTGAAATTATAGTGCAGAGGCTCTCATGAATCTAGTGATTCCAAACAGTGCCATTCTGATGAGGATAGGAGGAATTAGACCTTTTCTCTAATTTGCTTTCGGTTGACCACTGTATGTGTTGTTTATGTTTTTTGGCACGGCAGTGCTCTTGCGCAAGAACAGCGTCTGTGGAACTGATCAGGTCCTTAATTAGAAGGATCCCTGCTTTTATTTGAATTGGCCTGGGCTCTCAAAGCACAACACATTTCAGTTTTCTGCCCATAAACATTGCATTTTTCTTTAGTTGTCTTCAGAATTTTCAGCCAAACAATGGATTGATAGCTGAAAATAAGTGGAGATCTTGTATTGTCTCTTTGTTCCATCTCTTGTTTCATCATTTCTTTCCCGCCGTTTCCTTTGCCGGCTCAGGTCTGACCGACTCCTTGAGCACTGTTCTATTGCCCTGGTTGGGAAATACACTAAGCTGTCCGACTCCTACGCCTCCGTCATTAAAGCCCTGGAGCACTCCGCTCTAGCCATCAGCCACAAACTGGACATCAAGGTGAGGAGTCACCCAATTCACTGACCCAGGGCTGCACAGTGCTGCATATATGTAGCACATGCTACTAGAAAATCAATCTCTGTTATGGATGATTTACCAGCTTAGCATCAGTGACCTTATTTAAAATGTTTTTTTATAGTGAAGCCTACAGATGAAGTGTTTGTAACTACATACTGATGCTAGAGATTTTGTAGATTGTGCTAGAAAACTATCAGCCTCTGTAGCGCCAGTGCTACGAACGAAGAAATGAACGCACAGCCCTGCGGCTGGTACAGATGACCTAGCACTCTGGGTCTTATTAGGTCCTTTTATACAGAGGTCCTGCAATAATCACAATAGAACAAAGAAGCAGCAGCATTATGCTGTGTTGTTCACCTAAACAGAGGCTGCAGATGGCCGCCCCAGTGCATGCATTTAGATAGCCCGCCGGCTTTGGGGAACCGAAGACACGTCACATTTAGTTTGCTAAACAAAAGCATGTTATCTTAGGAAGCTAGATATGTTGCTATTGTAAGAAGCTACAATGCCCAAACATCAGCTAACTGTCATCACCGGACGTCACATGCTCTTAAGCTGTGCGTTGTGTGTGTGTGTGTGTGTGTGTGTGTGTGTGTCTGTGGTGTGTTGTGCCTGGTGTTGGCGTTTCTGGTATGTGTTTGCTGTACTGTATCATCCACCGGACATCACATGCTGGAAAGCTCTGGCTGTAAATAGCCACACACTCTCACACCTTCTGTCGTTCTCACTCCCTCTCCCATTTCCTCAACCCACGCTCCCTTTCTCCGTTTCTCTCCATCCAGTCATAGACTGTTTACTGCCACAGTCCAGTTAAACACTGGCAAAATGTATTAAATGACTGTGAAAAGTGATGAAAAATGGAATGTGGAAAAAATTTAAGAAATTATCATTTTAGCTGACAGCAATGCTCCTGCTACTATAACTAGTGGTTCTAGTTATATCATCAGAAACCCAACACAATATATCAACACAACACCGACATGAGTCATGAAGACTAAGAAACTAATTTGTCTCTCTCTCTCTCTCCACCTATCTCTCTCCTTCTCTCCATCTCTGTCTTTTTCTTCCTCTCTCTCTCTCTTTCTCAGTATATTGACTCTGCAGATCTGGAGGCTGCTACCCTGCAGGAGGAGCCGGTGAAGTACCACGAGGCCTGGCAGAAGCTGTGCAGTGCAGAGTGAGTGTGTAGGCAGAGCTGTGTGCATGCATGTGTGTGTGTGTGTTTGAGGACCCGGTGGAATTGGCACGGCGAATCTCATGAATGACCATCTGGATGGTGTTCTGTTTGCTTGTCGTGATGGGACGTGAAGCGAGGCTTTTTTTACTGTGAGGGACAGTAACAGTAGCAGACCGTTCAGTCCTGGGAAATGTACGCCCCCCATTATGGCACTGCTTCCTGACAGGATCCCTGCTTATCTCCTTTTTCACTGGGGGTTTATGCTATAGGAGCCCTCAACTGTAAAGAGCTTGGAGTTCTGGTAGAGTAGTCAGTGAGCTACAAGGCCACTTAAGGCTCCAGTTTCAAATGCCCATCATTATGTAATGCTTGTCTGAAGCACAGCTACTGTAGCAGGTCTGCACAGAGCACATTTGTCCTCTAGTTTACCAGAACAGCAGGGGCAAAAGCGACAGCAGTGTGGTGGGAATAGGGGAGTGGGAAAGTGTCATGACAACAGGCTGAGATGGAGACAGGTGTGATGAGCAAAAGTGTCATGACAACAGCAGAGATTCTAGAGTATTCCGCTCTGAAATCTTTGGACAACAGAGATCATGGAGACGGGTGGTGATAAGTGAAAGTGTCATGACAACAGGTAGAGATCAAAACGGGTTTGTTAGGTGAGCGTGTCATGACAACAGGCTGAGATGGAGACCGGTTTGATGATTGAGAGTGTGTGTGTTTCCTGTCTGCAGTGGCATCCTGGTACCTGGGGGCTTCGGCGTACGAGGAACTGAAGGAAAGATCGAAGCCATCAGTTGGGCGAGAAAACAGAAGAAGCCATTCCTAGGTATGAGGATTACTATTTACTGTTTAATATGACATGAATCCAACAAAGCTCATCGACCAATAGAACATCAATCAAACCTTATATATACTATGCAATACTGAAATGAGTGTCTCATATCTTTTTTACATACACTACTGGCCAAAGGTTTGGGATCACTTAAACATTTCCATTCCACTCCATTATAGACAGAATACCAGCTGAGATCCGTTGCATTTTTATTATTATTATTATTATTATTATTATTATTATTATTATCAGGGCAGCAGTTTCCAGATTAAATTATGTGCTTACATAATTGCAAAAGGGTTCTTCAATGTTTTCTCAGTTAGCCTTTTAAAATGACATCAGATCAGTAAATGGTTGCTGATAATGGGCAATGTAGATATTGCATTAAAGATCAGCCAGTTCTTTCTACAACAGTCGAGAACCCTTTTGCAATTATGTAAGCACATAATGAAATCTGAAAACTGCTGCCGTGGTTAAAAGAACAATGCAACTGATCTCAGCTGCTATTTTGTCTATAATGGAGTGGAATAGAAATTTCTAAGTGACCCCAAACTTTTGACCGGTGGTGTATACGGGGATTCCTTACAAATTTACCTGCTCTGGACAAAAGATGGTGCTATACAAAGATGCAATACACAAATATAGTAAGAATTTAGAAAACAGTCCGAGGTTTCTATCTAAACACATAAAGTGTACGTTTGAGAACTGCATTCCAATTCTCCACCTCAGCAGCAATTGCTCCTTATGTAATGCACACTCACCTCAGTCTCTTGAGGCTGGGCCAGAGGGCAGCCCTGAAATTAAAGGCTTTCCTCAGAACTTTGCTTCATTATTCAATCCCTCATCAGAACTTTGCTGGTGGGAACACTTCAAACATGCACAGGCACGTTACAATAGACGTGTGTGTGTGTGTGTGTGAGTGTGAGAGACCACATAATCAGGCAGGCCAAATTGTGCCAAGGACTGCTGGGCACCACATGTTCTCACCCCTTTCCAGCCCATTGTGCCCAAAGCACACAGCTCTGTAATGACATTTCATCCACATAAACATAAAAACAATGAAATAAAATCACAATATTTCACCCCGTGTACATTTTAGCGTTCCATCTTCATCATATATTAGTGTACAAAGTAGAAGCACGTCAGCAGCTGGTGGTAATTGTGGCACATACTGCCATGATCCGCAGATGTGTTTGTGTGTTATAATGGTGATTTAGAACTCTGTTAGCAGTTAGCCCTTAGGGGATTTCCAAAGCCCTAAAATGGCATTACACAGAATGCTGATCACGCCAGTGGTTGCGGAGCACTACATGCCAAGATGTTTGCTGCAATAAAGTGCTTGTCTTGTGCTTGTGGTGCAGGTGTGTGCTTGGGTATGCAGCTGGCCGTGTGTGAGTTTGCAAGAAACATGCTTGGCTGGACAGGTAAGCCACATTTTGTTGTTTTGCAATTTTCTGTCATCTTACGTTTCTTATTTAGACTATATCCAGTTGTATTCATTTTTTTAACTTGTATGTATGTTTATGTGTGATATATGTTTATATTATTAATTGCTGCTGTAACACCATAATTTTCCTTTGGGGATGAATAAAGTTATCTATCTTTCTATCTATCTTATTTAAGTATGCATAGATTTATTTTCTGAATGTCGTTATTGTGGCAATATAATATCCTATAGTTAGCACATTAGAAACTTGGAGGTAAAATACATTTTTAAGTGATATATATTTTTTTCTCTTTAACGGTAAACTACATCAAAGGTTTTTAACAAGTAATTTCATGCTGTTTTGCAGATGCCAACTCCACAGAATTCGACCCGGATTCCAAACACCCGGTGGTAAGTTGACCCATTCCCCAACACAGAGTCCTGCATCTGCAGCTAGAGGTGCTGGCTTTGCACACTTTACACACTTCTGATTGGTTCCCCTGCAGGTGATTGACATGCCAGAACACAATCCAGGGCAAATGGGTGGGACCATGAGGCTTGGAAAGAGACGCACCATATTCAAGACCAAGTCCTGTATATTAAGTAAGCTTCAGACCAGCAATTAAATCCCTAATTATTCTCATTCAAATTTGTTAGGATATGTGTGGCATCACAGTGTGATTTGCGTTCACTCAGGAAAACTGTATGGCGACGTCGACTTTGTTGATGAAAGACACAGACATCGTTTTGAAGTGAGTATTTCTAAGTTATCTGTCTACAGTTAACTCCATCCAGCATCCAGCACAGCTGTGTTTGCTGTGGTACTTTGACTTTGATGTATCGGTGTTCCCTCACTTAACCGTTTCTTGCCGTTTACAGGTGAACCCAGAGCTAAAACATCACTTTGAGGAGAAGGGCTTTCACTTTGTAGGCCAGGATGTGGAGGGAGAGAGGATGGAAATTATTGAACTAGATGGTCAGTAGTTGTGTGTGTGTGTGTGTGTGTGTGTGTGTGTGTGTGTGTGTGTGTGTGTTTTTAAAGGACATAGTAGAGATTGTGTGAATTTGTACATTTTGTGAATTAATTAATTTATTTTTTATATCACTCTTAAACATTTGTTGTTCTTTTTGCTTCAAGAACTATGCATGGGGTTCTAATTTGAATGATGCCATTTTTGTTTTTTTATTTAAGTTGGGGCCCAACCATAACAAAATAAGACTTAAGTTCACTTTCTCTCTCCTCTACCCTCTTTGTCCGTGTCCCCAGTGGTCAAATTCAAATCGAGGCCATGAACAAAATAAGGCTTTCAAAAGGTTATCTAAAAGTTTTTAAAGGTTCACTTCCTCTGTCCTCTACCCTCATTCTCTGCGTCCCCAGATCACCCGTATTTCGTAGGGGTGCAGTACCACCCGGAATTCACCTCCAGACCCATCAAGCCTTCACCTCCTTACTTTGGACTTCTGCTCGCCGCTGCAGGGAAACTACACAGCTACCTCCAGAGAGGCTGCCGCCTGTCGCCACGGTAACCAGCTCCCAGCATGCATTCTGCTCTGCCTGCCTGCAGGCGTGAAGTGTTACTGTGTTGATTTGTACTGTGTAGGTCGGTAAAGCACATATTTCTGCAAATGAGGATGGTGAGATGACAAAATCTGTTAAGATTTTATATGTATGTGTGGATATGTGGATATATGATTAGTGTGCAATCATTAGCAATCCAATGTATTGCAGAAGTGTTTGCTGTAAGAGCAACTTAAAGTGATGTACTGATTACAGTATGATGGCGTGGTATCAGGAAAAGACCAGAACAATGGTCCTGTGTTTCACTCTAGCCCTGTTTACATGGATACTTTTATTCCAGCTAGAGTCGGGAATATGGCTCAATCAAAATAAAAATTACACATATAAACAGCTCGATCGGAATAAAACTGTTGATCCTGCCTGCCATCCATCCTTTCCTCAAGGAAAAGTAAAGCAACAACGGCCACTCCAATCAAAGATTCTAGAACGCCTGTAAGCACCTGATCGGAATAGAAACTACCCCATGTAAACAGATGGCACACATTTTTCAATGGGAATAGTTTAATCGGAATGACAAAACATTTTTCCATGTAAACCCACTTACTGAATGCCAGTTCCCAGATCGCATTTGTGATGTACTGTGTTCGTCCTCCTCACAGAGACACCTATAGTGACCGCAGTGGCAGCAGTTCCCCAGACTCCGAGATCGCCGAACTCAAATTACCCAGCATTGCTCAGGACTGACCCACTGGTGGAGATCAAGTACGTCCTCTCTGCCGTCCATCTTGTTTTACTTCACAACACAAGTTATCTTGAATTTCCCCTGGGGATCAATAAAGTATCTATCTATCTATCTATCTATCTATCTATCTGCAAGAAGTTCCCATGAATCTTCATGAGTAATGTAGTGTCTAATCAGGGCTGTACAGCGCTACATATACTGTATGCAGCACACACTACAAACAAATCAGCCTGTGCTATGGGTAATTTACCAACTTGGCACCAAGTGTGCCTTATTTAACATGTTTTCTAGAGTGTAGCCTACAGATGAGGTGTTTGTAACGACACCGATTTTGTAGGTTGTGCTACAAAACAAACAGGCTCTGTAGCACCAGTGCTATGAGCAAAAAAGTTAAGGTACCACCCTGCTAATGTAGACCCTTTACTCCAAAGGATGCATCTAATTTTTAGTCTAATAAATAGGTGTATTAATTATGATCTGTGTTGGAGATCATTTATTAACTGTATGACTGATGTGGTTAACTGGCTACATGTACTATGAGTGAGGGTTGTCAGTGAAGCCTGTCTAGTTTCTTATCCAAATATTGAAATTGGAGCATTCATAGAGAATATTTTTGTTACATTTACACACATTCATATTATGGTATGGGTTTTAAGGAAGTCATTCTGTGTTCTAGGGGTTTTGGTGGGTTGGGTTGGTAATTTTATTCTGGTCATAGTCTAAGTCATATTCTGTGTTCTAGGGGTGTGGTGGGTTGGGTCTTTATTCTGGTCATAGTCTAAGTCATATCTTCTGTGTTCTAGGGGCGTGGCGATTTTTACAGTGAATCGGATGCACTGACGTACAGGGATGGACGCCTTGGGGAACTCGGACCTCGGATTTTAAATGCCGCCTTCTTTTTTTCATTTCCTTTCCTTTTATTTCTCTTGCACAAGTTGTGATATCAAACCGTGGTTTTTATATTTGTATAGATTTGTAACGGCGCGTTAGTTTTCAGCTTCTCATTACTACTATGAATTCCAGACTTTATCATCCATGCTTTTTAAACACTAGCTAGGCTAGTAACAAATCTGGTCAGATATCAGTTGAATTGTACATTGTGTGTGCATATATATTTTCCGGTGTATTTCCTAGATCTTTTCATCGTACTCTGTGGTCATTCATTGTATTTAAGTCTGTATTCTTTTGTGTGAAAACCGTATTAACAAAAGGTCATACTGACTCTGACTCTGTGCAGGGATGAAGTTATTTATTTTGGCAGGCAGCAGTATTTTGGGGGTAGTCAGAAAGGATGTCCTCAGGGATAGCTTTGATGGGTCAGTCAGTTAGTCCCCCTCAAATGGTTCCATGTCTTTAGTTTTCCTCAGTTCAGTTACAGATGACTGGACACATCAGAGACAGTCAATTCACCTTATTCACCTGGCAGCAAGAACGCGGCTAAAGGGTACACTTGCCATTACACCTCAGTCCAGCAGATGGTGGTGGTAACTCAGTTTGCAAATTGCCAAAAAACTCACTGAAGAAGAATAGGCCAGTGAACCCTTCTTCTTTTTCGGCAGTTTGCAAACAGAGTGCATTACCACCACCATCTGCTGGACTTAAGTGTAATGGCAAGTGTATCCTTTAGCCTCGTTCTGGCTGCTGGATGAATAAGGCTGCAGCAGCACATGTTTGAGACCATTAACTGCAAGGATGTATATATATCTCTAGTCAATGTTTGAGACACCCACCACATGTATTTAGGGTGCTTGTACCCTTATGGAAATGTCACTTTTGGAATGCGGAAGGGTAGACAGACAACAGAAAGTGGAAGTCCCACCTCATGCTGTTGACTTTACAGGACAGTGGTCTGCCTGTCCCAGTAAATCACAAAAGTGCTCTCAGGTCACCTCTGTGTGAAGATGCACATGAATGGAATCTATAGTGATCCCACACCACTAGGACCAATAGGCTTGCCATGACGGTAAAAACTCCTGAATGAGTATTGAACTATTTTCTGAATTATACCCATAGACATTTTCATTTAGTTGGTCAGCAGCAATATATTGCAAATGAGAGCAGTGAACTGCTAAATGCCGACTCAGATGTGAGTCAGGGTTGCTCCAGGCAAGCCAATGCATCAATGCAATTTGTTGTTTTCCATGCCTACCCATCATGAGTGGCATTTGGCTGTGATGGGGAAACTGAATAAATGTCGAGTTGGGCTGAAAGTGTTCTCCATTCCTTTGAACAGTTTGATTGCAATATTAAAATAGGTAGTCAACAATTTTAAGTAATTTACACACTTTAAACACTCGTCCTTCCATTTTTTTTTCTTTTTAAATGGAATGTGAAAGATGTAAGCTTTAAACTACACAGAGAAGCAAGCCTTTTGAGTAGTGATCAGTATCAATCACTAGTCAAATGGATAAACATGGTTAATCCACAGATGTGTCATGGGACTGGTTTAAAGGACCTGTAATAAGTAGACCACGACACTTAACATGGCATGTGAACCGCAGAAATGTCCGCAACTGTTGGCCCATGAACTAAATGTGTGAAGATAAGTTCAAATGTGGTAGACTGTTTAACTTTGATAAATAAGCATTTGGAATGGATGTAGAGGTCAAGATTTTACTTCCAACTAAGTTGACTCTAGTCCCTTTTTAATGGTTAGAGGAAACTAAACCTAAGGGCTGAGCTCATCACAGAATCTACAGAAAACCTTAATCCCAGATTAGGCATCCTTCAAGTGATTCTACAAAGGTGCAAACACATTTGCTGCAATATTGATGGCTGTTAAGATTAACTCTTTCCAACCTTTGTATCCAGATAAATCTCGTCAGGCCTGGCAGAAACCCAGATACCCTTATAAATTCTGACAAAATCTAAAGCAAAAGTGCTTCTGTGTCAAGGAAGTCAAGACATTTGATTTTAAGTAAAAAAAATGTTTTATTTCAGTTGGTAGTGGGTTCAGTCTCGACATCCCTCTGGACAGTCCCATATACCTGAGAAGATAAAACCCATCAGAACACAATCCAATGCACAAGATCATATCATTAACAAATTAATCTGATCTCAGTCCCATATCCACATGCTTCATCCAACCGTCCACAAAGTAAATAAGGTTGTCATCACCGATCAGAACAGAAATAGTATGCCAATAGCCAGGCATGTACTTGGAACTGAAAGAGTAGAAACGTACCTTGATGCTTGCTGTACAGCACACGCTGCAACACTCTGAGCAGCCTTTACGCCATCACCCTGGAAACAAAGAGTGGAAACCATGAACACTCGTTCAAGAATCTACCCTAAATACAACAGGACCGCAAAGGTAAGCAAAAAAGGGTGTGAAAGATTAAATCGATCTGATTTCAGTCCCATATCCGCATGCTTCATCCAACCGTCCACAAAGTAAATAAGGTTGTCATCACCAATCAGAGCCAATCTCACTATGACTAAATAGTGCCCAATAGCCAGGCATGTACTTAGAACTAAAGAACAGAAACATACCTTGATTGCTGTACAGCACACTGCAATACTGAATACTTCACCAACATTCTGGAAACAAAGTAAAATGGAAACCATTAATTACCATTACAGAATCTTTCCCAAACTTAGATCACTTAGACTTAGAAAACTTTAATGTCCGAGAGGCTATTTGTTTACAGCAAAATGTAGGCAAAAATAGAGGGTGTTGTTGGAAAGTAGAGTGGCTGTCGCAGGCATGATTGAGCCCTGACAGTCAAAGTCTCCCCAACTCCTCTGGCACGTAGTTCGAGAGTCTGACCCACAGACAAGAGCACAAACTCTTAGGTAACGTGCCAATTTAAAGGAACTACTCTAAATATGGGTGCGTGCATGTATTGGTGCAGTTAAAGTTTCCGTTAGCTTAGCATTACTTCAATGGAGCATTTGACCACAAACTGGCACAATAAACCCCTACAAACCTTGTATTCAAAAACAGCTCGTGGCAAGCAGCACACTCTTTCAGTGGAAACGTGCTCGCTTCATGACATCTGCCAGGGATGCGGTCTGCCAGTCTTCCAAGACATTTAACCTATGGATAAAACACAACTTTCAGTATCAACACACTTGAATGCATGAAGACAACTGGTTGGAAAATCTGGCTCAGTTGTATCCAATGACTCATTATCGGGTTTAAAAACGCTCAGTGAGGGCAAGTTTTGTCATCAATGCCAGACTTATTGAAGCTCTACATATAGACCTGGCTTACCTTGTGAAGATGTGACTCCTAATCCTTTAGGGGACATCCCATGAGGTCTAAACAAAGAACACACATTTCAGTACAACTCAAAACGTAGGCCTAATAACGGTTACTATTAGTGTGCTGTCCTTTTCCTTAATGTTGCTGAAACAGCTACAGGTGAACTGAACAGCGACCGTCGGTAAAAGGGTTGTTCTTGGCGCCCTTATGAGTGCGACTGCCACCATGAGGCAGGAGCGACTCCCATCGGGGCCAAAGTTAAGTCTGTTCATGCCACTCAAAATGTACCTGATATTCGTGGAACTCCGTCAGAAGCATGTCCATGACGGTCTGCAAAGTGTATGGTGAACCTATGACAATGAAATAACGGCAATGTAAAACATGTTTTATAAGGGCAGGGCAAGCGGTTAATGCTATTAGCTCACGAAGCTAACAAGTGTTGTCCTTTTCCTTTGGTGTTGCTGGTAAGCTACAACAAAGCTAAACAGCGACCGTCGGTAAAAGATTTCACTGTAGGCACCACATTGACCGATTCAGCCACGTGCAGACTAAATCGACTTCGATAGGGCCACAGATGTTTAACGTTTAGTTTATGCTAGTTGTTTATGTAATTGAACATACCTGATGCTAACAGTTAACACTAGACCGGTCATGTGTTCGTTTAACTTTCCACAATCGAATCAAATAATTTGGGGCATTAAGGTTGAAATGACTTTAAAACCAAAATATTCACCTAGTATAAATATAACAGAGGTTTTACGTTGTGGACGATGCTTTAGCTTGTATGAAGCGATTTTCTGTCCTGCACCATACTGTGGTCTATTGTGGTTAAAAAACAATAAATACTACCGTATACATAAAGATTCAGAGGAACTAGGCTTGATTGTGTAGTTGAATAAGTCGATCAGCCATTAAACATACAGATGTTTGTGGATAGTCAAGAGGCACTTACCGACATGATGGCTCGCTCGTACGAAATAAGAAGAGACACTTCAGTGCTGCCCTTTTCTTTTTATAGTGAGTTGCCCGATTGGCTGCTGGGTGGACGTTGTGCATGATGGGAAATGATGTATTTCAAGGTTTCAATGTTGATTCTGAATTCTGATCATTTAACACACGAATATGACCTAGGACTAGCTAGATAAGAGAACCTTTATTTTGTTGCAAACAGTTATACAGTTACATCTATGCTGCCTTTTTTTACAGTCAAGAAAAGCATGGCGCTCTTTTTTATCTTACAATGTGCCTATATAGCCCTAAACATAGAGAAATTGGGGCCAGGTTTATTAGGCTGGAATATGTAGCCTAACCTACAAACCAAAGTTTTTGGGACAGACAAGATAAAATTATCACAAGATAAAACGTGTACTAAACCAACAGAATCCCATCACGTGACAATGGTATTAGGCCAGGCTAGAGTAGATTAGTTAAATTGCAGAGTGATTACATTGTTCTTGTTAGTAGAGTAAAGGTCAGGTTAGGTCTTGATTTATTGTTTGTTTTTTGCAGTTTAGCCTATAGTCTCTGAGATGTATCTCAAAGTCCCCTTCCATTTGTTCATTGATGGAGGGCGTTTAGTCGTAGGCTATTTGTTAATCTCGCAAAAATAGCAAGAACAGCACATCGCTGTAAAACTAGGTTATTAGGCATCATAGTCAGTATTTAGTGTGTTTTAAATTAGTTTTACTAACATCTAGGGAAAGTATCATGCCTACGCTCCTGCCTATTCCGTTGCCTAGTGGGGCTGATTTCAGTACCATGGACAGAGCGTCCTCGGACCACCGAGACACGGCAAAGTATTGCATCAGTTCTTGTTTTGGGTGACCTGACCTACAGGACACTTGAAACCTCAACTGGTGACAAAAATGTGTAAACCTGTTAACATTGAGACCTTTACCTATGCATATGCAAACATTTTTGTTAGTAAAGTATCATGACCTAGCCTAGGCCTACATGATAATAATATAGGCTGTGCTCTTCTTGATGGTTATCCCACCCCCTTTAAAACCACTTTTTGGCGTTCATGGACTATCTACTTACAAGACTGGGTTAATCTACCTTGCTTTATGAGGTTCATTTGACATAATTAGCCCCAAGCATAGCATAGCCTATACAGGCCCAGCTGCCTATAGCATTGCCTAGCTATTGCATTATCTTTCACTCAAATAAGCATGTCAGGTATTTGTGCATAATGTAAACAAAACAGATACGTTTTCCTTGACACGATAACCCACTTCATGAATTTAAAACGGAAAGCGTAACCATAGCGGTTGCACCACAGCTTAGATAAAGCACAAAGTCATGTGACTGCAGCACTGAATTGCGCTCGCAAAGGCTATGCTTGGCTGTCCCCTTCCTGATCGTCAACTCAGTCTCTGGCTGAATGTAAACACCTTGTGCTGCTTTCTTCAAAAATCATCGGCACGAGTTTTAAACACAGCCATGCCATGGATACTCTGTGGCAATATCAGTTCAGGATAATTTTACTGGGGGACTCAACGGTAGGAAAATCGTCTTTGTTGAAACGCTTCACTGACGGAATATACAGCGATGTGGCGGACCCCACCGTCGGTGTGGATTTCTACGCCCGTTCACTAGATATCGAACCTGGAGTAAAAATCAAGCTTCAGTTGTGGGATACTGCTGGCCAAGAACGTTTTAGGTGAGCAGCCCTACCTATTTTCTGTATTGAAATCTGTCTGCTGTGATGAAATACGTGAAATCTGCTCTTCCGACTTAATCATAAATTAATCACGCGAAACAACGGTGGTATAGCGTCCATGTTGCGTTGGCAGCTGCATTTTGTTGTAATATAGGCCATAGCCTATATTGTTGAATTGCATTGATGTTTGCATATAAATAATGAAGCACCTTGTTGAGCCTTGGTGATTTAAACGCCAGATCAGGTCTGCACATAGATGTCAGGAAATTGGGGCACATCAGAGTCAATCGTCTGAAGAATATCGGTCCTCTTGTGTAATGAGCTTTCATGTTGCTTGTAGATGGGGTCTGTAAATAAACCCTGTCAAAAAGCGGTCAGTTAGTAGGCTACTGTATAGAATAACTGGGTTGGCACATTATTAACCAGTTTCTCTGTAAGGTCAGGATTTTGTTTTATTTGAATGGCTGTCGTGTGCACAGCCTATAGCCTTTGTGTTGTACATGGTGCATCCACATAACCTACACGTATAGCCTACTACACCATCACGAGAGTAGTAGGTTGTGGAGGAAAAGGTAAACAACCCGACTCCCCCACAAAGTCACTGACTGTTGATGCCTCTCGTTCATTCAGTTGAATATGATTCAGCAACAAAGCGTGACTTACACAACTCCTGTCACAGTAGAGCATTATTTTTCCTTTCATAGACACACTGTTAGCGTGAGCAAGCCTGTGGGCTTTGAAGATCTAAAGGCACCCTTTGCTTTGGGAATGCACACCTTTTTGTAACAGGGATTTTATGAATACATTTATTTAGCTGATGCTTTTGTCCAAAGCTGTAATATAACGATGCAATGAATAGGCATTTCTGATCGGGGGAGCCAGGGAGTGTTACTGAATTCAAAGATCACTGTTGCTTATTGATACTTTTTGTTTCAGAGTCAGTGGTGATATGACTCCATTACAATTACTGGACATGTCATTAGAAATTACAGCATATCAGACCAGCCATTATTATGGACGGCCTGACCTAGGCACCTCCCCCTCCTTGGGCCTTGGCATGGGGTCATCAGTACACTGAACCCTGATGGCAAGCCTGCATCATATACGTACTGTATATAGTGTTTCTTGTTCTTGAAATACAAAATAGCCTCCCTGAATGTGTTCAGGTTTGTGTCATCATGACATGATTGTTACTCCTTCCACATCCCTGCTAATGTGATGAATAAATACATGAATTACTCAACAGCACTCAACACTCATGACAGTCTAACTGTACCGCCATCAAAAATGTGCTCCCATCTCCTCCAGGTCCATCACCACCTCTTACTACCGTAACTCGGTGGGAGGCCTGCTGGTGTTCGACCTGACCAACCGCAAGACCTTCGAGCATGTGCGTGAGTGGCACCGCGAGGTCAGCGAGCACATCCTGCCCCATCACATGGTCTACATCCTGATCGGCCACAAGAGCGACCTGTCCAAGGAGCGCAAGGTGTCCCGCGCCGAGTCCGAGCAACTGGCCGCCGAGCTGGGCGTGCGTTACGTGGAAACGTCGGCCAAGTGCAACAGCAACGTGGACCGCGCCTTCGAGTTGCTGACGCGCGACATCTTCGAGCTCATGAAGATGGGGGAGATCTCCACGCGCGACGGCTGGGACGGGGTCAAGAGTGGCCTGACCGCCAAGGTGCTCTACCCGGCGGACGAGGATGACCTGGTGCCGGGGGAGAGAGAGAAGAGCTGCAACTGCTGACTCGTCTGAGATTTTGGTTTTGTTTTGTTGGTGGGTTGCTGCCTCTGTGTCTCTTTCTCACACACACACACACACACACACACATTTTTTGTTCCTGTCTGTTGTGTGTCCACTTCACACTGCCCTGTACATTGCTTTTTGTGCCAATGCACGCCCACTCAAACATACACACGTACACATACACACACATACACACACACACACACACACACACACACACACATATATATATATACAGTCATGCCATGCGTATGTCTGAGCTTGGGCTCTCTTGCACCAGTGGCCCTTCTCGTGACATCATCATACCTGACTTCCTCTGTGTCAGTGTCCAGAGGAGGCATTCTGTCTGTTCTAGAATGGGAGACACACAAGAGTGTGTTCAGCCTCATGTGATTGGGCTGTGAGAACTGGGACTGTTTTGCTCTGCAAAATCGGAACATGCCCTGAACACAGCCCTGTGCAGAAGGAAGAGGCAGACACTGATGGGAATGTTGTGAATCCTGGCTATACTTTCTCATACTTTTAGGTTACTGAATACATCGTCCGCGTAAACTGGCACCAGACTTGTGGACAATGATTTTGCAAATCGTGGTCTGGCTAGTTTCCTGTTGTTGTTCCTATTGAATTCTGTCGTTGTGTTATTTTGCTCTGTCAACACAGTCGTGAGTCTCGTGACCACGCAATCCATTTTCAAGGTGGCTCTGGTTTGATGAATGATTAACTCAAACGCCAACTGGTATAACTCATTATAACCAAGTCCATTTGAAAAAGACAACTGCTTGCTTCCATTCTCGTTAGCTAAAAATAATGGTTAGCCTTGCATAAGGCTATTTATCTAGTTGAAATTGCAAAAAAAAAAAAAAAAGGTTATAGGCTGCCAAACCATCTGCCGTGTTTCAATGTGTGGTGTTGGTTCAGTGGCACAAACACAAGGTCATCATCTTTCCCCAGCAGCAGTACACACAGCGTGTTCCACAGGCCTCATTTCATCTCTGTCATTCGGTGGCCTCCGGAGCCTTCAGCGCCTGTGCCGTGCGTCTGAAAGGGCAATGTCAGCATATGTGGGATCACTTTCAGAACGTCAAGACAAGAGGTTGGCCCCTCACAGTCCTGTCTTAACCAATTCTCTGGTCCTATCAATTAGCCTATCTATTCTAAGGGTACATGCAGCTAGCGAGACTCAGTGTGTTTATCATTATAGACATTACATTTTAATGTATATATATTTTATTTTTTTTATGATATTGTTTTCACCTTACCTTATCATTAGTGTGACTATGTAAATGTGAACAGCTCACCTGCTTGGTTAAAATGTAAGATTTCCCCCCAATCCTGTTAAAAGTCTGAATCATGAATTCTTCTTGACCCACATTCCCGTTGCTGTTGTATTCACAGACTGGTGAAGTGGGAGGAAATCTCACAAAAGAGCATCGCCTGTTTCCTATTGTGTTTAGAGGCCAGTCATCAGCTGATCCTGGCCTCATTTGCAGAACCGTGGCCCTTGAGGTTAGGTTGAGCAGGCTCTCGCAAACATCACTCATATAATGACCAGGGCAGTTGGTCAGTGCCTCCTTTGCCCAAAGGTCTCTGTGGTGAGTTGAACACAGCCATAAGTCCCGTGCAGGCCCTTACAGCGCCTGTAAGCATTTAGCCGTTATCACACATTTATTCACTGAGCATCGTCGACCTCTTTGTCTTACACAGAGAAAACGCTTGTGTGTCTAATTGGCTCCTTTTGTCTGGTCATGCTTCTGTGTCAAAATCCATTATATAAACAGAATTTAGGATTATACACTTCACAAAGAATCCTTGTTCTTATCTAAATAGGAGCAATAAATAAAGTACACATATCATTTTTGTTCTTATCTTTTTGTTCATTTTGACCTTATTTGGGTATGTTAAGCAACAAGCCCATCTGTTCTCCATCTGTTTTCTGTCATTCTGTGATGTTTCTATGGTATGGCTCTGTGAGAGCCAAAGTCATATCTGCTACCTCTGGGGAAGAGCTTGGTGCACACACTAGACACATTCTTGCGTAATCAGATTTTCTCTCACTCTCTGTCCTCCTCAGCCTGCCTCTCTCTCTCCCTGTCTCTCTCTCTCACACACTGTCTCTCTCTCTCTCTCTCTCTCTCTCTCTCTCTCTCTCTCTTTCTCTCTCTCTCTCTCTCTGTCTCACTCTCTGTCTCTCTCTCCTTGTCTCGTATCGATCTCCACTCACCAGCATAACACCATGACAATACACACACAAGCATTGTTATGGACAGTGTGAGATTGCTTTTATAATAATCATGGCTCATGATTTTGGAGGCCAAGGCCATACAATATTGGGGTGGTGTGGGCAACATGTCATATTTACATCGAAAAACAACTGTTTCTATGGTTAATCATTCCAAAGCTACTTCAAAGATTACACAATTATACATATTGTATATATAACCATAGGTGAAAATGTTATTATTTTTTATCATAAATACATGAGAAAAAGGTTGTTCTACGTAAATCCATAGACCACTGACCAGTCTATAGCCAATATCTGTACTTTTTCATGTCACTTTTATCTATTCTTTGTGTGACAATCAGAATGGATCCTGCTTTCATCGTGTTTTAATAGCAAAAAACAATCCTCTCCTTCAGGTGCCAAATGTCCTTTAAATGTAAGAGTGATCAAGGAGGAGAGAAGGCAGAGAGAGAAAGAGAGAGGGAGGGAAAGAGAGAGGGAGGGAAAGAGAGAAAGAGAGAAAAAATACAAAACCGCTGCTTTACATAACTGAGCCAGAAACAAACCATCCTCAGCTGCCCCGCTAGGCTGCATTGTTATTCTCATGTACAGGGTTAAGTTTGTACAGATATTTATATTATTATTGTATTATTTTATTTTTATTTTTAGGCATTGCTTATAGACGTGCTGTACAGTAGCCAATATAGTGTGCATGCAACATGTTCCACCAGGTACCAGGGCTGTACACTACGCTACATGTTCACAAGCAATGCTCTTGTCTTCTGGAAACAGAGCAGATGTTTAACACACAAGGATATATGGACCTTAAGAAATGTAGACCTGAAGATATATGTGCAAAAGCAAAAGCTGACATTGTTATCTTTGCGTTGTTATCAAACATTTTTGAAGGTGATGGTGGGGGATCTTTGGTTGGGTCGGCATCACTGGGGCAGGAGGAGTAATGATGGGGCAGGAGGAGTAATGATGACACTGACTGACTGGATATATCTCTGTGATAGCTTCACAATGAAAAATACTAATAACTAGAAATACTAATTTTAATCATTGTGATTTATCTGTAGGAACAACAGACAGCTAATATAAACATGTGATATACAATACTCATTCCTTTTTAACAGTGGGAAAAGCAAAGAAATGTTGTATTCCCACAGGATGAATACTTCTAAGCTGATCTAGGGCATGGGTGACTTCATAATCTCATGCAGTCTCAGTTGAGATTAAACCGTGCCCTAGAATCTAGTCTGATCAGCAACAACCTGATAAATTTGGCAATTCAGTTTTCTCTGTCTGCTTTGATGCAAGCTTGCCCAAACATTTAGTTTGATTTAAATATGGTTTGTGATTATAATTATTTAAAACCCACTTCAGCTGTTTGAAAAAGAAAAATGTGCCAAGCACTCTGGTGCCCCTTGTGGTAAGAAATAATAATAGCAATCTGCCTTTGACTTACCATTTGGTAAAGGCTGTGAATTGCACTATTGTGACAGGGTGTAAATGAAAGTGAAATGTTCCTCTGAATGACTTGTCAATTCATTGTTATTTGTCAATCACCAATGAAATTAACAACAACCCTGTAACATGATCTAAATATACTGCTTTACGAGTTGAGTGTAAAGAGTGGATCTGATTATTGTTAATTATTATTATTTGCTGTTTCAAATAATATGAGATTGATTGTACTGTGATTGCTCTCAGCAGAACCTTCTGGTTACTTCCTGGAAAACACACGTGTTTATTTTTTACCCTCTACAGCTGATCCAAAGGAACAAACAAACAAACACAAACATGTTGCTTGCAAGCACTAAACTGATCCCACAATGTACACAATTGTCATTTATAAGCAGTCACTTCATCGTTTAACATGCTAAACTTAGAGAGCATTGTGAGATATGTGATTAGCTAGCGTTACCACTTAATGGAGTGAAATCTTGCCAGTGACCATTCAAAAGGACTGATCCATTATGTTGGTAAATGTCCTGCTCTCTTTCACCATCTCCTCTTTCAAATAAAGTGTGAACCTCAGGGGTTCAACACAACCCTTATGGTGGTTCAAACACATTCAATGTTTACATGCCATATGGTCAAATAAAAAGTAAAAACAATACGCTGTCCCATGTGTGTATCAAGCTTCCAGGACTCAGAAAAATATCTGAGTTATGGTTTGATATGTGGTGAATAAAATAAACATTCCTAACACTGAATGCCACCTAAGCCTAATTTCATTTGATCACATGTAAGCTGACCTGTGAAAGGGTTAGTAACCAGACAAGGCCTAGGGGGATTCTAGATCCATCTATCCATTAATTTGTTGAGAACTCAATATTCTGAAATGCATCTATAGAAGCCTAGTAACACTGTAACTCAAGCAAACAAAAACTGCCAGAGTAGCCGAACATTAAATTATTTCGACTATGGAATTTCCTTAATAAATCAAGTTTGACAGATGTCAAACCTGAACTCGTCAAATAAACAGCTGCAAAAAAATTAGCTAGGCCAACTTATCTTGTTGCTGATACAACATATAGCAATTCATGGACAACTTCAACTAGTCTATTAAATTGCTTGATTGCGTTACTCAAATTCTGTTTGGACATGTGCAGTTTCATCTGTCAGAGACTAAATTTAATATGCTTCGCCTTTTAGAATGAGTAGGCCTAAGTCATTATAGGCCTAACTGTTTCTGTGCACTGATATTTAGTCACTCTCAGAGGCCAATCAAAAACGCAGTTTCGTGCCAATGCATGACGTCTTCTTCACTTCCCATGATGCTTTGCACTGCTAGAATGATCTCTTTATTTAGTTAGATCATTCCCAGATTAGCCTGTGTGGGAAATCAAAGTGTATACAATACTATATTTTATTTATATAATGACACCAAATAAATGTTTGTAATTTTAGTTCATTCTACGCAGTACGTATGACAAACAACTCCCACCGTTATTGACATGAGTATTGCACCGAGACTGGAGCTACACCATTCCGCTGTTAATATTAAAAAGGGTATCTGCCATGACTGGCACAGGGAGGGAGGAACAATCTGACCTCCCTGCGGAATCGATATCAAGAGATTTCGGATGCATAATTTTTATCCTCCGGGGTTGCTAATGATCGTTGATCTTGGCGCCCCACATGTTGATGTTGAAAAATAAATTGATGTTATGAGATAATCGCTCATTCATTTCTACGCCATGGCTGTTTACACTTAAAGTAAAATATTCAATAGTGTTGAATAATGTTAACCTAGCCTACTGTTGTAGAAGCGAACAGTGACAACAAGATCAGATTATGCAACTGCATGCAGTGAGAACGTGTTTTGCGTGAATATTTACGATTCGGTGTTTAGCGGTAACAGAATGAATCAGAAAATCAAGATGACCTAACAGACATCCTACCATTTCACAGCAACGAATGCATAATCGTGAATTGAGGCTTTTTCTGTCTATGGCTTGAACAGGGATGAGCCTTACCAGGAAGTGTATCTCGAATCTGGACTGCGCATGTTCGCAAGCATTTCAGAATGTAAGGATGTGTTCGACGTCGTTGTAAAAGGTAGGAAAACAGCACACTGGTGTTTTTTGGGAACATTTATTCTTGACGTATGTCGCTCTCACGGTTCTTAGTTTCAGTTTGGGACATAGTATGGGTTTGGCTAAGTTATTATCTCGGACGCAACCTTCTCTCGGAATGGCGGAGCAACGCCGCCGTCGCGCTCCAGTTAGTGTACGTGCCGCCGCACAGGGAGACGTCATTTTGAGGGGGAGTGAGGAATTGAAAATGCACGGCGGACGTACGTTAACGTTAGTTTAGAAACAAGCGGCACGTTGGACGTTGTTGTCATCTACCTACTGATCTGTGGCGCAAATGCTGCCTATGGTGAATGTAGGCACACATCCACAGTTGGTCCTGCAAGCATGGGACGCTGGCTTATGGTGCTAGTATAGCATTAGCTTATTAGCCGCCTAACGTTAGCTTGTATGTACACGTTAGCTAACCCTAGCTATTTTACTGGCGAGGTGACGTGAGAAACCTATAACACTCTGTTGAGTTCACGAGTGGTTCAGTATCTCTTTAGAAATGTAACATGTTTGCTAAATTCTCTAGTTTAAGACAAACACACTTCTGAGTAAAGCTGGTCGACGGTGTGCCATAGGTTATGATGGCCAGGGTTAGCTTATACAGCTAGCCATAAACAGTCCTCAATTTGGCAAATCCAGTTACTTTGTCAGCTACTTTTAGCCGGTTGTTACTACAGCCACAAAGCTAACCATCAGTTATGGTGGTAACTGGCTAACGTTACATTGAAATGCATGACAATCTGTTGTGGTCAACTCTTTGGAAACAATGGAAAAGTTTGCAAGTTTGTAAATGTATTCTATTTATAGGTTGGTCTAGACTCGATACTGTGTTTTAAACTGAGCGCCGTGACCTCAACGTTTATTGTTGAGTTCAAGTCCCCATCACAACACAGCCTCATGTGGGATGGAATGGAACATCACTTCTAAACACCTCAAGGGAAAACGATATGCTTGTTTCTGTTGTACAAATACATTTTGCCACCACTCAGTGCATTGATGAACCAGTGAGTAGTGCTAATTAAAGAGGGGCAACAAAAAATCCAACCACGGTCAAACATACCCCACACAATCTCTACCTACAGTGGTTGTGGGTGAGGGCTGAAACAATAAAGACCATTTATCCACCCCTCTGCCATTAGCACAGTGCACAGACGCGACGGCTATGGCGAACACAGAGGTCACTGTGTCCATGGGGGACATGGTGGTGGTAAAAACCACAGACCAGGACGAGGAGGGCGAGCCAGACAATGGAGGAAAAACGCAGGTCATCCTTCAGCTTCAGCCCATCACATCTGGGTAAGATACCAGGAGGGTGTTCCAATAATGTAGTTTACTGACAAACCTGGGTAAGTTAACTCAGCGTAACCTAAGTAGGGAAACGCTTCAGATAATCACAGGAGAGGCATTACAATACCTTGTGCTGTAGATAGGTTATTTCCCTACAGTGGGCAATCAATGACCAAGTCTATTTAACAATACACAGCATAAAGCAGGATACTACAACACACAGTTGGCTGGTGGCAGATGTTGTCAAGCACCACATGTACCCAGGATCTGTAAAGGCCCTCCCTCACAGTACCGCATGTAGCCAGTAGCCTGAATGTAGGAAAATTAAACTATAGGGCGCTTATTTTTGGAGGTGTACTATTTACTCTGCGTAACTTACCCAGGAATGCCAGTCCAAGCCTTGTGGAATAGTCCCCCTGACAGAGTCCAACTCTCCGTCCAACTGCCTCTCATGTTCCTGCCATATTTCTGTCAGCAAAAACAGTGAGTGATGAGAATCTGACTGCTAATGAAATGTTGTGTGGGTGTGTTTAATGGCGTATTCTGTTTTGGTGCAGGTTGGGGGAGGATTCTGGGGAGGCGGAAACAGCTGTGGTGGCAGTGGAGGCACAGGGTGAGTGATGAGAAACAACCATCTGAGACGAGAGGAGAGGAGGAATTTATCAACACTCAGGGTTGATCACGATCATCATAGCTGTTGCTATGATTTGTGTTCTTTGAGTGGGTGATGTCATTAGCAAAGCTTATTGCAGATGATTGTCATTGTATAATGCAGTTATTCTGTTTGCATTTTCTCTCTCTACCTCTCTCTCTCCCCCTCTCTGTACACACTCTCTCTCTCTCTCTCCACTCTTTTAGAGGAGGCATTAGATGAGGAGGGAGTGGAGTTAGGATACCCCATTACTTGTGGAGAGAGTCGAGCGGTGCTCCTCTTTAAGAAGTTCGTATGTCCCGGAATCAATGTGAAATGTGTGCGGGTAAGCAGCTGAGTTTTGTATTATCATACCATATCCCATCACATGAGGGAGACACACTCACACTACAATATTACTCGATAGGTATATTCAAGGATTCAAGGATTGTTATTAGTCACATACGTAGATATACTTTGTAGTGAAATGGCATTTTAGCTGCTCAACTTTCCTGTGCAGAGGAGTCCTGAGGTATCACTAACTACTCATAAGGATAAAGAAGAAAGATTAAAAAGAATTTAATAAATAGATTGAGAGAGAATGTGGTAAAAAGTGTAGTGTGTGTAAGTGCAGTGTGACAAGTCCATGTAATTTAGTTTAAAGAGTTTTATATGTGTTCAGGATGCGGATGGCTTGGGGAAACAAACACCTCTTCAGTCTTTCTGTTTTAGCCATTTGCAAACAGAGACGTCTGCCTGACCGTAGTGGTTTGAACTGTCCATGGTCAGGGTATGAAATGATGTGCAGTGTCTGTGTAGTTCATGATAAAGCAACTTGACTTCTAGTTCTATAGTCTATGAGGTATCACCCAATATGAAAATGAACACTTGTGCTCTAACAACCCTTTCTGTCATATCACAACCTGGAACAAGTCATTCGTGCCTTCATATAACATCAGGGCTTGATTACTGCAATTCCCTCTACCTAGGTCTCCCCCAATTACCTTTAGGTGGTCCAGAACGCAGTGGCAAGGCTGCTAACTGGTACCAAAAAACTGGAGCATATTACACCAGTCTTAGCCTCCCTTCACTGGCTCCCAGTCCATTATAGGATCTAATTTAAGATTCTGCTAATGGTTTTTAAAGCACAAAATGGTCTGGCCCCAATCTACATCCCTGACCTCATACACCCCCATGTCTCTTAGATCTGGCAACAAAGACCTTCTTCACATCCCCCGCTAAGGCTAAAAGGCCACAGAGCCTTTGCTGTCGCTGCTCCACGCTTGTGGAATCAGCTGCCACCTGATATAGGAACTGCCCCCTCCATCACTGCTTTTAAACCCAGGCTCAAAACCCACCTGTACTCTCTGGCCTTCTCTGCACTCGAACGTGCCGTGCTTTCTGTGTCCTGCTGGTTCTTGTTTAATGAGTAGATGTATGTGTATAAGAATTTTATTTTTATTTATTTTATTTTATTTTTATTTCTGTTTTGAAAACAGCACTTTGGTCAGCGTAAGCTGTGCATAAATGTGCTATACAAATACATTTTATAATAATGACATATCATTTTGTAATACAGATTCCCACATGGGCATTCATTATGTCTGCTGTTTCAAGATGGCTTTCTTATCACTGACAGCATGCCAGCAGCTAGAGATGGGCGTTCTTTCTCGTCAGGCAAACTGTTAAGTGTTTGTTTCCAGTAGAATATAAGAACATATTTTAAGACATTGCTTCTTCCACTCTCTCTCTCTCTCTCTCTCTCTCTCTCTCTCTCTCTCTCTCTCTCTATCTATCTCTCTCTCTCTCTCTCTCTCTGCAGTATGAGGACCAGTTGATTAGTCCTAAGCAGTTTGTGCACATGTCAGGGAAAGCCACACTCAAGGACTGGAAGAGAGCCATCAGAATGGGTGGGGTCATGCTCAGGTAAGCCGAGGCGCCACCCAGTCACATGGTGTGGTACCAGCTTCCCATGATGCTTCTCTCTACATATGTAGAGCATTTTTATCTGTACATGATTATTCTTTAATAGCTGTATTTCTTTCACATAGTTATGTGTAACATGTTAAGTGTAACATGGAAGGATCATTTTTATATGGTGTCAAGGAAGCGTTGCTTCAAAAGTCAGTGTGAAAGTGCCTGTGCCTACCATCACTGTATTAGGTAGAGAAGTACACCAGACCCATACTATTTTCTAAATGATGGTAAAAAGGGCATCTGCTGTGACTAGCACAAGGACAACAGAGGAATCTCTTGTTTACCTTGCGGAATCAACATCAAAAGATTTCGGATGCAAAATTTTTGATGTGGAGTTGCCAATGATCGATTATCTTGGTGCTCCTTCTCTTTATGTTAAAGTAACTTTCTGGTTGAGTTTAGCTGATTGATGGTTATGTACATACAGCTGCTAGTAAAATAAACATTGAATGCTGTAGCTGTGGGGTGTACTACGAATCTCGATTAGTGAGTTAGCGAGGTATGTTGCGCTCAAAGGCCAGGCTATGCTGTGACACGAAAGTGGATCTGTTTTAGTGTCGCTATATCACCATGGTATCTTATGCTGTCAACCAAACCTGGTCGGGAGGAGGTTATGTGCTAAGTTATAGCTCAAATCGTGTAATCTACCGCACACTGACCAATCAATTGTCTTAAAAACGAAGTTCTCTCACGTGTAGGATTCTGTCATATATCTTACAGGTGGAGCTCCGTCTCTACTAACATTTTGGATCTCGAATGCGCTTTAATAGTGCTGTGCGTGCAAATATCCCACTATGGACGTGCATACCATACAACAACTGATGACAATTGATTTAATGTTGATGTTAGTTGATGTTATAGGTTAGACACAAAAAATTACCGCAGTGTAGATTAAGCTATCGCTCATGAATGCGGAAGTAATTGTTTTTAAATAGAGGCGGTCTTGTGCGTCTCCACGTTACACAATTGGCCAAAGTCATCCCAACACCGAGAACGCGCACAGATCTGAGCTGAAAGCCTAGTTTGACAAATATATCACATAACTGCAATCGTAGTATCACTTAACGTATACCCCTGAGTCAAGGCTTTGTCAAGCCTCGATATGTCTACATAGCCTAGATATGTCTAACGTGCTTCGTAGTATACCCCACTGGTAATCCAGCAACATTTGTAAATAAAATGTTGACATGTTTATTAGCACTTTTTTTTTTCTTTTTAAATTAAACAACCAATTATATCGAAGTCACATACTATATTATTCCAAAATATATTGATTTATTCTTACATTTGTAAAATTCAAATTAATATAGTAATTTTATATATTGTCATTAAATCTGTGTTTTCTTGATGTACAAAATCATTGAAATTCCAGGCACACTTGAGGTCTTTAGGTTCTTGAAATCTTTTAGAACAAAATTAGCTATATTACTTTTGCAACGCAACAGAGAAAGGTCAAGTTTAATAAGCTTCAGCTTTTGATGTCGTCTCCTTATTCACTGTCATTTCCCTTTCATTAGATAGTGATGAATTCATCCATTAAATTAGCATATCACTTGTTAGACTTTTATTGTTTCCATTTCTGTGGAGATTTCATTGACTTTGCTCAGCATATTAATTGGCATTATATTGAGATATGCCAAGTGAAACGGAACGCCTGAAAGGAAAACAAAAACCCAGTCGGGTGTGTTTATACACTCCGCGTTGCTGCAAGCTCTCAAGTCAATTAGCGTGGTCGTGTATTGCCTAAATATCAATTGTCCAGCATCAAGTAATAACCGATCTTACAAATTATTCTATTATGTTCTGCCTGAAACATTTATGTAATATTTGTGGCAGTACACTGAGAAAGTGAGAAAAACAGCTTCACTTATTAGCAGTTTTGAATCACATTGGAGCCTGATGGATTCGTACACTTTGATTTCATCATGCCCATCAGGTCTCTTGTAGAACATCTATTTCCTAAAATATGTATTTACAAACTCAATACAACTTTATAAGTTGTAATTAGTTGTAATAAAACATGCAGCATATTTATCTAAATGTCAACTGTGTTCTAGATTACAGATTTTTAACAGGATAACACCACTGACATTGTTACACTGTGGCCTGTTGCGAATTTCTCAGGTGTAATTTGGTGTATTACGGATATACCATTATATTACATATACCATCACACAGTTGTCTTCAAGTTTGTTATTTGTTGAATGAGAAATTAATACATCCAGATCTTAATGTAGTGCTACTTTTCTATTTTAAGAACATAATTGTTTATGTTCCCCCGGGGATGACCAAAACGTTTTCTTTGAGCTGTTGAGCACATGCGATTATGTGGACTAGCTCTCCTCTTCCCCTTACCCTGTGTGTTTCTCTTCTGTCTAACCCCTCACCACATGTGCTGTTCCACTCACCCATTACCCTGTCGTTCCACGCACCACATGTGCTGTTCCACTCGCCACATATGCTGTTCCACTCACCACATGTGCTGTTCCACTCACCACATGTGCTGTTCCACTCACCCCTTACCCTGTTGTTCCCACTCACCACGTTTGCTGTTCCTCTAACCTGTCGTTCTCCTCACCACATGTGCTGTTCCACTCACCACGTGTGCTGTTCCCCTTACCCTGTTGTTCCCACTCACCACATGTGTTTCTCTCCTGTTCCCCTCACCACATATCTGCCCCCCCTGGGCTCTCCTGCAGGAAGATGATGGACTCTGGCCAGCTGGACTTCTACCAGCACAGCACTCTGTGCACCAACACCTGCCGCAGCACCAAGTTCGACCTGCTCATCAGCAACACCCGCTTCCCGCCTGACAGCACCCTGCTGTCAACGCCCACCTCTACCACAGGTGAGAGACGCGTACGCCAATATGTCACACCCCTACTGTGGGTCAGCAAGGGTCTGCAGAAGTTTGTGGACTTTTTAGTCTTTATGCAGACAGAGTAGTAGAGATGTGATCGAAAATGATTCTATTCTATTCTATTCTACTCTATTCTATTCTATTCTATTCTATTCTATTCTATTCTATTCTATTCCATTGTGGTGTTGTGTTCTCTTGTGTTCTCTTCTATGTTGTGCTCCTTGAGTAGTTGGAGTAAACACATTTTATTTTTACCAGTCTCCTTCTAAAGTTTCTTTTTTTTCCCCCCCTATTGTTATTTGTTAAAAGGACTAGTTTTACTTCAACAGGGATGGTGCTGCTCGGGCAAGGATCACTACTTGAGCTGTTTTAGAATTCAGTCAGTGCATTGGCGAAGCGCGAATCTCAGCAGTAATAATCCATGTCTCTTCCTTGCTTTCCGATTTTCTGGAGGATTTGTGTGTGTGTGTGTGTGTGTGTGTGTGTGTGTGTGAGAGAGAATGTGTGTGGGAGGTAATTGGTTTGTTAAATCTCACCCTGGCTGTTTTGGTACATTTAGTCCCGGTGGGTAACGGTGAGCAGGGAGCTGGCGTGACGGATCGGACGGAGGAGGCGACGGCTGCCGCGTCGGTGGAGTGGACCACCAGCAACGTGGAGGCCACCGCCAAGAAGGAGGGGCAGGAGATCTCAGGTGAGCCACAGTGCCGCCCTCATGGCTTCAGGGCGTACTGACACAAACACATGCATAGCGTGAACACATTTTTCACATAGATCTCCGTTTCTCGAGGTCACAGAGTCCAGGCAGCTACAGCGCTACACTTCCCCACAGTGTAGTGCTGGAGCTGCATGGGTGCTTTTGCTGTTGGTTGCAGCAACTCGAATACCCAATTGTTTTAGTTTTTTTCCATACCGACGACAGTACTCGTGACCTTGAGAAATAGAGAATGTTTTTGGTTTATGCATGTAATACGTTAGCAGGGCTTAAGGTATTCCGCCACCGTGCCGGATCTCCGGCGCGTCACGGCTGTGAGGTCAATTTTGTCAGGAGAAAAAGTCGGGAAATCATTATAGACGAGGGTCATCATTTTCGTTGTTCGAGATACCGCTCTGAGTTTATCTACCAATGGCAGCTCTCGCTTTTAACCTAACAAACGTGTTTAGCCAGTCAAAAGCAGAGTAGAGTATTAATATGATTAACACCTCTGCCCCCCCCCCCCCTCAATTTTTCAGGCTCAGGATTTGTTTTTACTTTAAGCCCTGCGTTAGACTTTGCCTGTCATTTAAGTTAGGGTCTCATGAGGTTTTAGTTCGACTAAAACATCATGCTCACCCTCTATTTGAAAAATATACATTTTAAGTCATGTAAAAGTCATGTAGAAATCTGCTTTAAATTTGTCCAAAGGGGCTCAAACTATCTTACTTTTGCTCACTCGTATGTGTGTCTGTGTCTATGTGTGTGTGTCTGTGTTTGTGTGTGTGTGTGTGTGTGCGTGCGTGTCTGTGTTTGTGTGTGTGTCCGTGCTTAGAGGACACTCTGAACTTCTGGAAGGGCATCGCCGACGTGGGTCTGATGGGGGAGGTGGTCACCAACATCCGCACGGAGCTGCTGGAGATGCTGAAGGGGGTCCAGCTGCGATCTGACCACACCAGCTTGCAGGACTCGGGTGAGTACAGACACACACACACACACTCACACACACACACACACACACACACACATACGCATGGCTGGAAGAGGGTGGAGGGGGCCGGCAGTGTCCCTCTAAATGTCAGGAAGCACCACCGAAACTAAACAAGAGTCATTTGGATGGAGTGATGTGGAGTCCTGCTCATACACTAATTCTGCTATAATAAAACCAATGTTTTCAGCACCTCAAGCTTTCTACATTTTGTTATGTTTCAGACTCCTCTGAATATTCAGTTACTTTGTCTCATCAATCTACAAACCATATTCTACAATAACCCCTATAAGTAAAACCTCTATTTTGAGTTTTTTTTGTACATTTATGAAAAAACTGAAGTCTCATATATCCCATATAATCCTATTCATAACCATGTTATGTTCCTTATCATAGATGGAAGATGGAGTTTTTTTCATACTTTCATTCATTCTCACTATTAATATTGAAATTAACCATATGCTCATATCCTTAATGCTGATCTTCTGCTGTGCTAGAAGTCACGTATGATAGGAAAATGGCTAAATGAATGTTTGTGTGTGTGTGTGTGTGTGCGTGTGTGTTGTGCGCTGTGTTTCGCATGCTTCAGAGGTGGCCGTGTTGAGTAATCTGGTCCAGGTGTTCGGATTGCTCGACTCCATCAAGAAGATCCTGAGCGAGAAGCGCCTTCAGACTGACCCCAGCCAAGAACAGGACCTCCATACACTGACCAGTAAGTAGAGGAGGTGGACTAGTATAAGTATAAGTATATTTACTCTTTTGATCCCGTGAGGGAAATTTGGTCTCTGCATTTATCCCAATCCGTGAATTAGTGAAACACACTCAGCACACAGTGAACACACAGTGAGGTGAAGCACACACTAATCCCGGCGCAGTGAGCTGCCTGCAACAACAGCGGCGCTCGGGGAGCAGTGAGGGGTTAGGTGCCTTGCTCAAGGACCAGCGATGATTAACAAAAATCAAAACAAATCAGCCATTTATAGCTGTGTTGTGTAGATGCTTAGAATGTACAATATAGTAGTGTACTGTTTTTGTGTGTTGAATGTAAAAATCATCAAACAGAAATGATTATTGCACATTATGAAGCAGACCTTAAGGTAATGGGACAGTCTAAAATGCTGTACCATACCAGTAGGTGTCACTGTTGAGCAGGGAAATCATGCAATAGCGAGCAGGACTTGAATGACCGCATGCATCAAGTGACATGGCCTAGTTAGGTCCATTGATGCCTTCATTTATTAAAGGTCTAATGCACTGCGTTGGTCTTTTGAACACACTGCCTGCCGACAGACATGACAGGCAAACTTGGCAAAGTAGGACTTTGGATGTAACTCGTAAATGAAAGCATGTTGTTTTGAATTCCTTTTTAAACTTTCAATCAATACATGCATCTTTACATCTTTTCTTGTTGAGCGTACATGTCAATGGTGTTTTACATAATTGAGTCCATTTTCTATGTGCATTCATGCACTTTAAAACCAATCCCCACGCCAAACATGATCTTACTTGCACACATGCGGACCTGCATTGATGCATTTATTGATTCTCGTTCCTCTACCTACTGCCCTGAAAAGTTCTCTGTAATAGCTACATCAACTGACCTTTACTTTAAGTCCACGCGCTCTGTGAGAATACTAATTAGAGTGCAGCTTGACAGATAGCATCGCGATCGATCCAGCATTTTGCTTACTCTGAGGTGAGCCCATCTACCGAAAGGGATAATGTCATCTTGTGTGTGTGCGTGTGTGTGTGTGTGTGCATATGTATGTCTGTGTTTGTGTGTGTGTGTGTGTGTATGTCTGTGTTTGTGTGTGTGTGTGTGTGCATATGTGTGTCTGTGTGTGTGTGTGTGTGTGTGCGCCAGGTTTGGAGCAGCAGCTGGAGGAGCAAAAGAAGCAGCAAGCCCAGAGTTGGCTGGCCCTCAACAGCATGGTGGCGCCACCTCCACCGCCTCCGACCAAACGCGCCCCGAAGCGTCCGCGTCTGCAGCGTCCAGCCTCCACCACCACTCTCCTCAGCCCGTCGTCGCCCGCCGGCGCCCTGGGCCAGCCGCTGACCCTGCAGCCGCAGCAGTTCACCGTCCTCTCGCCGATCACGCTGTCGTCGGTCGGCCAGCCGTTCACCGTGGCCAACCTGCCCATCGCCACGCTGGCGCAGACCGCCAACACCGTCACGCTCCACACGCTGCCGGGCGGCTCGCAGATCTTGACCCGCTACACGGGCGGCGGCGGCGCCGGGGGAGCGACGGTGGTCACCACGGCCTCGGCGGACGGCAAGGGGGGCGACACCTTCACTCTCCACCCGTCCTCGGGGCTCACGCTAGTGGGCACGGCCGCAGTGCAGGACCCCAGCCACCTGGGGGCGGTCATGAGCAACATGGAGCTGGTGCAGCTGGCCCCGGGCACCATAGGGACCGAGGGGATGGTGGTGTCGGCCGCGGGCGGCGCCGAGGTCATGGAGGGGGCCATGCTCGTCCAGCAGGACCTCAGCGGAGTGATGGGAGTCGGGGGCATGACGGTGGCGGCCGTCGGTGGCGGCGGAGAGGTGGAGGAGAGCCAGACCCACGCCACGGTCATCGAGATCGACCCCGCGCCCGGCGGAGTGGAGCAGCACGCCGTCGGAGTGATGGAGCTGCAGCTGGCCACCGGGGCCTCCGGCGAGGGGGTGGACGACGACGAAGTGACCACCATGGTCGTGCAGGGATCGATGGTGGCAACAGGCAGCGAGGAGGAGGAGGAGGAGGAGGAGGCTGCACCCATGATGGAGCAGGAGCAGGGGGAGGAGGTGCAGACAGGCCAGGGGGAGGCGCAGGGAGAGGAGGTGGCTGTGGCGTCAGGAGAACTGCAGCTTGAGACTGATGGACAGCTAGAGACGCTGCAGATTATGGTGGTGGAGGACGACACGGCGACGGCCACTGTAGAGGACAAGTGAAGAAGTGTGTGTGTGTGTGTGTGTGTGTGTGTGTGTGTGAGTGTGTGTGAGGAGCGTTCTCTGCACTGCCAACAGTACATGCGTGGAATGAGGAGAGCAGATTGGCACGCTTGTGTGAGTGTATGTGTGTGTATGTGTGTGTGTGCCATATGTGAATGCGTGCGTGTGTGAAACGTTTTGGAGAGCTTCAGAGCTGCCAAGGACAAGCCTTCACACTAACGCACTGTAACATGGACCTCCGTAACTGTGGCTTCGATGTAGTTGACAAATTGTAATTTAAAAATAAACGACTGCTCGACAGGGTTCCCCATTTCAGTATGATGTATTTTGTAATTCCTTTTTTTGTATAAAGCTCAGTATTTTTCGCAAAGGACTTTTTGGAGAAATGTGAATGGCACTTTTTGTTATTTTCAATTTTTCATTTGGCCAAAACTCAGACGCACTGAAGTCCTGCTCTGAACGACCTAACCTCCGTTCAGGTCTGGCACCATATGAACTAGCAGTGGAGGCTCTTTAGAGACCTTGTCTGGATGAAGTTGGATGTTCTCTGGATGATATTTTGAATGCAGTATCAATGGCCCTTCAGCATGGCTGGAGTTCTTGGCTGGGTCAGACTGTGTGTGTGTGTGTGTGTGTGTGTGTGAGTGAAGCGTCTGCCATGCCACGGGTCAACTGGATTCATCTTCATCAGTCCAGTGTCTCCATGGAGAGGAGTTGTCCATCTGTTATGTAACGAGCCGTGTGAATGTTCAACTCTGGTTATTTCTTTTCCGTTCATCGTTTTATGAGATACTCTTTCTTGATTTCCCTTTTTCTCCATCTCTGTGTATTTCTTTTTCTTCTCTTTTCCCATACTCTTCTCAACTTTTCTGCCCATCATCTCTTCCACACTCTGCTCTATATGCATCACTCTCTTTTCTCTCTCCCTCTCCCTCTCTCTCTCTCTCTCCCCCCCCCCCTCTTCTTTGGTGTCTGTTGAGGTGTTCAGAACTGTGTGTAAAGTGGCTTTGACCTTCAGTCCAGATGCGGGCGTTCATGATGAGTCTGACCTTTTTCTCTGAGCTTCACGCTCACCGTCTCAGCAGGGAGACAAAAGCTGCCTCTCAACTAACTCACTCTCTCTCCTTTTCTCTCCCTCCTTATTTCTCTCTCACTCTCTCTCCCGCTGCCTTTCTCACAACTCACTCTCTCCTTTTCTCTCCCTCATTTTTCTCTCTCCCTCTCTTTAATAACCCCCCCTCTTCACTCTGTCTGTCTGTCTGTCTCTTTCTCATCTCATACATGCCATCTCTGTTCCTCTGTCTCTCACCACACACACACACACACTCACACTCTCCCCCCCCCTTTACCCTTCTCTCTTTTCTTTCTCTCTTTTCTTCTTTGCCTCTGTTAACATGTGACAACATGTCTCTTAAAGGGTTTGTCTGAAAATCCACTCACTAAGTCACCAGGTCTAAGCGTTCTCCTCGCTCATTATCTCACTTCTCTCTCTCTCTCTCTCTCTCACCCGACTCTCGACTAGCTATGTTACAAAAAGAAAAGAACTGACTGGCTCCAATAGAATGTCTGTTGAATAGGTTACCTGGAAGTCTCTGTGTGTGTGTGTGTTTGTGTGTGTGTGTGTGCCGTTATTGGGCCTTTTGTTCTGCAGTGTGTGGGGTTGTGTGTGTGTGTGGCTGTTTTCATAGAGACAGGCTCTGTCAGGTGGAATGTGTTGATGATTGATTATTTAAAAGCCTTTAAAGTCCTGTTAACTCGCTTTTGCCATCCTCACAACGTAATGGCTACAATGACTTGCTGTGTTGAGAATGAAAAAGGATTTGTTTCTGGTAGAAAGATAACAGTTTGTAAGAAAGTAAATATTATTTGAAATAATGATTAAAAATGTTGGATACAATATATGGTTTGTGTTTGATTAACATCACCTGTCCCACTGTACACTTTCACTGAACTCTTGAGGGATAGTTTCTATGTATTACTTGTTTAAAGGATACAACATTTAAATCCTTACTTTACCTCAGAATATGAGAAGATTGATATACCAACCAGCACCAGACGATGCAGCAGAAGTAGTCTGCTGGTTGATGCTCTTACATGCATACACCTCTTCACAAACAATGCCTGAATCTGTTATTTACTTCATCATGTGTGGTAAGTCTACTGCTATATGATGTGTTAGATGAGACTTTATTAAAAAAACACCATGGGTGAAATGAAGTGATATACATGTCCCTTGGCGACTTTGTTGCGAATATTTAATGACTTTTAGCGCTGAGATGGCACCCAGTTAGTCAGAAACAGTCTGGAAGGGTCAAGTTTTCCATCATGTTTTTCTCACTGTTTTTCAAATACTCGACACAAACTGTATCTATACAGAAGGTGAAATACAAATTGAGTTGCTTTTACTATTTCATTATTTTTTTCCCTTTTGTTTAGCTGAAATTTGGGAGTCTCCAGGTCTTGTATCTTCCTGTTGAGGCTGGTAAGTGTGTAATGTTCCACCTTGTACATTTTCTTACTGAGAATCGAGTGCTTTTGAGATGAGGACTTCTGACTCTTACTTGACCAATTTAGTTTGTAAATGTCTGCAGCTGCAGTGTAGGCCCCACTTCAATCAGCCTCACGGCCAGAGCCATAAACTACATAATTAAAGGTGAGCGCTTTGTGTTAGGATTGTTATATAACCACTTCATAAATATGCCTTGATGCCGCCAAGCACTGTTATTATTCTTGGTGGCATTTCATTTGTAGCTATAAAATTGTCAGGTCACCATTGTTGATACCTGACATATGTGCAGTGCTTTTACAGGCTATAGTCACTTGTTCATAAGCAGTCATAACATCAAAACGTTACAATTATTATGATGTCATGGCATATACCACCCATTCTAGAGACAGGACACTGTTATCAGTGGGAAATATTCTGTTAAAAGTTTAATATCATCTGCCATAATATGATGAGGTTTGTTTGTTTGTTTGTTTTTGATAAATAACCTTGTGTAAATATGCTACACCACTCACCAGCCAGCAGGGAGCAGTAGAGGTCCACCTGGCTGACTACAGGACTGCTCTTGTGGGTGCAGTTGTCTAGTTGTGTGTTTGTGTGAGTGAGTGTGTGTGTCTGTCTATGCAATTGTGTGTTTGTGTGTGTGTGTGTGAGAGAGAGAGTGTGTGTGTGTCTCTATGCCGTTGTGTGTGTGTGTGTGTGTGTGTGTAAATATGAGTAAGTGTTTGCTGTATCAATAAATGGTAAAAAATAGTGTGTCTCGGCAGCCTTAATCTCTGTGTCGGCTCCCCTCCGACGTGCCACCATGCTGGCTCTAATCCGGCGTGTCACGGGATGCTGTCGGTACGGGTGGGCCTGTCACCGGGGCTGAGCCACACTGACAGGATGTGTTACTGTGCCATCAGACACTGTGTGTGTGTGTGTGTGTGTGTGAGTGTGTGAGTGTGTGTGAGAGAGAGAGAGAGAGAGAGAGAGAGAGATAGAGAGAGAGGAGGAGGAAGAAGATAGGATGGCAACGTGCCATGTTCTCAGCTCAACCCATACCTGTGTGTACAAGTTTGTGTATGTGTGAAGGACTGAGTGTGTGACTAAGTGACAGAGATTATGTTACTGTGTGTGTGTGTGTGTGTCTGTGTGTGTGTGTGTCTGTGTGTGTACGTGTGTGTTTATGGGAGAGAGGGATATGTGTGTGAGTGAGATATAAACAGTGTGCGTATTGAGAGAGAACTATTGTGTGTGTGTGTGTGTGTGTGTGTGTGTGTGTGACTGCATGTGTGGGCCATTGTGGCTCACAGAATCTTGTTCTCAGGCTTAGATGAAAAGCTGTTTGTTGGGTCAGGCTGGATAAACGAGACGTCATTTTGTGTCACACTCTACCTGGTGGAGGTTGGGAGCTCAGACAGGTGTATGTTTGTGTGTGTGTGTGTGTGTGTGTGTGTGTCTGTGTTAGACAGGATTGCTGCAGCTTTCTAACAAGCTGTACCTCTCCGATCAGGTTCTCACCTGCAGTTGCCTGTGCAGGCAGGAGAGTCACTGGGTCCAGTGTGGCATTAAGTTTCACCACTCAGTGGCCACTTAGAGGAAACGAGACCCCTGTACTTCACATTGTGTTACGCCATCTCAGCTGTCAGCAAGCCCACAATAGTCCCTCCTCACAGTGTATTATTGAATCTGTGCTCCTCCTCCACCCAAGCACGCCCTGTCCCCCCTTATTGTCCTGCAGGCTAACTAAAGTGCCACCTTGTTTTCCGGCTCAAAGGCAGACATGGACTTTTTTTTTGTTTCCCATGCATTGGATGTTGACAGGGAGGGAGTAAACATGTGTAGATTCCCAGATTTGGTCAACTATTTTGGTTAATATTCAAAGGAACATAGATACATCCTCTGAAAGTGAACATTTTCCACATTAGTCCACTTAACCTCATGTCAAGAAAGATGTTTTGGAGTCATGTTTACCCTTTATTCCATTACTCTGCTAGTTCTGCCTTTTATCTGATGGCTTTGTAGCCTCTATAAATGTATACAGCACCGATAAGATTTCTTTGAATTTTTTTCCCCTTTCTTATCTGCGGTGCACATTTTGGGGTGAACGGCGGTCGGACGAGGGCCCACAAATGTTCTGATAAAATATATGGTTATAGAAGAATAATTCTGGCCCAGGAGTAGATCCAGTGGATGGGGTTAAGAGTGATAGTGTTTCAGGAGGCTTTAGATGTAAAAGCTGCTTCCACTCTCTTTTTATCAAGTCTAGTAAATCTGCTACGAAGGAAAGGTATTTAAAAGCTATTTAATACCTGTGCCAAGGAGAGAGGAAGGGTTTAAGCGGTAAGAGCCATGAGGCCATTGTGTGTGTGTGTGTGTGTGTGTGTGTGTGTGTGTGTGTGTGTGGACCAGTCAGTCAAGTCTTGCAGGGTGTGGGGGGAGGGGTGGCAGCGGCTGTGTGCAGGAGAGATATTGGCCTGGCAGCTCGGACAAGTCGATGCCACCCTGTCACCCCGATGCCAGGCACGCTGGCAGCCACGGGTGAGTAGTCGCCCGTCCGCCAGTCCATCCTGCCCTCCTCGGAGACAGCAGGTGTGACTTTGCCTTTGATTGCTTGACTGCGGGATGAAGGGGTGGGTGGGGGGTGGCGGGGGCAGGATGAAAATAGCAAGGGAGCGAGGGACAAGGAACAAAGAAAGAAAGAGAGAAAGGAAGAGAAAGAGCAGAGCAGAGACAGACAGAGGTGCGAACCCTGTCACTCAGCCGTGGAGATAGGAGCTTCCCCTTGTTTACGTGCGGGAGCGAGACGATGGGGCACGCGATCGCCACCCTGTCTGTCACTGTCCTCCTTATCACGCGTTCACACATGCCCGCCGCAGCGACAGGGCATAGCGCCGGTGCGTGAGTGCGCTGTGTGTCTTTGGCTAATCAGGAGTTTCCCGCAAACACAAGCACACACACACACATAACTCCCCCTCTCTCCTGTCCTCAACACCCCCCCCCCCCCCCATATCTCTCATTATCACACTCCTCTGCCAGCGACCCCCCCCCCCCCCTTCGGTCCAACTCCCCCTTGCCCCTCCACCTGGCGTAACAGTCACACAAAATCAAAATAGCGGCTTGTTCAATCAGATCCCTGTCAAACCGTTCACGGCTCATCTCTGCACTGCAATCCCCCCCTGATGACGGCAGAAACTTTTTATTAGTTGCGCTCGAGACATCTGATTCAACTCATAGGCCCCCTCCTCTTCCTCTTCCTCTTCCTTGCGACTGAAATAAATACAGCGCATGAATATCTCAGACGCTGGCTGGTCTACTAGGAGAATAAAAGCCCCCGAGAGAGAGTGAATGAATTGGCATTAATGGGATATGATCGTTAGGTGAGTCACTGCATTGCATATTAGACCGCATCAGGGCCGACTGTAATTACCATTTGTAAAGATCCGCACGCATCAAATTAGATGGGATTTAAATCACTTTCTGATTGCATGCATGAATGGCTGGTGCTAACAGATAGCCTAGGCCTATAAAAAAGGTTTTTGACCAGTTTAAATAAATCCCCAGAGCGGGTGTCTCGGACAACTGAAGAGGAAATTGTGAGTTATTCAACATGAAATACATTTGCAAAATGAACCATGGATGGATTTAGAAATTACACTTTGACAAGTCTTTGACAGTGTAATGGGATATGTATTACTTGGACAACTAGCAGCAGCTAGTCTGGACACTTGGGATGTGCCTCATTGTATCGTCCACAGAAGTCCTCCATATGATAAAGATTATTTGTCATCGGGATATTAGTAATATACCCTATATTATAGACAAAGTATTGGGGCACCTGACCATTACACCTACAGGAACTTTTATGACCTCCTATTCTAAATCCAACAGCTTGCACTCTACTGGGAAGGCTTTCCACGAGATTTCAGAGTGCGTATGTTGGATTTGTTTGCCCATCCATCCAGAAGAAAGTGTGTGGTCAGACACTGATGTCGGACGAGAAGCCCTGGCTGGCTCGCCATCTCCTTCTTGTACATTCCAAAGGTGTGCGATGGGGTTGAGATCACGGCTCTGTGTGGGCCAGTCAAGTTCTTCCACACCAAACACACACCCAGCCATGTCTTTAAGGACCTTGGTTAGTGCATTGGGCAACAGTCATGCTGATACAGAAAAGCCCAACTCCCAAAACAGTTCCCACAAAGTTTGAAACATAGAATTACTCAAAATGTCTAAGTACGCTGAAGCATCAAGACGTCCCTTAAGTGGAACTTAGGGGCTCAAGACAACCACACATAAAAGACACAAGTAGAATACTTAAAACAAACAAACAAAATACCATAAAATATACATCAATATATTTAATGTCGCCCATCCCTAACAGCCACCACTTCCACCAAATAAATATATTCATGTTTGTTTTGCATTGATGCATGATGTGTGTTTCAGTGCATAACAATGGACTGTTTCAAAATAACCTGAGGCAGACAGAGGTCCAGCCCTTTGGAAGTTAACGTTCACAGACATAACCTACACCATTTTAGATGACTCTTCAATGGTGTGTGGTTTCGTGGGAAAGCGGCGAGCAGAACGAGAATAATGACAGGTAAACGAGGGAAGAAGAGAAGAATAGAGTCGGTGAAATGAACAGAATCAGCTAATAACCACTTAGAAAAACGGACCGACAAGAGCGGCGAGGAAGATGAGGCGTGCGAACGAAGGCGGCTGAGCTGCGGCGGTCGTGTCTTGTTAAAATGCCACAGACCAAGTGCCGTGCTACCATGGAGAGGGTCTGTCGAGTTTGAATAGGGGCTGATGATCATTCAAATGCATGGGCTTCCCAGAGCAGAACAGGGGACGAGCGGGAGAGATAACGGACCGCGAAGAGACGAGGGAGAGAGGGGACGCAAAGAGAGAGGGAGGGAAAGACAGAGAGAGATGGAGAGAAAAAGATGGAGAGAAGCATTGGAGAGTTGATGTGGAAAAGAGAAAGGCATAGAGAAGCATTGCAGTGAGATGAAGAGGGAGAGAGAGAGAGAGATAGAGAGAGAGAGCCAGTGATGTGACATGAAGAGAGTGGTGGCCTGGGGGACATAGTATGGTGAGACTCATTTCCATAGGTTTCGCTGTAACACACGGCAACAGCACACACTTGCCCAAGCCCAGGAGTGCATTGTCTGTCTCGTGGAGATATTCCTGCTCTCTCGACTCATAGAGAATTTCTTTCTCGTGTCTTATCACTCGGTGCATGGGAAGGGGGGGTGCGGGAGAGCAGCACCAGTATATCTTTATGTGGGAATTGACTGTCAGAAGGACCCAGAGCCATCCACTTGACTGCACAGAGCAGTGAATGTCTGGGACACACCACACATGCATTTTCATCAAGCCCTATGGCTCCGCTCTGCTACGCTGCGCTCTGAATAACACAGTGGAATTTGTCTCATCAGGTTTGCGGTCACATCGTTAGTTTTTTCCAACTACAGTCGCTTTTTCACATTTGATGTATTTGTCTTTGTAAGCGTCCTGTATCCGTTCTGTGCGCCATGAGGGGATTGTGGACCCCCATGAGAAATCACAAGCCCTGTACTGGAAATCTCAATCATTCATCACTGCCTGAAAGAAATGAAATTCAACCTTCCCCCGTATGTGTGATATACAGTGTTGGGAGTAATGCATTAAAAAAGTAATGTAATTACAGTAATGCATTGCTTTTTGCTGTAATGCAGTAATGTAAGGCATTACCAATACAATTTCAGTAATATTTTACTCAGTACAATTCTCAGTAACTGAAGTTACTTTGCTTTTTAATCGAAAATTGAGAAATGCTCAATTGGCACCAGAGAAGATTATCCAAGAATTAAAAAAGTCATCTATGCTGGTCCTGGAATTTGATTGCCTTGTTTAGATGACTGTAGAAAGGGAATTTGAGTTATCTCTGCCATTCATGCAACAGATCTAACATGGTTAGGCTATACTTCTCATTTCAAGCAGTGAGAATAACTAAAATGTTGCTTTTACAAAGATCGTATTCTCAAACTATTTGCATTAAGTCTACACCACTGTAAGTGGAAGGAAAGGCAACCAGCAATGATGAGACCCATTGTCAACATACAATTTCACTATGGCTATATTTTACTATGTTAAGTTGTGAGTGACCTTTGGCCTTTGGGGCCTACATTGTCCCATGAGCCATAACTGCAACCATTATGTTCTTTTGTTAGCCTTAAGCCTAGCTCAGTCATTATGCCATACCACATCACCTCCTGCCGTGTAATGAGCTGCATTGAACACAAGAAGATCTATTGAGAACACCAAATCCATATTTCCTGTTATTTTGGTGAAAGTAATGTAAACGTAGTGTAATGCCTTACAATTCAAACACAGTAATATTGTAAGTAATAAATAATGCATTACGCTTTTGAAGTAACTTGCCCAACACTGGTGACATATGAAGGAGTGGAAATGACAAAAACAGCTGACTTGAGTTGGCATGTCCTAGACTCTAGGGTCTGCAGATCCCTGAATCTTTCAGATTCCACTTATGCTCCTCCCAAGGTCTTTATTTTTATTTTTTAAATAAAGCTACTATCTTTTTATCACTTCATATTCAGCTGTAATTCAGAAAGTATCCTATTATCTATGCTCCTATCTTATCTGATTATCTCTCTCTCTCTAGCTATTATCATATCTATCATATTTTTTGAGCTATTAAAGGCTTTATCTCAGCACCTGTCACTCAAAAACTGATCACAATGACTCATTGGGATGTGTGTGTGTGTGTGTGTTCGAACGTATGCTATTCATTGATATGATAACCCAAGTACCCTGCACCTTCTCCCCACGCCTCCCACCCATTCACTTTGCACTTTGCTCAGTCCAGTGAGAGAGAAAGAGAGAGAGAGAGAGAGAGTGGAGATGAGCTAATCTATATTCTAATCCAGCCGTAGCATTGGGTCGGGTTGGCGGGCGGCTGCTTAATATGAGCGAGCCGTCGCCTCCGCCATCACCTGGCCGTGGCCGAGTTCATTCCCGGCGAGCGTTTTTTCGGCGTGAGCCCCTCAGGGAGCGTGTAATTGCGCGGCGCAGATGAGCATTGCGCGGCTCGGGCTGCCATGTTGTCTGGCAATTACTGCCAAGTTACAGGGGGACAGCTAAACCTGAAGAGGAGAGAGAGAGAGAGAGAGGGAGAAGGATAGCGGTGGAGGGGTGTAAAGGAGTGTAAAGGAGTGCTGTGTTACAACTGCCAAAACACAGGAGGGTGTGAGCCAACCTGGATTCACTCTCCATCATTGATTGAGACGTAGCAGGACCACATGCATTTAACCCAATGTGTGATAGGAACTTCTGAATCTGAGAGATCTGATTAGTTCTACAGAGTGTGTTCTACAGAGTGTGTGCATGTGTCTGAGCACATGATGTGAAAGGGACAGAGATAGACAGAGAAAAAGGGAGATCAATAAACTGACAGAGTGTGACTTAAAAACATGTTGAAGATCAGTCTTTGTCAGGCCACTATACTGTATGTTGCCTGGTCAGAAGTCAGACGGACACACACACAAACACACACACACACACACACACACACACACACACACACACACACACACACAAACACACTTACACACACACACACACACACACACACACACACACACACACACACACACACACCACACCACACACACACACACACACAAACACACACACACACACACACACACACACACAAACACACTTACACACACACACACACACACACACACACCCCACACACACACACAAACACACACACACACACACACACAAACACACACACACACACACACACACACACACACACAAACACACACACACACACACACACACCCCACACACACACACACACACACCCCACACACACACACACACACACACACACACACACACACACACACACACACAAACACACACACACACACACACACACACACACACACACACACACACACATAACTATTCATTACAGTTACTGTTCCTGGTGTGAACGGCATGAGAAGCAGAGTGAGTGAGTGACAGTGTTGGGCAAGTTACTTTAAAAGTGTAATGCATTATTTATTACTTGTTACTGTCATCTCAAAGTAATTTGTTACATTACAATATTACTGTCTTTGAATTGTAAGGCATTACACTACGTTTACATTACTTTCACCAAAATAACAGGAAATATGGATTTGGTGTTCTCAACAGATCTTCATGTGTTCAATGCAGCTCATTACACGGCAGGAGGTGATGTGGTATGGCATAATGACTGAGCTAGGCTTAAGGCTAACAAAAGAACAATATAATGGTTGCAGTTATGGCTCATGGGACAATGTAGGCCCCAAAGGCCAAAGGTCACTCACAACTTAATATAGTAAAATATAGCCATAGTGAAATTGTATGTTGACAATGGGTCTCATCATTGCTGGTTGCCTTTCCTTACACTTACAGTGGTGTAGACTTAATGCAAATAGTTTGAGAATAATGGCTACGATCTTTGTCTGTAAAAGCAACATTTTAGTTATTCTCACTGCTTGAAATGAGAAGTATAGCCTAACCATGTTAGATCTATTGCACGAATGGCAGAGATAACTCAAATTCCCTTTCTACAGTCATCTAAACAAGGCAATAAAATTCCAGGACCAGCATAGGTGACTTTTTTAATTCTTGGATAATCTTCTCTGGTGCCAATTGAGCATTTCTCAATTTTGGATTAAAAAGCAAAGTAAAGTTCAGCAAAGTTACTGAAAATTGTACCGAGTAAAATATTACTGAAATTGTATTGGTAATGCCTTACATTACTGCATTACAGCAAAAAAGCAATGCATTACTGTAATTACATTACTTTTTTAATGCATTACTCCCAACACTGGTGAGTGAGTGTGACACACTGGCACATTAGTGTTATTGAACTTCAGCAGGTGTTCTTGTACACGCCAGCAGAGCTTCTGTGCTCTATAGGAGGATCTGACATGTCAGACCTAAACAGCAGGATATAGCAACAGGAGAGCAGCTTTGTTGTCCTCACACACACACACACACACACACACAAGCTGCTTTCAGACAGGTGTAAGTCCGCATGTTTATATTTATATATACTCTTTTGATCCCGTGAGGGAAATTTGGTTCTGCGGATATCAAGCGGTTGGATCTTATCTGAACAACATAACTGGACATTTGGAACTCCGAATTTAGCCGGCTCTTACACTATCTCCCCTCCAAGTTTTTCGACAGCCATTATGTAAATGATCGTGTGTCTGAACCAAGCGAAGAACATGCAGAGATTCTGTTAATGTGCATCTTCAACCACGTTCAACCAAGAGAAGTATGAGAGTGAGGGACCATGCACGTTACTCTTGTAGAAGCCCAGTAGCATGTTGGCATCAGAGTACAGTGTTGTTGGCAGCTTGTCGTTCTCTCATTTCATAATATAAATGCTGTGTGGGTGTGGGTGTGCGTGTGTGCATGTGTGTGTGCATGTGTGAGAGCAGAGTCTTGGGATGTCAGTATGACTGACATGGCACTGTTGGGATGTCGGAGGGTGGTGCTGTCATGACGATGTGCCCTCTTTGAACTGAGATGCTTGATGCCAGCCAGCCACTTCCTTTTCTTTGACTCAACCTAACCCCTCAACACACACACACACACACACACACACACACACACACACACACACACAGCATACTCATGATGAGCATATACATAGAGTACATGCCTTCACACACTCAAATCCCTCTCATGGCCTCACATGACCTACCACATGTTGCTACTTACAGGACATGCAGGGCCCTGTGTGTGTGTGTGTGTGTGTGTGTGTGTGTGTGTGTGCATGTGTGTGTGTGTGTGTGTGTGTGTGTGTGTGTGTGTGAAGATGTGTACCCTGCATATCCACCAGTCTGGCAATTCCCCTGGTTTCACCTCTCCAACTCTGCCCCCACATCCCCAACTCCTCCTCCTCCTCCTCCTCCTCCTCTTGTCCTCGCTCTGGGCAGTTACTGTACTTTCCACTGCCTCCTCATTCCCACGCTCAGCTTTCCATTCTTTCTTTCTTTCTTTCTGTCTTCTCTCTCTGTCCTTCTTTCCCTCTCTCTTTCTCTCCACTCCTTCCTTTCTTATGCTGAGCAAGTGGAGTTCAGAGGACCAAATGCTCACAGTGCTTGGCCAGGCCCTTCAGTGCAGTCCACTGCCTTTCACACAAGGACACACAGAGCCCTGAAGGTTTCTGGACTGTGAAGTGTGTGTGTGTGTGTGTGTCTGTGTGTGCGTGTGCGTGTGCGTGTGCGTGTGTATGTGCGTGTGCGTATGTGCGCGTGCGCGTGTGTGTGTGCGTATGTGTGTGTGCGCGCGTGTGCGTGCGCGCGTGTGTGTGTGCGTATGTGTGTGTGTGCGTGCATGTGCGTGTGAGTGTGAGTTTGTGTGTGTGTGAATGTGAGTTTACATTGCTACATATTTTCAGCACCGATTTCCACATGTTGCCCGCAGCCAGACACTGACACCACACTACTAACCACAGAGAGAACAAATGGAAGCACATCAGCAGGTAGTGTATCTTGTCATGCTTATGGACCATCAAAATGCTGACGTAAAGGTTTTATACTATTTCACAGTTGAACAACATGGATATATTGGCAGATAATGCTGAATTTATAATAAATGTACTGATTGTGTCGAGCATTACCATAGCTATGCAGTCCTCTGTTGTCTCTGTTGGATTGGATCTGCAGGATATACGGATTCGCGCGGCACTCGTTCGGACTGATCCACATGTCATGTGGTCTGTGATTCCTCAAAGGGAATGAATCACTTCTGGCTGTTCTGGAACTGAAACTATATGCAACAATGTAAATGTCACTTTATTGTTCATCACAATCTTAATAATTCATCATAATAATTCTCATACTGTGTAGTTATTTATTTTTTCAATTTTTTTAAAATAACAAAAAAAGATCAAACTCACCCTCTCTACTCTTGTCGTGGACCTTGAAAATGTACATGGTACCCATGTGTATACAAATAGCAGACCGCCACATACATTCACACACAGTAACACATCAGTCACCAACCAACAGGCTGCCCCTCAGGCATGATAGACTCACACTGTTGATTTTCATTGTTATTTGCAGTAGATATGCCAGGGTACCCTAGCTCGTGTTGTGACATTGTATTTGCCACTTTGAAATATGAATGCCAATGGCCCTTGCACAAGTGCCTGGGGAAAGACTGGAGTGGATATCGGCACCGTTACCATATTTCTCCTTGACGCTGAGCACTTTTCATAAAACAAAACAAACAAACAAAAAAAAAAACAACCACTGAGTCTAATGTCTGAATCCATAAGGCCTCAACAGAAACAACATTCACAAATCACCTTTGATTTCAATTCTGTTCACGATCCCATTGGGTGAAGTCCTTTGGCTTAATAATCCTGATTGATTTTAGGCCAATGCTGGGTCTTTATACTGTCTTACTCACCACCACACACTTACACCCCCTTCCCCCTCCCCCAGACTTGAAGACTTGATCTTGAGTTCCTCTGACATTGTTTCTGGCGTTTATAAATGCGATCGTTATGGCTATAACAAGCTTTGTGCTCGGGGGAGTGCGGCACTGTGCGACATTAATTAAACATTTGATTACCGTTCGCACTTTCCCTTGGCTGAGGAGAATTGGATTCCATCCTTTTCTTTTATCGACTGTGCACTCAAGCTCAACTTGATTTGATTGGAGAATTGATATTAAGAAAAGAAAATGACTTCAATGCTGTGCTTGGTACCAGACAAACCATTATGTCTGCCTATATGCGAGACACAGAGGGAGGAACAAAATAGGCACTAAGACCCTTTGCACTCTCCTCAGCTTTCTCTGACCAAAAACCCCGAAAACTGATTTCATTCCTTCCCAGAGTAAATCTATTCAGGACTGAGGCAAGCAGGAACCCCCCTCCCCCCCAACACACACACACACACACACACATCGAATTAAACAGACTGCATGACTGCAAAGAAAGCAGTTTGATTATTTCCACTATCTAAAGAGGACAAAGTCCTGATTTGTGATATGCATAAATTCATATTTATGGTAATGCTCCAGGAGTCCTGCCTACAAGCTTGGCCGGTGAAAAAAAAAAAAAACGCAAACACTGCCATGAGAAAGGTCAGCATATTTTACAGAAAATTTAGCCAGGCGCTCAGCTTCACTATCATTCATTCCAGTGACATGCTCTGCTTCCAAGGTAAAATGATGGAGGGAGAGAGAGAGAGAGAGAACAGAGGAGAGAGGAGAGAGAGGAAAGAGAGAGTGTGAGAGAGAGAGAGAGAGAGAGAGGAGAGAGAGATGGCTGGTTTTAAATTGAAGCTAATGAGTCAGAACCAGAGTGTTGTTCGTGTTGTCTTCATAAAATGTTTCTCCATGACATGCCTCTCAGGGCTGCCTCACAAAAGGCATGCCATCATAAAAAAGAGATGGAGATGTGATCGGACTGATTGTGTGTGTGTGTGTGTGTGTGTGTGTGTGTGGTGTCTGTGTGAGTGTGTAAGAGAGAAAATATGTGTGTGCGTGTGTGTGTGTGTGTGTGTGTGTGAGAGAGCCAGCTCATGGTCGTGTGGCCAATACATGTGCCAGTTAGCTTGAGGATGTTAAGCCTAAATGAAACTGTTATATAAATGACATGCACATCAAGTACTCATTTTTTATTAAGGTTATCATTAAAGCACAGACTAGTGGTTCATAAACCACAGTAACGGAATATGAAAATGTCTCAGTTCAGACATTTGATTTGATCCAACTGGGTTTTCATTTTATTTACAGGCAACCTTACACAAAGCTACTAGCAGCATCAAATGTCAGTAGGACACAACAAGAAGTAACCAAATGTTGGTTACTGGTGCCCTTTATGTAGCCTAGGCTACTCAATTGCTACGCAATTGGTGCCACATAGATAAGCGGTAGGCCTATATTGATTTAGCCTATAACCAATCATCAAAAGACGTGTTAGCGCTTATTATGTTAACACGTTCGATAACAGGTGCCTGCCGTTTGAACGTTAGTGGTTGTGGTGGTTGGTGAGCTGAATGAAAACTGCTGTTTGGCTCGTATTTTTGTTGCGCTGCAAAAGTCACAAGGGGGCGCCCTTCACCAGGTCTTTAGCGTCTCTCGCGTGGGGCGAAAAATGACTGTTGAGGGGCGAGGGAGAGAAAAAGGTTCACTTTTGAATTGTTTGTCCTGACGTCAGCTGGCACAGCTCGGGTCGGGTGGCTGCTGCTGCTGCTGCTGCTGCGTCTCTCGCGGAAACTCAATACATGCTCCGGCAGGATATCAGCAATCAATGCGCAACTTCACTCCAGTCTCCGGAGTCGGAGTCACTGTTTAGGATTTCAACCAACTGCCTACACGCAAGGAACTGGAACTAAAAGACGTTACCATGAATTCTGGAGCTTTTCTACTGATGTTATTTGTAAGGGTATACGCGGAAAATTTGGAAGGACCAACAGGTAAGGCAAATTTATTGTATTCACATCTAAAGTGAACGCACCAGAGAAATAGGCACGCAGTCTCGGGTGTAGAGACAGATACAGTTTCATTCAGCCCAAAGCGGATCTTGTCTCTGGTAGTTTTAGGTTGCTTACTCAATGTAAGGACATGTGTCGCCACTTGATATCAAGCGGACATATCTGTGCTTAAAGATGTAGCCTATTAACTTTCCAGTAACAAGTTAGCCTAAGTTGTACACTCGAAACGCATTATGAATATTTTTTGCTATAAAGAACCGAGTAACCGGTCGTGGAAGTTGGTGTGTGAAGGAACAATGAGTGACAGTTGGGGTTTGTCTTGCGGCTTCAGGTTTAAAGTGAGACAGACAGCCGTTGATAAAAGACGGTCTGTCAAAAAGGTTGATTATGCCGTGTATAAGCACCAGTTTAGATGTGCCGAAAGAGCTTTTTGTGTTCTTTTTCCATGTCTGCTTTCGAAAAAAAAACGAATTGTGGGTCTGTTAGTAGCCTACCAACACTAATGTGCTTGTTCAACTTAAATGCGTGAATGTAAGATTTCCTCTGTGTTGCATTCCTGCAGCAGATAGCCTACTTATAGAAATAAAGATCACCATAGTCTTAAAGCACTCCGTAGGATATAGCTTCTTTACTAGTTCAATCCAGGTGGCCTCAGCGCGTCAGGTTTGTCTAGTTCAGGGCAAAAAAAACCAACAGATATTATGGAGTCTCATACTGTTATTTATTTACCAGAATTGGTTGACTTGATAAGCTCCCTAGTTATTGTCGTCTAAATTGCAGGGCATCTGCGTTGTAACTCTGTGTGCGTGTGTATCTGTGTGTTAGCCTACGTGTGTGGAGAGTGAACGAGTGAGAGAGATTCGGCTCAAAATGAAAATCTGTGAGGAGAGAAAGTTTAAGGACAGCCGTGGTCATTCACATCCATCAATTAATTCATTCATTTTAGTAGGCTACTCTATATTTAGTTATTATGCTTATTTGTTTTTCTGTTTGGAGTTTATCAATTCACAGTGTGTTGCTACATCGTCACTATGGCCAAAATGTATTAGCCTGATTTATAGTAGGCTACACCATATTATGGTGCATATCTAAATATTGAATTTTAATGTTATCTTGGAAAGCCATAGACTATCCATTGTAAAACTTGACTTCTACATCGAAAGCACTGAAAGTGTTCACATTGGCTGCAGCCTATAGCCTATTTAGGCTCAAACTGACTACTTCTTCCTCTATTAGCCATGGGCACATACTTGACAATATCAGCGCTGAGAAACACGATTTGGTCGGAAAACAAAACCAATGGATTTTTTAATTGAATTTTGTTGTCGCCTGTTTCTTGGAAATATAATTATTCTACAGGGGCGGGTCAAAAAGCGATGTCCGTTGGAACGGGTTTGCCTGGCCGCAGGCCACTCTTTTGTTGCTGACAGTGTATTTGGGAACTGTTGACCCCCGGCCCTGGCCTCTGCGCTTCGGTTGACTTGCCTTCCTCACATCGGGCATATTTGCGTTTCTCTCGCAATCTCCCTCAGAATCAGGTTAGGCAGTGGCAAAGCAAAAGGAATGGCTTCCAGGCCTGTGCAACACCCAAGGTTATGGTGAATGCTGTATGTTATGCCTTTTGCAAAACGACTTTCAAAAGTTTTTTTTTATTTTGAATGGATATAAATTACTGGCTTGTGAGGACAAAGCTCCAGTTCTTTTTCAGCAACTGACGGAGTCGTTTTTGAATTTCATGCCCATTAAAAACAGACTGTTTATTAAATGTTCAAGGTCTCACCTCACCTTGAGGACAAATCACTTTGAAAGCAACCATTAGAAAGGAGCCCCTATAAAAAATGTGTTTATATAGACTGTCTAAAATATCTGCTCGCTGACACTTTCTGGCAGGGCGTATTATGTTGTTGTCTGCTCTGTTTGTTATTTGCGCTGACCGGCTGACAAGTGGGAACGGTTCCTGGGGGGCTTGCGAGGACGGCTTCCCTTTGAATGCCCGCTCAAGCATGGCATGCCGGCCGTCAGTGCCTGATCACTGGGCACATCATGCCAGCACTGTGGGCAGAAGGAGGGGTGTGTGTGTAAGTGTGTGTGTGTGTGGGGGGTAATCTAATGTGAGGGTTTGGCATGAATAGTCAGGCAGTCTCTCTCTCACATGCGCGCGTGCGCACACACACACACACACGCACACACACACACACACACACACACACACACACACACACACACACACACACACATAGACACACAGTCATGCCAATATGTCTCTTTCTCTCTCTCTCTCTCTTTCTCTCTCTCTCTCTCACACACACACACACACACACACACACACACACACAGCCATGCCAATATGTCCCCATTCCTTTACATGATATGACCATGACTTGATGAACATTTTCTCTATCAGTTCCTTAGTTGCTGCTGCTGATGCTGGGTGGGTGCTTTATGTAGGAGAGCAGTGTTTGTGCCATAGATACCTATTCAAACTAAAAGCACGCACACACACAACATGCATGCACAATATTGACTCATGCAAAGATATGCTGTCTCACACACACACACACAGTTGGATTGTGAATTGGCCAAACCAGGGCAGAGTGGAGTGGAGCGGTCAGGACGCTGTGTGCACTGGTGTGCATCTGTTTGATTTTAATCACACTGTAAATGAACCAGCTCTCTCTCTCTCTCTCTCTCTCTCTCTCTCTCTCTCTCTCTCTCTGTCCCCCGCTCCTCTCTCTCCTTGTGCTCTCCAGGGAAGCTGGCTGCCTTGCTGGAGTACCCTCTCGCTGGTCCACTACCCCTGACTGATTCTGAAAATAACCCCCCACACACACACACGCTACACTACACCACACGTCACTAAACTGGCTGGCCGTGGGCTCCTGTGGCCCAGAGACTCCCTCCCTTGTTTGCTATGCTCTACACTGGATAGATTGCTTTGGACGCATCGCGTCGTAATAACCTCTCATGATCACTTTTCTGCTTTTGTGCCTGAGTAGCAATAGATGAATTACACACATAAACACACACACTCTCTCTGTCTCTCTCTCTCACACACACACACACACACACACACACACACACACACACACACACTCACTGTCTCTCTCTCTCGAACACACACACACACACACACACACACTCACTGTCTCTCTCTCTAAAACACACACACACACACACATAGGGGTGGGCGATATATATCGTCTGCGATAATATCGTGATTGTTGTTTTAACGATGTGCAAATTGACATTATCGAGTATTTAAATTACTTATGGGGAAAAACACCCAAAATCACGCATTGAAGACTCATACATTCCCAGGATGTATGCGCCTGCAGCAGAGCAAGTGTCACGTGATCACTAGTGGGTCACAACCTAAAACACATTCTCTGCTAAAACGTTGTCCCACGCACGCCTAATATTTATTTTGTGCAGCGAGAGTAGCCTACTTGGGATTTTATGCGGCTACTTCTGTTCAAGTAGCATTGATGAGACAGTCACGTTTTTTCCTACACGGTATTATATTCAGAGAAAACATTAGCCTTTGAGTCAGTTGTAAACAAACAACTATTCTCATGTAACTCTTTTGTAAATGGACTGAAGTTCGCTCTAAATATCTAAGTTTACCGATTATGCTAACCGTTAGCATCTCTATGGGATTTCTCATATACATTAGCCATAAGCTAACGCATTCGTTTCTATTCTGTAACTTGGAATGCTAGCCTACATGATTGCTCTTAAACAAAACATAGAAGGAAATAACTGAGATGTACTCTGTTGGTCTGCTTAGTTTTACAGTGAATCCTATGTAAAGGTTTGAAAGGAACTTCAGCTTCAGACTTTCTCTTGGGAAACTGTTAGTAGGCCTGTCGCGATATTCAATAAATCAATTAATCGCATGATAATTAAAATTAGCTCGATAATTTTTCTGGCCACGATAAATGCCATTTGCATGCTTGTTTGTTTTCCTCGTCTCTCTCTCCCTCTCGGGTCCTTAGAGTAACCATGAGTGAACCCTCATGTCAGTCACTTGTCAGTCGCATGGTGTGTGGGGAGGCGGAACTACTGGCGTAGCCTACCACAGAGTGCAGCTAAAGAGCCGCGTGAGAAGTATACCGGTAGGCACTAGGCAGAGAGAAAGCTAGTTGCGAGTTCGAATAGGCTATGCCTATTCGAGACAAAAAAGATGGAATTGGTTTCTAAGCCAAACGCGACAGCTGCAATGCAGCTGCATTTCGGATTTAAACCGAATGCCCGTGGTGAACCACTGAACGTGTACGAGTCGGTGTGTCGCATTTGTTGGAAAACAGTCGCAATTAAAAGCGGCAACACAACAAACATGTATGCATCTAAAACACAATCATCCGCTGCAGTTTTCCCAGTTGGGGAAAAAAAACAAGTGGGCCGTCTTCCTCTCCCCGAGGAAAATTCTCAGAACGACAATATTATCGCTTATCGCAATAATTTCTGAGACAATTTATCGTCAAGCAAAATTTGTTATCGTGACAGGCCTAACTGTTAGGCCTATTCATCTTCTCTAATGTAGCTGTTATTGCCACACACACAAGTGGGGGCAGAATTGGAAATGTGTCAGAGTGACAATGCATTGGTTGATTTGGTTAAAAACTCACAGGTTAGGTTATTGGTTATTATTGTAATGATGCTATTCATAAATAATGAGCTGTAAAGTAACTCAGACTTTAACAAAAACTATTTTTTAAAGGATATCGACTAATTATCGTTATCGTCAAAATCACAAAAAATATCGAGATATTATTTTTTGTCCATATCGCCCACCCCTACACACACACACACACACACACCACACACACAGGAGAATTGATCAAGTCGGCCTTCGAAAAAAACACAGGCAGGTACTTAGCCACTTAGATGAGGCTGGCAGGCATGAATGGCGATCTTAACTGCACATTCATATAATGGATGGCCGTAGCGTTACATACTGCAGGAGATCCTTTAGACACCCCCCCCTCTGGCTCGCACGTCAGCACAGGCAGTCCTCACCAAACCATCAGACACACAGGGCCGTTTGTGCTTAAGCGGGACAGAACAGGGCAGCAGAGGAGGAGGGAGTACTGCTTTACAGCCCCCCCCCCATGACTCAAAAATAGATTATATATATATATATGAGTGTGTGTGTGTGTGACGTTTGTGTGTGTGTGTGTGTGTGTGATAGAGAGAGGGGGGGGGGGGATAAGTGGATAAGTGTGTAAGTGTGTTATAAAGATAATAGTCGTGTGTGTGTGTGTGTTTTTCTATAGGCTACCACAAACTACCTGTGTAATTAGAAATGTTTGGCAACACAAAGTGTATTTGTAAAGCTCTATTGAATAGAGAGAGAGAGAGAGAGAGAGAGAGAGAGAGAGAGAGAGAGAGAGAGAGAGAGAGAGAGAGAGAGAGAGAGAGAGAGAGAGAGAGAGAGAGAGACTGCAGTGCGTCCCTCATAGCCTCACACACACTTGTGTGCACTCCCTCCTTGCGCGTGTGCCTCTCCGTCTCCCCCCTTTATCAAAAAATGATTCTCTGTTATCGGCGCGCAGGGTCGCACAGGGGTCTTGGGCTCGGAGACGCAGCAGCAGGGGCCATTTTTCTCTCCGTGAGAGTCCAGATGATTGGTGCAGATGCCTCGCTCGGGGAAAAACAGAAGAGGAGGGGGAGGCGGAACGGAGAGAGACGGAGGGAGAGGGGGAAAGAGAGGCAGAGATGGAGAGATGGAGCGAGGAGTTACAGAGAGATGGAGAGGGATAGAGAGAGAGGGGCAAAAGAGGGGAAAAGAGAGATGGAGAGAAGGGATAGAGGGGGCAACAGAGAGAATAGAATGGATAGAGAGAGACAGAGGGGCAGAATAAGGAAAGAGAGAGAATGAGAGCGATAGAGAGAATAAAGAGAGAGATAGAGGCAGAGGAAGAAGGGGGAAGAGATATGAGTGACAGCAATGAAGAGAGAGAGAGAGAGAGAGAGAGAGAACTAAAGAGAGGGAGACAGAGAGTTAGGTGTGAGAGTGGTGGAGGACTTGTCTAAATCTCACCATCGTCTCTCGCTGGTCTTGAGCCTCACCGAGAAGAAGACAGCTGCAGAGAACTTGGGAGGATGACATCATGAAACAGGATCACAGCGGGCCGAGCTGACTGCACATTTTCTGGGAGGGTTGGGGTTCGGGGGGAGGGGGCATGGAGAGGACATTCTTTAGTCCAGTCTATGTGATGCCATTCAGTGCTCTGGACAGATGCACGGTGGGATGTCAATTAGGGTTTTAGCGAAGGGCAATTTTTTATCTGAGCTGGGGGCTATACGTGGAGGAATGTTACTGAAAGATTCAGCTGGACATGCCTGCTCTAGGAAGGTGCTAGTGAGTGTGAATGAGCTCAGTTGTAACACAGTTATAACATTGTAATGATGTGATCACAGTTACCAAGCCGTTATAACATGGGTATCGGAGTTATTACAGTTATAGCACGTTTGTAGCACAGCTATCAAGTTATGCCAGTAAACCCTCTTGTGAGGGTCTGGTAGAATAGATGGGGGAGTGCAGACACACTTACCAATGAAAAAGAAAAGGAAGAAAACTTACTGCTGCAGCACTTCACTTCGTCAGTTGACTTTTGACACAAGTACTTGGCTGAGTAAGGTGTGTGTGTGTGTGTGTGTGTGTGTGTGTGTGTGTGTGTGTGTGTGTGTGTGTGTGTGTGTGTGTGTGTGTGTGTGTGTGTTATGTGTGTGTGTGTGAGAGCAGGGGGTCGTCTTCTTAGGTTGGGCTGGCTAGTGCGTAGGTGTGTTAGACAGGTTGTCACGGCCACACTTTTTATCCACAGTAACGTGTCGCCACGGCAATGCGCACACCTCCCAATCCCCCCCCCCCTCCCTGCTCCAACTCCGTGTTCCGTCACGGATGTGACGATGATCGGTAGCGACCGCCTCCTGGTCGGCCCTCCCGCGGTGCTTCAGAATGTCAGTGCCGCAATCCACTAATGTACCTGACAGCACTCCCAACATCCCCAGTGATCCTCCTCCGCCGCCCCAAGGCCTCATGGGACATGTGTCAGTGGGAAGCAAAGGAGGGCGGATGTGGGGGGGGGGGGGTTCACTTGTCACTTGCCTTCTCCAGGTGGTATCACTGTTTTCCTACCCCCCTCCCCTCCTCTCTCCATCCACCCACCCACCTAGCCCCACTCCCAACACCAACAAGTCATTACTGGACAGATGGCTCAATGCCAGCAAGCCTAACACTGGCTGACAGAGCTCTGTGCTAGCCACTACTCGTAGAGCGGGGCTGACTGCCTCAGTGCGTGTGTGAGTGTCAGAGCGAGCATGAATTGTGTGTTCATGTGTGTGTGTCTGTGTGTGTGTGTGTCTGTGAATGTGAGTGTCAAAGAAAACTTGAATTGTGTGTGTGTGTGTGTGTGTGTGTGTGTGTGTATGTGTGTGTGTATATGTACTGTACATGTCTGTATATGTGTGTTTGTCTGTGTGTGTGATAGTGTCAGCACAAGCTGCGTGTGTGTGTGTGTGCGCGTGTGATTCAATGCGGTATTTATTCACAGTAGCAGGGTCTGGGGGAAGACGGCAGGCCGCGAGGGCAACTGCTAGAGAGTGATCCACTCCGAGAGCCTCCGTCTGCCATCTCTGCTGTTTGTTTGCCAGGCGACAACGACGGGGAATGAGCAGCCATCTGTGAACAAGAGCATAAAAAACGTGTTTGTGTGACCTGATAAACAATACCCGATAGACAACACAATACCTTTGTTCGAAAAAAGAGGACAGTACAGTACCTATTTTCTTGACCAAGGCGTCAATTGTGGAGGACGATGGTGACAGTTTGGAGGAGGGGGCAGGTGTGTGTGTGTGTGGGGGGGTGGGACGGTTCTCCCACTCTGCCTTTCTTGTTTGGGATGCCTCTTGTCGGCTGAGCCTGAGCGCTGTGTTATTCTCACGGCGCGGCGCCGGCGATGACAGATATGCAGCGGCGTGCTAAAGTGCCACGCTCCCAGTCCTGCCACGATGGCTGGGTGCCAGCCGCCTGCTGCCGTGGCAACGGCAGAACTGGGATCGGAATGGGGCGGGGCGTCTGTCCAGACTTTTGAACGCTTTGAGATGCGTGCTGCCACCATTTTCACGCTTCTCAAGCGAATGTCACAAAACACAAAAACACTGACATCCGACAGACTCCTCTCTCTCATTCTCTCTCTCATTCTCTCTCTCTCTCTCTCTCTCTCTGTCTCCAGACTCTTAATGGTGGCGCGTTTGCCCGGCTTCCTGTTGAATTGGTAATCACAGAGATGGAGCATACGTTACTCATAGTGAGCTGGAAATCAGCCAAGAACTCAACTTATAAATAACTTTCAGCCTCTTCCAGAAGAACGAGCACACAGACAACTCTCTCTCTCTCTGTGTGTGTGTGTGTGTGTGTGTGTGTGTGTATGTGTGAGAGAGAGAGAGAGAGAGAGAGAGAGAGAGAGAGAAAGAGAGAGAAGAACAAGTACACAGACAACCCTACTGTGGTGATCCGAACAAACAAAAAGAGAGAGAGAGAGAGAGAGAACAGAAGGCTTTCTTTAAGGCAGTAATTTGCCTCTTTGCCCGCTGTGAGAAAATGCCTCATTATGGGATGTGGGAGATGTGTATGACTTTGTGCGTCAATCAGATGATGTAAAGTTGCGACTCTTAGAGAGTCTTTGACAGTGGCCTAGTCTCGTCTTGTGTTGTTGACACTGCTGGACTGTAGAGGCGTGTTTTGCCCGTCAGTGGACGGGTTGCTCTCAGGTCTCTCTGGCACACACACACACACACACACACACACACACACACACACACTTTATGGATAAATAATGATATACTGTATTCCAAAACAATCTCCTTGACTGGTGTCTCTTCTCCTCCACCTCGGTGAGTTCCACCTGAGGTGTGTTTATGTGGTGTAACTCACTCACTGACCGCTACACGGCCCTAGTGCCGTCCCCTGGGCACTGCATCAGAGTGTCGTTCTGACCACGTCGCAAATAGGGATAGGCATTCAGATATGCACACACACACACACACACACACACACACACACACACACACACACACACACACACACACACACACACACACACACACACACACACACACACACATGCAGTGTGCCTGCAAGTATGCGGGCGTGAGATTAGGGGCAGGCACACTAAGGAGGACGAGGCGAGCTGCTTGTCTATTTTTCACTGCAGTGTATGTGTGTGTGTGTGTGTGTGTGTGTGTGTGTGTGTGTGTGTGTGTGTGTATGTGTGTGTGTGTGTGTGTGTGGGTGTGTGTGATGTAACTGAGACAACTGTCAGCCGGCGGGGCAAAGTTAGCTCTGCTGGGCAGGACTGTCAGGAAGTGTCACTCACACATGTGTGTGTATGTGTATGTGTGTGTGTGTGTGTGTGTGTGTGTGTGTGTGTGTGTGTGTATTCATATGTGTCATGGGGTGGTGGCAATTTGAGCACCAAAAACTGCACAACTACCTTGTCATACCACATTATGTGTGTGTGTGTGTGTGTGTGTGTGTGTGTGTGTGTGTGTGTGTGTGTGTGTGTGTGTGTGGCACCAGTCATATAAAGTCTTCAAAGTTATACAGTGCTCACATCTAACTTTTAACCCCCCCTCCCTCTCCTTCTCTCTCTCTCTCTCTTTCTCTCTCTTTCTCTCTCTTCCTTCTGCACTCGCTCCATTTCAACCTTGGCCATGTCATTGATACAGCACACTTAATTCAGCACACAAGTGGCTGACAGGCTTCTGCAGTTAGAGCTCCTCAAGGAAAATGGCCGCCATATTTCTCCAGAAATAAAACAAGAGCCTAATCAGACATTAAAGGGGGTGGGCCAGGGGAAAGATCAGCAATAAAAAAACAGTCTCCTTCACCACTTCAGATACGAACGTTTAGAGAGGAAAGTTTGAAAGTGAAGGGAACGCAAGGAAGGGGAGACTCATGGGTCCAGTCAGATACTACACACACATACACACACACAAACACACACACACTTTCACTGCGCTTGCACTTTAGGGAATCCTCGCCACTTTCTTGTAGGACACTTCACACACTTAGAGGAGCTGAGGAGCATTGGAGTCAGGGGGGTGTGCAAAGTGTGCAAAACGGTTGGCTTTGATGAGACCCTTATTCCAGCGCATATATCTCTGTGTGTGTGTGTGAGAGAGAGAGTCTTTGCTCAGAGGAATCATGGGAGTTTAAATGAGTGAGTGTTCTGGAGCTCTGCATCACTTTATCATCCTCACTATCTTCTCTCCCATGCCCCATCTCTCTCTCTCTATCTCTCTCTTACACACACACACACACACTCACGCACACACACACACACACAAACACACACACACACACACACTCAAGTGACTGCCCATCCATTCCACACTGTCCTCTTTCTCTTCTCTCTCTCTCTCTGTCTCAGTAATCTCTCTCTCTCTCTCTCTCTCTCACACACACACACACACACACACCTGTTCTCTGCAAAGACCTCCTTAGCTGATCTCCACCATTTCTCTCCCATTGTTATCTGCTTCTGCCTGTCTTATCTCCACCTCTGTTGTGCTCCTCGTTGGAGTCCGTCTGTGCCCTTGGTGTGCCACTGGCGTGCCGTGCCCACGCGTCTTCTCTCCTTGCCTCTCATGCCCGTGTGCCCGCCAACCCGCCTGAGCTCCCATGTTCAGCAGGGACTCCGCTGGCACCGAGTCAGAGGAGACAGTGACTTTGACAGGTGTGCCAGGCTGGCACCTGGGAGAGCAGCTGGCAAATACCACCCCCCTCATCTGCACGGCCCCGCACGCACACACACACACACACACACACACACACACACACACACACACACACACAACCATCTTGTGCCCCCCCCCACACACACACTTCCCGTCCAGCAGGTGTTTCACCCCCTCTCTAAATGGCTGACCATAAGGAGTATTGATTACCAAACTCCCTCCGTCTTGTTCCCGAGCGGTTCCTCGTCTTGCTCCATCTACTTAAATAAACCCACACACACGGGACAGTTTACCTCCATGAAAACACACACACACACACACACACACACACACACACACACACACACACACACACACACACACACACACTGGAGTGAAAAGGATGAGGCTCGGTCTTAATGTCATTTTATGGGCACAGGGCAATTTAATTGTGGGTGGACCCCCTTTGCCCTGGTCTCAGGAATGCAGACGGCAGAACTTGTTGGTAGTTCATTATCATCAGGAGGGTCGTCTGGGACATAGTTTTCATGGAGAACTGCTG
>NW_027468685.1:28115960-28120960 GCF_046254945.1 Alosa pseudoharengus
ACAGGGCACTGTATGTTCTTGCGTCTGGTTGAAGGCATAATTGATATGGGTGTATTTGTATTTCATGTACGTGTGTGTTTGTGTGTGTGTGTGCAGGGGTGTCGGACTGGGGATAAAACCAATACTGATTACTAGAGCCCCAAGGGGAGGGAGGGCCCTTGAAAAGTCTGAAATATATTTGATTATATTAATTATGGGGGCCCATCAGGACTGCCTATGCATAGGGCCCAGGATCGATCTTGTGTGTGTGTGCGCTTTGGTTTCCGTGCGTTCAGTAACAGCCTGCTCAATGCAAATGATACAAATAATAAAAAATGCAGCTTGGGGCTGTGCTCTTTGGGCCCACCATATATGAATCTCATACTAAATTATTGGTGGCCGCTGGCAAGCGCGTGATTGGGTGAATACTTCATGGTGATTTCTGACTGGCTCACAGGGACGTTGCATTATTCAGTCGTAAAGTTTCATTCTTGTTTACTCCTTGGCACTCTTCATCTGAAGACATAAAACCGCATTTTTATCATGACTCATTACTCTCTGAGCGTCCGCTGGGCGCTAGGCTAACGCCTCTGCCGCCTCTCCTGCTGTCTGTGGGTACATCACACACACCGACACACACACACACACACACACACACACACACACACACACACACACACACACACACACAGGCACAGAGGTCCCAGCCTTAACGGGCAAAGCCATCGTAATTAATACACAAGTGCATGTAGTCAGGGGGATAATACACACACACACTCACACACATTATTATACATATGCTCACACACAGAAACTACAGACACAATCATTCTCACATCCATGCCTAGGTACATATATACCCCCCCACACACACACACACACACAAAAAAATAACCTACAAACAAACACATCACACAGACACACACACACACCCGCTGCCCCCCCACACACACACACACCTCTTCAGAGAGATTACTGATGTTCTGATGACTGATGACTGATGTTCTGCGGATGCAGGCAGCATGCAGTGGACATTTCCCACTTTTCTCGGCCCCCCTCTTCCATTAGCAGCTGCCCAGATGGCACTCAGGTTGGCATTGCACTGGGCGCTGCGCTGCTCTGGGCGTCCACACGGCAGGTGGGCACTGCAGTACTTGGGGCACCCAAAACGAATATTGCTGTTGAAAACCGGGTTACTCCCTGCATGTAACTGCGGTCAATGACGCACTGCTTTTCGGCGATATCTGTATCTCTGTCGTTCGGTCGTTGTATGCATTGTTCGCAATTTTAAGACGTCTTTTCATCTGCAATGACTCCTATAAATTTGGCGCAAGTGGCATTCCTGTACGTCGGGTTTACGTTCAAACTATTTTTCTGGTGAATAATTATTTCGGACTGAACTTGGTGAAGGGAAGTTTCACTAGGCCTATCGTAGGCAACGATAAACTTGATCATCATCTCGGGCTCGTCTGATCGGTTTCCTGCTGCCAGCCGCTGAAAGGCAGTGGGGAGAGGGGACATTTATCTCGGCCTATGTGACCACACCGTAATGCAGCTACATCCACTCTGTTTATCTGATGGGTCTCGGACCTCCCTCTCTCTCTCTGCAGCACACGCATTTTCAATGTTCTTGTTGATCTACGCTACCTTTTCCCTCTGCACCCTCTATCTTATTTTTGCCATCACATCATTCTGAAAACTCTCTCTCTCTCTTAATCTTGCTCCCCTCCTTCTCCCTCTCTCTCTCCCTCCTTCTTGATGTTGCCTTTGTGTTCTGTCCTCCCAGACGACTTCCTCCTCTCTCCCCTCTTGTCCGTGGGACTTGGATGACTTGGCATATTGTGTATCACTTTAAAAGGCCTGTGGCCCATGATCCTTTGCTGCAGCTCTCTCATGCCTGTCAGAGGTACTCATAGGAGCCAGGAATGTCACGGGGGTGCCGGTAGGGCTGCGTCTGGTAGTGGGTTTTTTGTTAAAGTCTCTTTGTGTGTGTGTGTGTGTGTGTGTGTGTGTGTGTGTGTGTGTGTGTGTGTGTGTGTGTGCGTGTGTGTGTGTGGAGAGAGCACTCTCAGTGAGCAGTGGAGTGCTAGATAACCCTTACCCCCCACCGAGATAATTGCATTCCCCGTAGTCACACCCCAAAACATGTCGCCCTCCACGACATATTGTGCCTCCATTGCCATTGTTTGGTTGGTCTATGTATTTGTTTGTTTGTTTCCTGTAGGAGGTAACACAGAGCTAACATCCATACCCAGAGTGGCAATTACATATTTGTTTGGCTGGCATGTGGACCACAGCCCAGAGCAAGGGTGTAATCTCCCAAGTACAAAATACACACTTGCATTCTGCCACTCTTGAATCATGGGAAAGGAGGGGACAAAAATCCCCCCCTTTTTTGTGGTGTTGGCGAGCCACCCGGGTAGCTGCTTTATGGGATGTGACTTGCAGTTTCCTCTCTGGCTCTCACTCGGTCTTTCCCACAAAAAAACACTGGGACAGAATTACATCTCTGCTCCCAGGAACTGATGTATGGCCACTGTAGGGGCTACTTACTCATGGGTTTGGAGGAGGACATCCAGGAGACCCATAAAATGCTTAAAATGTAATAAAATGTGGAGCTTTGTTGTCCTACTTGAACGCTTCCACAGGAATAACCTCAATTACAATTACAAAGTTTTCATACCTGAAAAAAAGCCCTTTTCTTCTTCTATTTTCTTTGACATATGAGTTCCTCTAATCTAATAGCACTCAGCAATGTTTTTTAATGATCTCTTCTTTATTATCTGTTAATGAGTAAGAAATTCACCTGCAAAATTACTTCAGGGACTAGCAAGCCCAGAGTGTGTGTGTTTTTGCCCCTGTGATATATCAATATCAATCAACACATGTTGATTGCAGCCGGAATTGGTTTGTTGTGGCAAACTGTTTGTTTGTGGGAATAAAAAAAAAGCAATGAAGAAAAAAGCAAAAGGAAGAAACGAGCAGGCGGAGTCTTGAGAGATGACCCATGTTGTTGGGGCGATTGAGTTTGTTTGCAAGCCTGTGCAGTGCGGTTGGGCAATGTGCTTCATGTACGATAAACAAAAGCTCATTTGCAGTCGCCTCAGTTGCCATTTTTAAAAACATCTGCAGACGAGGCTGTTCCACCAACACCACCGCTCTTTTGGGGTGGCCTTGGGGATGGCAATTCTAGACCATTTGTGCTCTTGCAAATCGGTCCCTAAGTACACACACTACCCCCTCAGAATAGGTATCGCATTGGCATTAAAATGCAGAGCTATTAAAATATGCAAATGACCCACTTCACATTTGTACATTAAGCCGCTGAAGGTACTTGAGTTGTCACCTTTTGGAATAGAATATAGAAGTTATTTCCTACCCATACATTTGATACTTGGTCATTCACAAGTACCCTGTGTCATCTACTCTGACTGAAAAAAAGGAGTTATGAAGCTAGTTTACCTCCACAGAGCCATTTTCCACATCAATGGTGCTAAACAGACACAAGGTATTGTTATTGATTGAATGAGGGGGTGGGGGGGGAATTAACACATTTATCAAAGAAGTTTAATCTCCAGTCACACTCAATAGCGGCAAATATCCATTGAGCTGGCTGAGAAAATGTTGCATTAACATCCGTGTGCCGCCTGACCGTGACAGGAGGACCAATACGGATGCTTGTTTATGTCTGAGGCGGAGCTACCGTTCTGGTTATTGGCCGTGGTGACAGGTGGCCGTCGACTCGGCAGTTATCGGGCCGCTGATAGTGTGAAGAGGAGAGAGAGAGAGAGAGCGAGGAAGAGAGAGAGGGAGAGAGAGATGGAGAGGGAGAGAGAGACGGAGCTTGTCACTTCACTTCCCCACGCTCGGGGCGAAATCCCTGGGCAGGGGAGCGGGAGCATCGACTTGAGTGGCTAATGCAATCAGAGGTGTGTGTGTGTGTGTGTGTGTGTGTGTGTGTGTGTGTGTGTGTGTGTGTGTGTGCGTGTGTGTGTGCATATGGCTGAGATGAGGCGATTGTGTTTGACTTGTCAAAGGGAGGCAGGGGAGGTGTGTGAGCTGCGTCGCGCACCGCAGCAACAGCCGGTATGTCAATCTGTGCTTTGAGCTTCCTCCTCCTCCAGAGCTGGGAGCGAAGGAAATCGAAGGAGCGAGAGAGAGAAAAAGAAAGAGAGTGAGAGAAAGAAAGAGAGAGAGAGAAAATAGAGGGAATTTGCAACAAAAAAACTAAGAGAGTGAGATAGTCGGAGAGGAAAGAGTAAAAGGATTAAAGAAAAGAAAGCAAGGGAGTGAGCGTGAGGGAGTGAGAGAGGGAGAGAAAGAGAGAGAGAGAGAGAGACAGAGAGAGAGAGAGAAAGAGGGAGAGAGAGAGAGAGAGAGAGAGAGAGAGAGAGAGGGAGGGGGGCAGGAAGAGTGCGAGCATAAAGGGGCGAGTGTTCCTTAGGGGGGCATGTATCAAAACCCCACTCGCCGCATTAGCTGAGCCAGGGGGGGGTAGGCATCTTTGATTAGATTAAATTAGACATGGATTTCTTAGGCTTCTCTCAGCGGTGGGTCTGATCAATGGCCACCTTCCTGGGAACACAGCAGAGGTGTGTGTGTGTGTGTGTGTGTGTCTGTGTGCGCATGCATTTCTATATTTTTTTCTGAAATCAGACGCACAGACGCAGATGTGTGAGGCTTGTACAAGGAGGCTTGTACAATTTGATTCCATTCTGCCAGGTGTGTGTGTGTGTGTGTGTGTGTGTGTGTGTGTGTGTGTGTGTGTGTGTGTGTGTGTGTGTGTGTGTGTGTGTGTGTGTGTGTGTGTGTGCGCGTGTTAGAGATAGAGAGTGTGTCAGTCTGTGTGTGTGTGTGTGTGTGTGAGGGCAGTATAGCTGTAATGGATGTCAAAGCACCACTGGCAGCCTGAAATCAGAAGCTAGGAGCTGGGAGGTTGTGTGTGTGTGTGTTTGTACGTGTGTGTGTGTGTTTGTACGTGCGTGCGTGTGCGTGTGCGTGTGCGTGTGTGTGTGTGTGTG
>NW_027468685.1:28138460-28143460 GCF_046254945.1 Alosa pseudoharengus
CCGATCACTCCTGGATGCTCATTAGTAATCTCGCCTGGCAGGCATTTCGGCGGCGTTTACGGGGAGGCATAACTATGCACGCTGCGTTTCCCTGGTTGTTCCTGTAATGGCTGTGTCATTATGTATTTATGATTTAACTGTGGAGGGAGGTCGCGAGCGTGGAGCGGGTGAAGCGTCGATACATACATCCTGCTGTACAGATGTATGTCTATATGCAGCAGGTTTCAAATAAGGATTTGTCAAAAGTCAATTCAAAGCTTTACACAAGCTGTGTAAATTAGGTGTAGCAACATGAATATCAATGCGAGATAGTTCGACTTTAAAGTGTTCATAATGGGCAGTAGGCCTGTGTTAAAGAATACAAATGAATAAGTATTGAGATTCTGGCTTAATAGTGCATAAATCTTTAACAATGAATATGATGATAAATCAATAAATAAATCAATAAATAAATAGCTAAACCTGAATAATTCAATGCTGGTTTGTTTATCACCAAGGTACTCTATATCTGTCAGAGGGATGCTAGCGCAGACATACACCCCCACACACACACCAGTGCTCCATCAATAAATTCTGAGTCTTCCACGGCAATCAACAATTGATTGCTGCATGCGACTGTCTGCGCCCTAAATTGCGGCCTCTCATTCCGCCCCGTATCGCAATAAGAATGAATCCTCTGATTAATGTAATTGCCTTTGTGAGTGTCAGCCAGGCCTGTGGAATATTCTCTGCGAGGTTCAGTCGGCTTCGCCCTACCCTCCTCAGCATGGCAGTTAATTAGCACTTTCCAGAACCTTCTGTGGCGTCGCTCCGTCAATACTACTTATAATGAGCGAAGGCTCATTTCTCTCATGGCAGCGTGAGTCTGCGGAAAAAGAAGCCCATGATGACCCGGGCAAATTGTTCTTTTTAAGATCTTACTTGCAGGGCCAAGTAGCGTTTAGTTCAGCACCCTATAAGAGCAGCAGACAAGGTGAAAAGGCTGAAGATTAGTCACAAGGGTTCTTCATTAGTCTGAGCAGTCAGGACTTGTTGCCTTATTTTAAAGTTAAAGTTAGACCGTCACTTCGGCTGAGTGTGTGCTCAAACCACCCTGGGAATGAGCCTGGCTGGAGTCTTGCGAGGCGTTGCAGTCTGGTCAAAGATTACTTCCGCAGAGACCCAGATGAAGTGATTGTTTTCTCGCTCTTCTCCACACACACACACACACACACACACACACACACACACACACACACACACACACACACACACTCATATGCATTTTCTTCTCACAATCAAAATGCACTTAAAGCAAATCAAATAGGATAGCAGGTAATTACTTTTAAACCCCTTTATTGAATCATTATGTGGACCCAGGACACCTTACAAAAAGCAGGAACTTGAGACAGACACTGCTAGCACCCTGGAGGGGATTTGATGTAAGGTGTGTAATATAGACACAGATGACAGATCCTGTGGTGTCACACCTGAAGTGACATCGGTAACACAAGCAGGCGGAGACGCGACATGGTGCCACTGCTGTGACTGATGCAAAACACGCTACTCAAGCTCATTACGCCCCTCATGGCGACATCTCAACATAATCCCACTACATTCACTGTATGTCAAAGATGCAGACCATATGTAAGTCATTTAACAGGCTTATTCTCTGTGATGTCCATCTAGAATAGGCTTATGCCTGTGAGTGCTTGTGAAAAAGCAGCGTTCTTCCAGAATTGCTGTCATCATTGACATCCATGCATCCATGCTGCAGAAGCATCTCAATTCTGTCATTTTCCTTTCTTCTTCTTTCTTTCTTTCTTTCTTTCTTTCTTTCTTTCTTTCTTTCTTTCTTTCTTCTGTGCTATTTTGCTGTTTCTCTTTCTTTCCTGCAGTCTCCTTTTTCCCCTTCCTCTTTCTCTCCCTCTGTCTCTCTCTCTCATTCCCCTTCATGCTCCATTGAGTGTGAGGGTTTTGTGTGAGAGAGGCCATTTTCCCTGTGAAGTTGAAGCGAGTGTATTCAGACTGACATGACATGAGAGTCTTAGCACTGTCTGGGTTGTCTGGGGCGTCTGGTCACTGCTGCTTGCGGTCCTGCCCGGTACCTGTGGCCCTCATCAGACCGGAATCTGCTGGCTCTGAGCGACGCCGGGACCAGAACTGTTCTGGGCTGTTTTGGACTCAGGCTCTTTCTGTCTTGTCATCATGACCGTGTCTGGCTGAGTAGGGTCATTAGCTCTTTGGTTTTGGCCGCCTCAGTCAGGGCTTTGTCTGCCACCACAATCTTACAGTACTTACTCTTGCTCTCTCTCTTTCTCTCTATCTCTCTCCCTCTCTTATTCTTGCTCTCTTTCTTTCTCTCTATCTCTCTTCCTCTCTTCCTCTCTATCTCTCTTTTGTTGTCCTCTATTCTAACCTGTGCATTATGCTCTTTTGGTTTTCTCATAATAATGTCTGTCATGTTCCACTCCACCTGTTGTGTTCCACCCCCCTACCCCCTCTCTTTGTCTGTCTATCTCTCTCTCTCTCTTTGTCTGTCTATCTATCTCTCTCTCTGTTTGTCTGTCTGTCTGTGTTTTTCTCTCAGCACATCTGTCTCCCCCCCCCCTCCATTCCTCTCCTTTCCTTTCCCCCCTTCTCTTCTCCTCCCTCATGCTCTTCATCACGTGTTCTCTTCTCCAGTAGTTTGTAGCAGTGCTGAAGCTTTGGCTCCAGCTTTCTCAAGGACCCAAGACTGAGGAGAGGAGAGGAGAGAAGAGGAGGAGAGGAGAGGGGGAGATGAAGAGAGGAGGAGAGGAGAACAGAGGAGAGGAGAGTAGAGGAGGAGAGAGGAGAGGAGATAAGAGAAGAGGGGGAGATGAGGAGGAGAGGAGAACAGGAGAGGAGGAGAGGAGAGAGGAGAGCAGAAAGGAGAGGAGATAAGAGAAGAGGGGGAGATGAGGAGAGAGGAGAGGAGGAGAGAGGAGATGAGATAAGAGAAGAGGGGGAGATGACGAGAGAGGAGAGGAGTAGAGGAGGGGAGGGGAGATGTTGAGAGAGAAGGAGCCAGTATAAGGGGGGTGTTTGGGGTGATGGAGGAATGTGGGAAAAATGTCAGCGCATTGAAAGTAAACTCTCTCTGCCTTAATCGCCTTTCAGGTGCGATCAAGGAAATGTCACGAGTCTTGGGCCTTCTCTCCACAACACCCCCCTCCATTTCCCATTTCGTATTTGACTCCCACACATCCCCACCCGCTCCTCCTCCTCCCCCTCCTCTTCAAAATGGAGAACACATTCCCCTTTCCCTGACAGAAATTTATTCAACATGTGTCCCCGGTGTTTCGCGGAGGAAGTGTTGACAGAGCAAATGGTGGTCCTGTGCTCTCTTTGCTCAGGGCGGTGTGTTTGTTATCTGGCACTCTCTCTCCACCAGCCCTTCTGAACCCCCCCCCCCCCCCCCTGGACAGAACCTGCCCGCAGCGGCGGTCCTTTCAAAGCCATTGTTTTACTTTTTTTTACAATGTTCCTATTTCCCCTATTTCCCTATAGCTAAAAAAGCTAAACTCCCTCCCTGCTGTTTCAAGCTGCGGTCAAATGTGATATCTCTTTCCTTTATTCTTTCTTTCCGCCGATAGGAGAAATGGCTAAACGAACGCAGCGGGATCGTTGTTATCCCCTTTCCTTTTGAGTCGCTAATCAATCTCTCCTCCTTTTTGTGGCGAGCAAGAGAGAGAAAGACAGAGAGAGAAAGGGAAAGAGAGAGAGAGAGAGAGAGAGAGAGAGAGAGAGAGAGAGAGAGAGAGAGAGAGAGAGAGAGAGAGAGAGAGAGAGGGAGGGAGGGCGCAACATCACTTTGTTCTCTCCACACTTCTGATTCATGGCTGCTTAGCAGACTAATTAAGCTGCTGGGACTCTGGACTTTGGACTCTGGTCTCGGACTCTCTCTGAGCTCGGCCATGCAGGCCGGGCTCACTGTGGCCGCTGCCAAAGTTTCTCAGCACCAGAAGTGCTTCCAGGAAGGACTGTGGAGGAGAGTGGCGGTCATGGCAGTCGAAGCACAGCCGCTGGGAAACCTGCCATCCATGACTGTTGTTCTGGAGTGTGTGTGTGTGTGTGTGTGTGTGTGTGTGTGTTTGAATGAGGAGGATGGAGGATGTGGAGGATGGAGCCAGCTTCCAGAGTCCGGTGCTAACAATACCAGGGTCTTAGGTAGGGTGAAGGTTAGGGCTAGAGAAAACAGAGTGGTGACACTCCCATAAGACACGGTGGAAAAAGACGGCAGCACTTTTCCATGCCAGTCCGGGTTATGGAGACAGTTTTGGAACTGAAAACTGCCAATCAGTCAGTAGCCAATGAGTTACTAAATGAAGCCCTCCAGCATTGGAAATGCACCCCACCCTCCTGCAATACAGCCATTCAGCACAGGAACTGTTGATCCTACAGCGGTGACTTCAAAGAGTTTCACAACTGTCTCTCTCTATGGCTCTGGGTCAATTGGCAGATTGTAGTAATTTGTGTTTGCATTTTCAATGGAATTTTAAGGTAATTTGTGAATTAAAAAGCCTACTCAATTGGAATAGTATTAGATATTTTACCTAAGATTTAATTTTTTGGATTTCAAGATTGCATGCTGATGTGAATTATGGCAAAGATTAAACATTAAAGCAGAGGTTGAAATGTGCTATTTTCATATCAGCATTTATATCTGTATCACAAAAAATGCCATAAAATATTGTGATATAGTTTAATCAGTATTGCCCATCCCTAATCTTACCCAAGGAGAACACATACTGATGAATCAGTATATCTCTACAATATTGCAAGTCACTTTTGATGAAAACATCTTCTAAATGACTACATCTAAATGTAAATTGAAACTGAGAGAATGCCATCAACAAGAGAGAGAGAGAGAGGAGAAAGAGGATTTGAAGCGAGGCAGAATTACTAATTTGAAAGAAAATGAGTTAAAAGATAGGTAGCAAGGGGATATTTCTGAGAGTTATAGTCAGATAGAGAGAGAGATAGGGAAAGAGAGAAAG
>NW_027468685.1:28148460-28150960 GCF_046254945.1 Alosa pseudoharengus
TATGGGTGTGGGTACGTGACAGGCATAGTAAGGTAATGTATGTGAGTATGTGCGCACGTGTGTGTGTGTTTGTGTGTGTCTGTGTGTGTGGGTGTGTCTGTGTGTGTGTGTGTGTGTGTGTGTGTGTGTGTGTGTGTGTGTGTGTGTGTGTGTGTGTGTGTGTGAGAGAGAGAGAGTGTGTGTGTGTATATGTGTATGTGAGTGTGTGCGAACGCGTGCATGTGTGTATGTGTGTATGTGCGTGTGTGCGTGTGTGCGTGTGTGTGTGTGTGTGTGTGTGTGTGTGTGTGTGTGTGTGTGTGTGTTTGTGTATCTCTGGTGTACAGCAGGGCTGGAAGTTGTGTCTGTCTAATCCTCTTCTGGGTTCTGGGCTCCCCGGAGAAGAGCAGGCGCGTCAGTGCACAGAGGGGGAGAGAGAGACCACATTCCCCAACAGCCCACAGGCCACTGGTCCCACCATCAAACACACAGAGAGAGAGAGAGAGAGAGAGAGAGAGAGAGAGAGAGAGAGAGAGAGAGAGAGAGAGAGAGAGAGAGAGAGAGAGAGAGAGAGAGAGAGAGAGAGAGAGAGAGAGAAAGAGAGAGAGAGCAGGGCAAAAGAGAAGAATGGGAGAGAAAGATAAGAAGTTGATGGAGAAGAGAGGAGAGACAGAAAGGGCAACAGAGAGGAGGGGAGGACAGGAGAAGAGAGAGGGAGAAGGAGAAAGGAGAAAAGATAAAGGGGGTGAACCAAAAAGAGGAGGGGGGAAAGAGGAGAAGGAAACACGGGATAGAGAGAATGAGAGGTGGAAGAATAAAAGCGAGGGATAAAGCCAAGGGAGAGTGTTGCTGACTGGATGGAACCCTCTCTCTTTGTCAGTGCATAATGAGACAGAAAGAGAGAGAGAGAGAGAGACTGAAGGACAAAGAGACATGAACAGAGAGAAAGTTGAAGAAAGAGAGGGGGAATAAAGAGTCAGGGAGAGGGAGGGTAGAGATGGAGGGAGGTAGAGAAACGAAGAGTCCAGCAAGCCTCTGTGGACCACATCACAGAGGACCTCTCGTCTCTCTCTTTCTCTTTTTCTCTCTCTCTCTCTCTCCAAACCCAGCAATGACACATCACAGAGTTGGAGAGTCTCGTGTGTGTGTGTGTGTGTGTGTGTGTGTGTGTGTGTGTGTGTGTGTGTGTGTGTGTGTGTGTGTGTGTGTGTCTGTGTGATTGTGTGTGTGTGTGTTTGTATTTGCTCCCAACCTTTCCCTGTGCTGTCTCAAACGGCCTCATTTGAAGCTGCTCACTCACTGCACACGCATGCTTCTCTCAGATGCTGGCACACACACACACACACACACACACACACACACAAAGATAGACTCAGAAAGACTCACAGTCATCATCTGGTATGTCTGTCTCAGCATACCTGTGTGTGTGTGTGTGTGTGTGTGTGTGTGTGTGTGTGTGTTAGGGTTGTGCCGATAGACGATATCATCGTCCATCGTGATGATTGACAGGCATCACGATGGAAAGCAACCATCGTGATGCCACGCCCCCACATGCCAGTCACTAATTCCTGCTGTAACAGGCTAAAACATAAAAAAAAACTTTCCCTGAAAATGAAATTGAGCCTACTTTAAAGGCTGTCAACCAAACAGTTATCACGTATTAGTCTACCATCTTGTAAAATAAAAGACGTATTAGTCTACCCTCTTATTCAAATAATTCCTGACTGTGACGTGAATGTGTAGCCTAATTGTCTTTTTGTACCCTACATGTCTCGCAAGCCTATAGCCTACATTGGACTTAATAGGTAGCCTAATGTTTTAGCAGAAAATATAGATTTATTATTGTTAGGCTACGACTAGGACATTCTAGCGCTCAAATATTTTTGCAAGGCTACAGCGAGCGCCAAATGCGTCCTTCTCCTCTGTGTTAAAATAAACCATTTCTTTAGTTAATTATAGGATCAGAAGGTAGCCTATTCGTCTTTCACTGTATGGCTTGTATTTCATGCATTTAGCAAAAGTCCCAGACAGCAGCGGAGTGGTAATCGGGATTCGTTATTTGTAAAAGTGTTTTTACTTTGCCCTCCTATATATAGCCTGGACTGCGCGATCGCAGCCCTTTACTTTCACTTCCCGCCGCCCTCATAGTCAGCATAGACGGTAGCCTGATAACGTGGGATGCTGCATAGTACCAAGATTTTAAATGAGTTACCACGATAGTAGTCTTAAGTAGCTTTTTTGCTGGGCCCAGCAAAGGCTGGCAATGTGTAATATTCCGCTGGTCGGTGCACACGCAAGTGTTCAGATTGATTGTCTATCCGTCTTTCACAACAATTTTCTTGGAGCAGATCTTCCACACAACTTCGGTAGCCTGGTCAGTATGTCTCTCTTAGCTGTCCACTTTCATCAGGCCGTATAGCCTATATAATATATTTTTTATTTTTTTATGGAGAACATTATACATTTATTTCTGTACAGACATAGGCTATAGGCTAATTAATTAGTGTTTACCACACTACCC
>NW_027468685.1:28160960-28178460 GCF_046254945.1 Alosa pseudoharengus
CTGTCCTGTTTTTTCTCCCTTTTTGGTCTCGCTCTCTCTTCCTCTTTCTCTCTGTCATTTCTGTCTCCTTTTCTTCTTGCCTTCTTCTGGATTGTGGGCAGATCAGACACAGTCTCCAGAGGGAAAGATGCAAGGGGAGAAGGAGAGAGAGAGAGAGAGACAGAGAGAGAGACAGAAAGGGAGCATCAGAGAGAGAGAGAGAGAGAGAGAGAGAGAAAGGGAGCATCAGAGAGAGAGAGAGAGAGAGAGAGAGAGAGAGAAAGGGAGCATCAGAAAGAGAGAGAGAGAGAGAGAGATAAACATCTGTATGAAGTGCGTGTGCGTGTGTGTGTGCAGTACGAAAGTGTGAGTTTGTGTACACATAACTTTTAATGTTATTGTTTTTTTTTCTTTTTCCATAAGTTAATGTCCTGTTTTATTGTTCTTTATACTTTGCAAGCAACACTGCATCTTTACATTTCTATTCCAAAAACATGAATAGAAAAACAGACTCCCAGTGGAGCAAGAGATGGGAGAGGTTTTCAGAGCTAGACTAAAAAATGAGATGTTTTTTCTATAAACAGTAATCTCCCGTAATAAAGTGTAAAATAAGACCGAATAGAACAAGAAGATGAAACAAAACACAAACAGGGCTTCAGGCAACAGAGCACCAATCTCCCGAATAACACCACACCTTCCCTACAGTAAAACACAGAGCAGGGATGAGAAGGAGAGAGAGAGAGAGAGAGAGAGAGAGAGAGAGAGAGAGAGAGAGAGAGAGAGAGAGAGAGAGAGAGAGAGAGAGAGAGAGAGAGAGAGAGAGAGAGAGAGAGAGAGAGAGAGAGAGAGACAAATTGTGGGAACAGAAGGAGAGGAAAAGGGTGTGTGGGACAGGACATAATGAGAGAAAGGAAGATTAAGCAGCGAATGTGCGAATGGCAAGAGACTGAGAAAGGAAATAGAGAGATCATCAGATATACGAAGAAAAGAGAAGAGCGAGGGATGAGAGGAGGAGAAATGTCTGTTCTGTTGAGCAGAAACTGCTGCCTGGCTCTAATAGAGTAAGAGAGAGCTTGAGATAAAAAGAAAAAACGACTAAAGGTGGGAGAGAGGAAGAGAGAGAAAAAGTGAGTGAGCGAGGAAGAGAAGTAATGAAAGGAAGAATAACAGAGAGATAATCAGCCACTAGAAGACAGAAGAGAGTAGAGGAGAGGAGAGGAGGAGATGTGTCTGTGTTAAGCAGAGACTGCTGCCTGATGTTGCCGGTGTCTGCCGGTGAATGGCTCCTCCTGAAAACCTCCTACCGGACTGATGGGGGGATAATGAGGTCAAAAATATCCAGTCAACACTCAGGTGTGAGGAACCACTGCAGGTTTATTCACGATACCGGAAGCAGGTCACTAGCAACAGCATGTTCCAGTAACACTACCCAAAGTTCTCTAGGGCGAAGCCCCATCTTATACATGTTAATTACATTGGTAATACAAATCACATGAGTACAATGGTCTTTTCCAAAAATCCTCATACATGCAGAAATACAACAATACATACACTTCTTGGACATAGCATGTGATCCATGCACCATACGCAAGTCATGGGGCTACTCCAAGTAAGTAGATAATTGGTCAATACAATACATATACATCCTTCAGCATTCTCTTGCCATAGTCTAGTTCCTGCCGGGATATTCCTAATATTACTGCCTAAGGCAGAATACCCTTAACTCGTGACAAAGGGGGTCGCATGACCTTTATTAGAAAATCATGACATGGAGAGAGCAAATGACAGACAAAGCAAAATTGATGCACAGTATTGAATGTATAGAAAGCATACAAAGAATATAAAAAAAATGTAGTCTCCTTCAATAATGCCATGTAGGAAGAGGAGGAGGAGGATAATGAGGGAGTAGAGAATGAAAGAGTGGAGATGAATGGGGTGAATTTGGAGAGGAAAGGAAAAGGGGTTTAGAGAGAGAGAGAGAAAGTGAGGAGGCATATAGAAAGAGAGGGATAGAATGAGACAGTCAACTGGAGAAATGCTAACAGGGAGGCAAAGAGGAAGGGAAGGACTGGAGGATGTGGACAGAGAGGGAGAGCTAGTGAGAGGGAAAAGGAGAGAGAGAGAAAGATGCAGAGGGTGAGTGATTGAAGTCTCCTATATTAGTCTCAGTTTCTTACATGATTACACCAATAAAACTCATAGAATGTCAAAATACTAATCAGCCAGACCTATACCACCATGTTCTAATCAAAGCCCTCCAGTGGCTCCTCACTTCAAGTGGCATTTGCCCTTCATCTACCCACTAAGTGTCATAGCCCTTATTCTCCAACATTACACTGCAACACCCCCCTTCCAACACACACACACACACACACACACACACACACACACACACACACACACACACACACACACACACACACACACACACACACACACAAACACACATACACACACACACACACACACACACACACACACTTTCTCTCTCTCTCTCTCTCTCTCTCCGTTTGTCTCTCTCTCTAGACACTTGAAAGTGTCACATCATGACCAATTTATAACATGCATATTCAATCTACACAGTTTCCATTTCACCCCCTCTCCACCCCCTTCCCAAAACATCTAGATAGATAGATAGATAGATAGATAGATAGATAGATAGATAGATAGATAAATAGATAGATAGATAGATACTTTATTGATCCCCAGGGGAAATTCAAGGTCTCAGCAGCATAAAGGACAGTAGAAGATAAAGAATATGCTAAATATACTAAAATACAAATAATACTAACTAACACTTAATCTAAATCAATTCTAAAAACAGTATCCACATAGTGGTGATGATTAATCAATCAGAGGCGCTTGCAATGACTGAGGCAGGGACTGAGCCTGCGATTCTCTGTGCATAGTAAGGTAAGGTGCTCTGTGTGAATGAGTGGCATGGAGCACCTTACCTTACCTTACTACATCTACAGGATCTACTGAGGCTACCCTCAAGATTGTGTTCTTCCAAGTCTGAGAGAAAGAGAGAGAGAGAATTTTGAATTTTCAAAATCTCTTTATTACAATCTTAAAAATACATCAAGATCAACTTGACACTGTACTCAAAAAGTAAAAGTTAGGAAAGTTACTAATTACAGTTTTTTACAATTGTTTACACACGTTTTCAAAACTCTGTGTCTATTTTTCAAAACTCCACACACAAAACCCACAACTGCTCACACAAAATGCAAAATGCCTCAAATCTCCAGCAAAATGACACACAACATTCAAAATGTCAAAAACACATGTTTAAAGCAAACATTCGCCTCACATTACAAACACTTTTGTCATAATATGACATTTTGGATACATCATGTACATCACACTGTTGCTTAAAACATAAAGCTCTTCTGTCTTAGGCTTTCAATATGTATTTCCATACAAGAGTGAAAGTTACGGTATCAAGAAAGAGAAGTTGAAATACACAGTAAAAATGCAAAGCAATATTGAAACCAAAAATAGTGATTTTTCCCAAATAATTTGCTGTTGTGATTGTGTTGTGTACAGTATTTTACAGCAAACAAGAAAAAAAGCAAAGAAGAATACAGTGACCACCAGATGTACATGGAGTTTTGAAAACACTGATTTTTTTCTTCTTCTAAAGACAAGTGTGTGTGTGTGTGTGTGTGTGTGGGGGTGGGGTCGTGTACAGTATGTATTCATAGGCCTATAGACCCTTTCAACTGCAGAAACTAACAATTCTACAGTAAGCGTTCCTAAGGCATTTCTGGAGGCACAGAAAAATGTATTGAGCTAATGGTACTGTAACATGGGGACAAAAATAGAGTAAAAAGACAAATTTTACATAAAGTCAACTTTTTTTAGAACATTACTGTAAGCTAAAGTCCAATTACTGTATTTTTCTGTACTCTATTTTTAAAGTATCTGCATTGGTTCTGAATATTTCAACCGGAAATCCTTTAGGAGCAGATTGAAAGGGTCTATACCTATATAGAGAGTATATCTATTCATAGACCTATACTAAGGCAATGATTGGATGGTGTTCAGTAAAGTAAAGAGTGTTTGCACATGTGAAGAGAAAGAGTGAAGCACTGGTGATTTAGTGTGGCATTTTGATGGGTCGTATTTGGAGAACGAAATCAAGTTACTTCCTGTTAGATTTTTGTGTGTTAGGTAGAACATTGTGTGTTGTGTTTTGCAAAATGTGTCAATTGTCAATTAGTCAATTGAAAACTGAGTCAAACACTGAGAATTAGTGTATGGTTTTGCAGATTTGGTGTCAGGTTATGATGTTTAGAGGACATGTTTAGAAAATTGTGTGACAAGCAAAGATTTAGTGTGTAAGCAGTTGAAAAAAACTGTAATGTGCAATCTGTAGCTTGTCATTATCGACAACACACATCACGCTGTTGTAGCACCATTTTTTCTCAAAAACATCAAGATACATTAAGATATCAACAGAGAGAGAGAGAGAGGGAAAGAGAGAGAGCACAGCCCTTAAAAAGAAACACATATTCACATATTTGTTTCCTTTCCCTGTATCTCCCGCTAGTCCTCAGAGACGAAGGGCAAACGAGTGGAGAGATGGAGAGATAAAGAGAGGATAAAGAGAGAAAGAGAGAAGCTCCAGGTGAAGGACTGCTCTGTGCACATCACACAATAAAGTGATAACAAATAAACACCAGATGGAGAGAAAAACACTGACAGAGAGGAAGTAGAGAAGAAAAGGCGTTTGAGAAGTGAGGCCCAACAGAGTTAATGCCCAAAACATATATTTTATTTAGCATAAAGACTGCTTAAACAGGAGCCTTCCTTTTATTTTGATTTGGCTCGGAAAGTTAACTTACAACCCCCCAACCCTTCCACCACTGGCATCCACAGAATTTATCGCGGTCAGAGATCTCATGTGCTTGACTGTGTCTGAATTATTGATATATAGTTCAGGAAACATCTAGAGTAAAACCTGAAGTAGTGTTCCACTTATCTTCCTCCTCTGGCCAATAGCCTGTCAGCTCCTGCTCTCTCTGTGGCTGTATTGGTAAAGCCTTGCAACATGTTCAGGTCCCTTGAACCCCAGGGGGAAATCCATCAGAACTCGACGGACAATGGGGTATCTAGCTTTCTAATATCTATGGTTTTGATGCCATGTGCCTTTGTTGTGGCCTAAATCCCGCCTTCAACTCTTGTGCCACTCCCTGTTTTTTCCCGTTCATCAGTCTGCTTGCGGTGCGTTCATGCGCATGGGAAAAAACATTTTTTCCAGGGATAACATCATCATTCACGTCACTTCATATGGGAATAAGAGGTGGGAAACTGGGGAAAGATTTTGCTAAGTGAGTTGCCCAGTTAGGGGCTCGTCGTCACTTTTGTCATCATTTTGTAGTTCATTTGTAGCCATTGTGGACTTTGTCCAACAGTTTTAATGTGAACTTAGGAATTTGCCGTTTTTGTCACTTGAAAGTTGCATATCCTTCTTTCACAATCGTCTTACACCATGTCTTTAAGCAAATACACTTGTTTATTTCAGATTAGTGAGCGTATGCTTTAACCTTTGTTGTGGCATCCATGTTTTCCACACATTCCGACGGCAAAGCACATGAACACTCACAGTGAGAAAAACAGCGTAATCACGGGGGGTGGTCCCTGATATTCCCAGATGGCATGAATGCACCATTATTATCTGTATTGATTTATTCTCGCCCAATGATCTGACCTCCTAGTATTTAAGTTCGGTTTATTTTCCGTTCTTTGTCAGATTGTATCTGATTGGTTTGGAGAACTTTGTGCCTGTTAAGTTTGAACTGCTGGTTTTCTGTGGATATTCTGCCTGTTTCTGCTTGGATTTTGTATGTTGCCTGTTTTGGATACTCAGCCTGGATCTTTTGTGTTTGGCCCTTTCTGGAACTTTTGCGTTTGACCTCGTCCCTTTGGATTGTATCTCTTGTGCTTTGCCTCGTTTGTTAGCTGCTTGTAAAAATAAAACTGAACTACGCAAATTTTCTGGTCTGCATTTGGGTCTTTGCCTACAAGCCCTAAAAAAAAGTTTATATTCAATCAGCATTTTAGTGATATTCTGCCTAAAGGATATTTATGTTTTTTTTTTTGTTTTTTTTTGGCTAGAGAAGTATGAGACGTATTGCCATGAGCATTGTTTGTTGAGAGACTTGGCAGTATTTGCTAAGTAAGGCACTATTGATCTCTGGTGCCCTAAAACCCCTCACCCACCTATTCATCTCAGCATGTGTCTGTATAGGCTTTTGCAGACTCACCTCTGTGTGTATGTGTGTGTGTATGTGTGTGTTTGTGTATGTGTGTGTGTGTGTGTGTGTGTGTGTGTGTGTGTGTATGTGTGTGTGTGTGACTGTAGGAATATGTGTGTGTATTTGAACAACACATTTCTTCAGAGGACTCTGAAAGATGGTAAGGCTTTTCGTCTTAGCATTTGAGATCACAGAAGCTCAGAATTCTCTCTCTCTCTCTCTCTCTCTCTCCATTTTCTCTGTGTCTCTCTCTCCATCTCTCCCTTTCTCTCCCCCACCCCTGAAATGGACCTACTCAAGACGGTGCAATTTCACCATCATGTCTAAAGAGTCTTTAAGAAGCCACTACACTCTATGGTCATAAAGACATCATCAACTCCTCAGCGCCCCCCCCCCCCCCCCCCCCCCACACACACACACACACGACACACACACACACACACACACACACACACACACACACGACACACACACACCACATCACACCACACACACACACACACACACACACAGAATCCCTGTGAGAATCCCCAAGGATCATCCGACTCACTGATGGAGCGTTTGCCCTCTCACTGTCTGTGGAAAGTGGAAAACTGGAGATGGGATGGTGCTGTGTTGTGGTGTGGTGTGTTGTGGTGTATGGACCAGCTGGCATTACAGATTGTCTCTTTCCTGTGTGTTGTTAGGGTAACGTTAGCACTGTGGCATTACAGAGTGTCTCTTTCCTGTGTGTTGTTAGGGTAGCGTTAGCACTTTGGCATTACAGAGTGTCTCTTTCCTGTGTGGTGTTAGGGTAGCGTTAGCACTGTGGCATTACAGAGTGTCTCTTTCCTGTGTGTTGTTAGGGTAGCGTTAGCACTGTGGCATTACAGAGTGTGTCTTTCCTGTGTGGTGTTAGGGTAGCGTTAGCACTGTGGCATTACAGAGTGTCTCTTTCCTGTGTGTTGTTAGGGTAGCGTTAGCACTTTGGCATTACAGAGTGTCTCTTTCCTGTGTGGTGTTAGGGTAGCGTTAGCACTGTGGCATTACAGAGTGTCTCTTTCCTGTGTGGTGTTAGGGTAGCGTTAGCACTGTGGCATTACAGAGTGTCTCTTTCCTGTGTGGTGTTAGGGTAGCGTTAGCACTTTGGCATTACAGAGTGTCTCTTTCCTGTGTGGTGTTAGGGTAGCGTTAGCACTGTAGCATTACAGAGTGTCTCTTTCCTGTGTGGTGTTAGGGTAGCGTTAGCACTGTGGCGCTGCTCTGTAAATGGCAAAATCTGCATCACCGCTTGTATAAATACCAACACAGACCAGCAGGAATGCATCAAACTGCTGAATAGCACAGAACTCTCAAGGAGAAAGGAAAAAGAGAGAGCGAGAGAGAGAGAGGCAGAGATCATTCGATATCACAGAACTGAAAGAGGTGGAGAGATGTATAGAAAAGGCATGGAGAGTGTGTGAGAGAGAGAGAGGGAGAGAGAAGGATGACAAATGAGTTCTCACATTTTCCCTACCAGTCGACCGCTACTGCCCTTAAGATGTCATCTGGTGTGAATCTAGTGGTGTATGGGAACACATCAACAGTATATGAATACATGAGTGGAAGTGATGTGAGTGCGAAGGCAGGATTTTAGGGGAAATACTTCCTGCCTTCAGAAGAAAGACATTGAAGAGGAAGTGTGTGTGGCCCTCTACACACAATGCCTCAGGCCAGTCAGCTGTGAGTATGTGCGGGCATATTTATTAAGCAGATAGCCCGCATGCTAACTGTCATTTAGAGGAGACTGAACGCATCGATTTGAGACATTGATTCAGATGACGCATGTGTCTCTGTCTTTATCTTTTTTCCCTGTGTCTGATCCCTCTCCCTCCCTCCCTCCCTCCCTCCTCTCTCTCTCCCTCGTTCTCTCCTTCCTTCTCTCTCTCTTTCTCCCCTCCTTTATTCTCTCTCTCCCTCCTTTATTCTGTCTCCCTCCATCATTCTCTCTCTCTCTCTCTCTCGTGTCTCTGTGCCCTCCCTTGCTTACCAGAGGGAGAATAGTATTATTGATGATTGTAGAGGTGGAAAAGCTTAAAGGAGAATAACAAGAGAATATGAAGATAAAGGCTTCCTCTGCCTCCACCGTATCACACTGCCCTCCTTCACATACCACTCCTCCTTTTCTTCCCTCCCCCTCTCTCTCCACCTCTCTCTGCCTTACTGTATGTCTCTCGTTCCCTATGTTTCTCTCTCTGCATACACGGCACATGATGCACATGTGTGTCGGTTACTCTGTGTCTGTGCTTGTTCTTCTGAATCTCTTTCTTTTTCAGCCCATTCCCTCCTTTATCTATCTCTGTTTCTCTCTCTCATCCCCATGTTTCTCCCTCTCTTCTTCTCTTCCTCCCTCTCTTCCTCTCTCCCTCTCTCTCTTCCTCCCTCTCTCCCTCTCTTCCTCCCTCTCTCCCTCTCTCTCTCTCTCTATCTCTCTTTGTCTGTTTCTGTCCCTGTCCCTCCTTTTCTCTCTCTCTACCTCTACCTCTTTGCCTCTCTCTGTTTCTCTCTTGCCTTTCCCTCCCTACTCTCTCTGTACTCTGTACTATTTGTTTCATCTTTATCTTTTCACTTCTCTCCATCTCTGTCTTTCTCTCCCTCCACCCATCTTCCTCTCTGTCTCAGTCGTTCGTTCTCTGGCCGTTCTGGGTTTTCCCATTTGCTCTTTCTGTGTCTGTTTTTGTACCCATCTATCTTACTGGGTGTCCTCTCTCTCTAACTCTCTCACACACATTTCTCTCTCTCTCACACACACACTGATTCACCATCTCTCTCACACCCCCATCTCTCTCTCTCTCTCTATCTCTCTTTCACTCCCCATATCTCTCGCTCCCACCTTTCCTCCTTCTGTCTCTCCCTGTCTTTCACTCCCCCATCTCCTTCTTTCCCCTATACCCCTCTCTCTCTCTCTCTCTCTCTCTCTTGTGTGTGTGTGCTGTGTGTAAAGTGGATAAATCTGGGCAGACCTGTGTCACAGGGGTCTGTGCTCCGTGCTCCGATATGAATTCAGCACGCCGCTGCCACCGCCGCTGTACACACACACACACACACACACACGCATACACTCACTCACACACACACACACACACACACACACACACACACACACACACACACACACACACACACACACACACACACACACATACGCCACATCCCTCCTAATCTCCTAATGTTTGTTCCCTCGTCCTTGGCAGGGTCACAGGGGAAATAGATGTGGCCTTATCTGCTTTTATGGATTTATGGAGAATTTTTCCGCACCGTGTATTTTTAGCAGAGTTTCCTGTCTCCTTTTTACCTTCTTTTCCACCCTCTCTCTCTCTTCCTCTCTCTCTCTGTCTCACACTCTTTTCCTTTCTCTCTCTCTCATTCTCTCTCTCTCTCGGCCTTTACTTTCTTTGTCTCTTCTTTTTTTATATGCCAGAGGGGCTAACAAAGATTGGCATTCAGATCCAGTTAACGTCCACATCACGGAGTTATTATTATCATTAGCCTTGCCTTAATTAAAGCATAAATCAGTTTGATTGCATTCATTAAACGTGTTTCCCCAAGAGTCTTGAGACTCGGAGAAACACACACCCCACCCATTACCTTACCCTCCCATAGGTGCTATGAGGTGGAAGAATGATGGTCTGAAATGTTTCAAAAATTGGATTTATGAAACCGATATGGAGGTCATCTGCATTCTTGCCACAAGCACACATGTGTATTGACCTGGTGCCACCACTAGATGGTGTCTCCTGTGGACGTGAATCATCTTGGTCAGACTAGATACAAACAGCCTCCCATAAGGCATGAAGATCTTGATGGGCAATCTGCAAGGATATCGCCTCACCATCTGTGTCTCTGTGGTCTTTAACCAGAAGTGTGTTAAACGATATTGGTAGCCCAGTGTGCCAGATATACACACACGTACACACACTCACTCTCACACACACACACACACCACGGTTGTTTGGCAGGAGAGGACTTGTCACGGTCGCCTCGGTGTATATCAAGTTACTACCCCCCGGGGGCCCACTTCTCTTGCCACCTTGTGAGGCAAAAACTGAATTTGGCCCCAATCCCCCAATAGCTTACCCCCGCCTCAGGGAGCCTCTCTCTTCCACTGGTGTGTGTGTGTCTGTGTGTGTGTGTGTGTGTGTGTGTGTGTGTGTGGCGAATGGACAATCCAAGAAGTGTACTGACTGAGATACTCACACAATGATATGACCCAGATATGGAGCCTCATATGTGATCCCCATGTCAACTTCCTGGGTGGGCGTCCAGGGAGAAGTTCCACCAGAGTGGGAGAGCAAAACATTCAAGTGTGTGTCAAAGATACGGCACAGTCCTATTTTACACTCCCTTTCGCCAGCAGTGGAGAGGCTGTCAGAAATGGAAAATGGGTGCCATCACCAATTAGGACCTTGGTTCACATCTGCTGATATTGGTCTCCCAGTGACTAAGCCTGGCAGGCAGAGAGAGGGAGAGAGAGAGAGAGAGAGAGAGAGAGAGAGAGAGAGAGAGAGAGAGAGAGAGAGAGAGAGAGAGAGAGAGAGAGAGAGAGAAGAGAGAGAGAGAGAGCGCTTAGTTGAGCTCCAGGGTTTGTTGTGGTGGATGTGTGCTCCATACAAATGTGACGTGACTAGGGGGATATGAGCTAGCATTAGGGCTATTTTAAGCCGGACTTACCGCGGGCTGTGTGACATATTTGAATGATTGACAAAACCACATTTTGAAGAAAGAAAAAAAAAAGTTGGAAATCATGCCAGTGCACTTTGTAATATCGGCCTCGTTCCACATGGCTACATAATAATACATGTGTGTGTGTGTGTGTGTGTGTGTGTGTGTGTGTGTGTGTGTGTGTGTGTGTGTGTGAGAGAGAAACAGACAGACACCAGTCAGAGATTTAATCCATATCTCTGTGTGTTGGTTTCTGTGGAAAATAAAATGATTCCTCTAAGCACCCGTTCACAAATTCAAACCCCACAGAGGGTCTTGTTTACTCGATGCCACCAGGGAAATGGAGGAGAGAGGAAACAACATCTCCTCTAAATTTAGCTATTTCTATCGGTTTGATTATTTCCTAGCTGCACAACCTCAATTAAAAAGCTCTTCACACATCACCTACTCCTCTGGGTATTGTTTTGTTTGTGTGTGTGTTTGTGTGTATGTGTGTGTTTGTGTGTGTGTGTGTGTGTGTAAATGTGTGTGTGTGTGAGTATGTGGGTGTGACGTGTGTGTGTGTGTGTGTGTGTGTGTGTGTGTGTGTGTGTGTGTGTGTGTGTGTTTTGTTTACGTACACATGGTTAGTCATGGCCGTCACTGATATGAGAATGACGGTACAGTATCCTCTTGGAAACTTAGCTTGATGTCTCAGCGCAGGACTTACTTATGCTCTTATGACTTGGTGTGTGTGTGTGTGTGTGCTTGTGTATATGTGATGTCCACTGGCTGCAATTCTGTATGGCAGCTAGGAGTGACTCTGTGCGGCTTGTCAGTGTTTGTGTGTGTGTGTGTGTGTGTGTGGGGGGGGGGGTGTTGGGAGCTAGTTTGCGTGTCTGTGTGTGTGTGTCTGTGAATGTGGGTATATGTGACACATAGTGCTGACAGAAGCGTTTGAGTTGGGTTCCCTAAGGCATTGTGTTAATAACTGTACCTGCCAATGCAGAGGGAGGTGCTGCTTGGAAGGTCACCATAATTTATTTTACCGTGTGTGTGTGCGTGCGTGCGTGTGTGCGTGTGTTTGGTTTATCTTCATGGGTGTAGTGTTCAGTGTGTATGTGTGTGTGAGAGAGGACAGTAGAAGTAGTAGAGATAATGAAGCAACACATCACGTAGTTGCTACAGGCAGGTTGTCTCTGTGTGTGTCGCTGTGTGTGTGTGTGTGTGTGTGTGTGTGTGTGTGTTTGTTCATCTGCATATGTCTTCCCCAAAAAGTGTTATTGTGTGTATGTGTGTGTGTGAGAGAGAGAGAGACATAGATGATGAAGTATGCGTCATTGCGCTGGTTGCTTGGAGCATGTGTGTGTATATGTGTGTAAATCATTTTGTGTGTGTGCGTGTGTCTCCCTCTCCACTTGATTTTAACTACTCTCCCAGCTGTCATTACCGCCTAATAACCATGTCACTGTGATTAATGACAAGCCCCTATCAGGGCAAAAGCACACGCACAGTTGCTCTGATCACACCCCCTGTGGACTACACTACCCACAATGCACCCCACCCCTCTCCACAAAATTACACAGCTCCCTCTCTCAGGTGCGCCCTGTATTAGAAACAATTGCTTCCCCATCTGGACTGAGGCGCGTAAGTGATTGGCCTCTTAGATCTGGGAGTCACAGAGGGGATTGGCTCTGCAGCGTGATCAATAGCTGACTCAGTCGAGACCAGGCGCATTAAGGAGGCTTTAGGCATTTGCCGCACTGTGTTCTAATGGCTGGGTTATGTATATGCAAAGATACACTGTGTCCTAATGGCTGGGTTATGTGCAAATATACACTGTGTTCTAACGACTGGGTTATGTGCATGTATACACTGTGTTCTAACGACTGGGTTATGTGCAAAGATACACTGTGTTCTAATGACTGGGTTATGTGCAAAGATACACTGTGTTCTAATGACTGGGTTATGTGCAAAGATACACTGTGTTCTAATGACTGGGTTATGTGCAAATATACACTGTGTTCTAACGACTGGGTTATGTGCATGTATACACTGTGTTCTAATGACTGAGTTATGTATGTAATTACTGTGTTCTAATGACTGGGTTATGTATTTATGCATGTATACCGTGTGTTCTAATGACTGGGTTATGTATATGCATGTATACAGTGTGTTCTAATGACTGGGTTATGCATGTATACAGTGTGTTCTAACGACTGGGTTATGTGCATGTATACACTGTGTTCTAATGACTGAGTTATGTATGCAATTACTGTGTTCTAATGACTGGGTTATGTATTTATGCATGTATACAGTGTATTATAATGACTGGGTTATGTATTTATGCATGCATACAGTACCCATAGGCCAAAGTGGCTTTTACCTTTAATTGAGATGGAAGTAGGATTGGGAAATGACCATGGGTCAGGATAGGACCTGGGTACCCTGGGCACATACAGTAGACCCAAATGTGGTATGCATGCTGCTCTTGCACCATAGCTCTCCCAGCACAGGGATTATTGAACAAACTTCATATATTATATAGTATATAATATATAGTATATAATATATTATATTATAGTATACACTATTATAATATATAGTAATATATATATGAAGTTTGTTCAATAATCCCTGTTATGGTTGTATTTAATGGGATGCATACTGATATATACTGTATATGGTTGTACTTTACAATGAGCTGCATATACTCAACAAAGTCAGATATTTTTGTAATATACACTGTATATATTACTGTGTGACGTTTCTGGAATGAACTTTGGTATATACGGCTAAGTCTGATATTTATAGACAGCATCCTTATGCCTTACAACGTTATTTGGTATGGATGCGGCTGAGCTCTGTCCTGGACACGGCCCTAGTCCTCATCTAGTCTTTTCCAACATTGCCGGTGGTTTGCATTCCTCCAGGTGTTTTTGGAATCCCTTTGGCAAATCACAGCACAACGCTCTTGTTGTGTCTTGTTTGTTTATATGTTTTTTTGCTTGTTTTTGTTTTTGGGCTTCATTCTCTTTTTTATTGTGCGCCATTTTCTCTCTTCACTCTTTCTAGCAGACCCCTTCTCATCCCTGTGTTGTGTTGGGTTGGTGCTTGAGACTGTAGAGGCTCACAGCCGAAAGGAGCACAGCGCTCTCAGAGTGGCACTCAGACACGTAAACACGTCCAGGGAGAGAGACATGTTATGGGGGGCAAGACGCTGATCACACACACACACACACACACACACACACACACACACACACACACACACACAGAGGCAGACACGTACACAAACAAACACTCAAACAGATTCCCTCAAGATATGTGTCAAGTGTCAAGTCAGAATGTTTGTGTTGCTGCCATACCTTTACCTTTGTAGATAAACACACACACACACACACACACACACATGCACACACACATGCACACACACACACACACACACACACACACACACACAATCACAGACACACACACACACACACACACAAAGATCATGTTAATACCTGCAGTTTCTCCTTTAGACTGCTTCAGAACACCAAGGCCACTTCAGAAGCAACACACACACAACACACACACACACACACACACACACACACACACACACAGACACAGAGACACACACAAACAAACACACACAACCAAAGCGTGGGGCCACATCCGTCAGCCTGATTTCTCCCAGTGGGCGGTTTGGTTCTCCCTGGCAGGGTCAGAGGTCGAAGTTCAGAAGCCGTTTGGCAGGGGTGGCTACCCCAGAGAGAGGGGGGTCCACTCAGGCAGATGGGCGTCTTGACAGTGAGCGTCTTGTTGAGCACGGCAGCCTGCTGACCCCCGTCTGTTCTGTTTCTCTCTCTCCCTTTCTCTCTCTCTCTTTCTCTCTCCCCCCTCTCTCTCTCTATGGCTCTGTCATCACTCTCTCTTCCTCTTCTCTTATAAATGTTGTTTTTTTCAGAGTCAAATATTCTTGTCTATGTCTAGATACAGTGTTGGCAAAACACAGAGAACTTTATCTCTCTCTCTCTCTTCTCTCTATCCCTCTATCTCTCTTTTCAGTTCACTCAATACTACTCTCTATTTCTACCTCTTATTTCTATGAACTCTATTTGTATCTATGGCTTCAATTGGGATTGTTCACTCTGATTTCCTGTCATGTATGTAAGGCACACTGAAGTACTTCTGTGTGTGAAATGTGCTACAGTATATAAATAATCTTGCCTTGCCTTGCCTGTCTCTTCCTGGTGACTAAAGGAGTTCTCTCTCTCTCTATTCTGACCTCAGGCTCCTTCATGATGGTGAACTCTTCCCAGCATGCCGCGGGGCACCGGGCCCACCTGCTGCTGCGCTCCCTGAGCGAGAACGACACACACTGCGTGCAGTTCAGCTATTTCCTGTACAGCCGCGACGGCCACAGCCCCGGAACGCTGCGTGTCTTTGTGCGCGTCAACGGCGGGCCCCTGGGCAATCCCGTGTGGAACGTGACCGGCTCGCACGGACGCAAGTGGCACCAGGTGGAACTGGCCGTCAGCACTTTCTGGCCCAGCGAGTATCAGGTGAGCACGCACACACACATGCATATGCACACACACATGCATATGCATATGGACACACATGCATACACACACACACACATACACACACACATGCATATGAACACACATGCATACGCACACACATGCATACGCACATGCACACAAGCACATACACATACACATACACATACTGTACACATGCACATACACACACACACACACACACACACACACACACACACACACATGCACACAAGCACATACACATACGCATACACATACACATACTGTACGCATGCACATACACACACACACACACACACACACACACACACACATGCATATGGACACACATGCATACGCACACGCACACAAGCACATACACACACACACACACACACGCACATATTCACACACACACACACACACACACACACACACACACACACACACAGACAGAGACATACACATGCGCACACAGATACACACACACACACACAGGCATATGCACACGCACACACATGTGCATACGCACGCACACTTGCACACACACACAAATTGGAAATACACAGAAAGCCTTGCACACGTACATGGACATGTAAATATTGTAGATAAAAATGCTAATAATTCACCATCTAGGTTAAATTACAGGCATAAACCGTTATTCAAATCCACTTGTATGGGAATATGTGTGTATTTGTATAGGCATAATGTGGCTACTTGCTTCAATACACAACCATTTACACTCATGCAAATATCATGCAAATATCACACTCACACGTAGCGCAGCACAAAGACAAATGCTCCTCACAAACTAACATGAACACACACACACACACACACACACACACACACACACACACACACACACACACACACATAATGGGAGCTCTCTGAAGCCCTCTTTGGTTTGTTTGTGCTCTCATATATGCCATAATAAAGGAGTGGACTCAGGAGCCTAGTGAGATTTAATAGAAATGAGATCCTTGCAGCCTGATTCATATCTACAACATGATGTTTACTGCAATTAAGACCAAGCTGCTAGCCGTCCAGGGATCATGTTCAATACCCGCTATAAATCACACCAATTCTTCTATCCAGTTGTGTTATCGGATTTTCACAAAATGGCCATTTCAAAGTCCTCCTGCCCCTGAAAATAATTCTATCGGCAAACACTTATAGGCACTTTTCTCTGGGGGACCAAGGAGACCAATAATAACGACTCTTGCATGCCAGGCATCTCACCGCCTATTCACACACACACACACACACACACACACACACACACACACACACACACACACACACACACACACACACCACACACACACATGTACACGTGCGGCACCTGTTAAACAAATTGGTGTCAACTCCCAGTTAGCGTAGCAGGCGTCGGAGGCCATCACTGCGCGGGTTTTTCTTAATGATGCCCGCCTGGCCCCCATGTCACCTCGTTAGAGCCTGTGATTTATCTCTGGGTGCAGTCGCTCATTTGCCCTGGCCAAAAAGAAAAGAGAGAAAAGGAGCGGGGGAGTGAGTGAACGAGTGAACAGAGGAGTGAGGAGCTAGAGCGAACGAAGGGATGGGCGGAGCCATCTGTCCGGGGGGGCTGCCCACACCATCAATTGACCTCGACTGCAAGTGACCGCTGTTATACCCCCCTTCCACTCCTCCAACCACACACACACGCACACACACACACATGCACACACACACACACACACACACACACACACACACACACACACACACACACATGCACACACACACACACACACACGCGCGCACACACACACACACACGCGCGCACACACACACACACACACACACGCACACGCACACGCACACACACACGGCCCACTTGGCGGCTGACCCCCCGCTGGCCGGCTACTGCGCCTGTGGCCAGCTGGGCGCCTGTTTCGGTAACCTTGGCCCGTGCAGGGAGCCGCTCTGGATCAATCAAGAGAAGCTTAATGAGATTACAGGGTCCGCGGACGAATCAATGTGGACGAGACGCCACCACCACCTCAGCCACCGCCGCAGTCTCACCAGGAAAAGGAGGGAGGA
>NW_027468685.1:28190960-28195960 GCF_046254945.1 Alosa pseudoharengus
ATTTACTATAAATAATACATAAACATGATATGGAAGACTTTATCTGACATATATTACTGTAAACATAAAGCTCTGCTGGATGACATGAAACAGCTAGAAAGCTCTACTAATGCAGGTAAAATCACACTTTACTTTTTATCTCTTTTTCACACCAGTATCTCTCTCTCTCATACACACACACACACTCTCTCTCTCTCTCTCTCTCTCTCTCTCTCTCTCTCTCTCTCTCTCTCTCTCTCTCTGTCTCTCTCAAACACACATGGACATACAGTCCTACCCACAGTTGCTGTGGCCTGCTGGGAGAGGTCTTTGCAGACAGTTGAAATAGCAGTCCTGCTCTCAGGAGCGATACATATTCTGACACCTTGGCTGCTAAAGCGCCATGCGGAGGACATTTTTAGCTGCTTTCTCCGGAGTGGCGGACACACAAACACACACACACACAAACACACACACACACACACACACACATTTTTTAGCTGGCGCCAGAGCGCTTGTTTCCCTTCCAGACACACATTGCCGTCCCACGCGTCGGCGACAGAATCTCTGTCAGGTGCAGGAGGGCTATCGGCTGAAAAATATGTGGCTTAGCAGATGGAGGACCTTTTGCTGTTTAGCGCCTCATATATGGGGATAGATTTGTGTGTGTGTCTGTAAGACTGTATGAGCATGAGCATGAATGTGAATAGACACTCATTGTTAATAGACACTATTGCGTGTAGGCCTGCTGTATGCGTTTACTTCTGCTTTGTATTCATTTTATATGTGTATGATTGTGCCTTTTTTGTGCGTTTGTGTGTGTGTGTGTGTGTGTGTGTGTGTGTGTGCGTGCGTGCGTGCGTACGTGCGTGTGTGTGTGCATGCGTGTGTGTGAGTGTGTGTGTATGTGTGGTTGTATGTGTGTGTGTGTTATGTACATGGAGGATGTCTATGTTTAACGCATTTGTGTGTCTTGGTTGTGTATGTGTACTGCCTGTGATCTCATCAGGCTGTGCGTGTGTGTGGTGTATGTGTGTGTGCCTGCATGTGTGTTAATACTGAACCGTTGGCGCTAATGTTAATGTGGTGCCGTAAACCAATCTGAATGATGAATGAAATGCTAACAGCTCTCCTGGGAGACTTTTATGGGGGCAGAGCCACCTGCACAAATTAATTACAACCCCACTCGTCACCCACCACCACTGGCCTGAACACCACACTCCACACAGCATGACACAACGTGATACAACATTACACAACATCACAGAACATTCCAGAACATTCTAGAACATTCTAGAACATTCCAGAACACAGGTTGTGTGTAAACATTTTATTTCAGCAGTACCACTCCATCCAACTCTCTATGTTCTGGGAGAACCACCTCCTCAAACTATTTGTAAGTGTTTGCACACATTCGTGGAAAACTCAAGGAAAACATTTGACAGAAAACTGTTTGCAAACATTTTCCTCATTCTCCTATATTTGCAAATTGAAACGCACCCTTGGTCAGGGCAGATGGTTGGGTTGTGTTATCATGCCAAAACTCAACAAAGCTAAAATCTTCAGTCAGTAAGATTCCGATTTCGATTTAGTCAGTAAGTCAATCAGTCAGTCAGTCAGTAAGATTTCAATTTCGATTTAGCGCTGGTGTCTGTCGGAGTTAGATTTATATTAAGATATCAAGTCAGTCAGAGACAGAAGTAGATTTAGATGTAGATTTTGAGTTGAGTTTCAGTCAGAGTTAGATTTTGAAGTCAGAGAGTAAGACTGTGACTTTAACTCTGAGTTGGAGGCTGTGTCCAGTCAGGACTACGGCTGCTGGACTGGCCTGCCTGTCTGGTCCCATCTCCAGCCACACGCATCAGCAGTTCCTCCCCACCAGTGACAGCCACAGACAGCCTCTGGTGGGGGCATGTGGGGGTATTCAGGGTGATGGCATACAGGATGGGGGGGGGGGTGTTGTCTAGGGGGAAACTTTGGGCTCAGAAAGGGACCAGAGATGATGCAGGCAGGAAAGCAACAGACTGTAAACTGATGTCCTCGATGATGCATGCACTGACAAACACACACACACACATACACATACTTCCTGTATGTACAACTGACTCACTGACTGACCTGGAGCAGACCTTTAAGAAGACATAAAAAGGGGAAAAAAACACACATAGACTAAACTTACAAAAGTATGAGTGGGTGCCTGCTATAACACTCACAGGCACTTCAATGATTAAAATCTCATCAGCATTAACATGGAGTTAGATCCCCCATCATAGTTTTAACAGCTTCCACTCTTCTGGGAAGAATTTCCACCGGATTTTGGAGTGTTGGCCCAGATTTTTTGGAGTGTTGGCCCGGATTTTTTGCCCAGTCATCCTCAGGAGCCATTGTGCGGTCAGACACTGATGTTGTACAAGAGGGCCTGGCTTGCAATATTTGTTCTAGTTCATCCCAAAGGCTTTAATGGCACAGAGAACTCTGTTCCCTGTGGGCAAAGTCAAGTTCTTTCACACCCAAACTCAACCAACCATGTCGCTATGAACCTTGCTTTGTGCACTGGGGCACAGTCGCACTGGAGGAGTGATAATGCAGGGCTTAAAGTTCTCAGGCTGTTTTGCGATTCGAGAATAGATCATTCTCATACACAAAGGCTCGAAAATGTCTGATATCTTCAGGCATGGAACATTTCCTTGCTTTAAGCTCCGATAATGGTATGGGGTTAGGGTTATTTAAGGGACATTTTAATGTTTCAGTATACCAAGACATTTTGGGCAATTCTATGCCTCCAGTCTTTTTTGGAAACAGTTCTGGGAAGCCCTTTTCCATTCCAGTACGACTATACCCTAGTGCATAAAGCAAGGTCCATAAGGATAGGATTGGGTGAGTTTTGTGGCGTGAAAAACCCTGTTCTTAGGGGGTCAGTCAAGTTTTCCACACCAAGCCCCTTACCTCTGGGATGAACCAGAACAGACACTGTGAGCCAAAAATGTCCACAGACACTCCAAAATCGTACGGAAATCCTTCCCAGGATAAAGGAAGCAGTGAAAGATACAAAGGAGGTACTAGTTCCGTATTAAAGAAATGTAACGAATGCCAGCTAGCTTAGCTGTGCTTGTGGAACGTTGGTAAACCTCACTCCCCGACGCCTCAAGAGTGCTGCTGGCATGCGAGCCAGTAGCCTGGGCTATTGGCTCAATTGTTAGCGCGCTCACCTCCCGATCCGAGGTGCTGCTGTTCGCGGGTTCGAGTCCGGCCGTGTGCAGGGCTGAATCGCGCAGGTTCAACACAACGCAGGTTACAGAAACACATGCCAACTTTTGGGGTAGCTTATTTGCCGTCTACCCCAGAGTTAAATAAGAGGATATCTTTTTATTTTCTGTGTGTGCAATAACCCAGTCTGACACATTAGCCTAGCTTAGCATAAATCACTGGAAGTGGGTGAGACCAGTTAGCCAGTAGCTCCCTTTTAGCTTTAGGCTAGTTAAGTAGTTGGCATCTTCCTTTTAATGACTATAGATTTTGAATGGGATGTCACTGAATTCCCAGTGGGTGTAACGGCAGGCGTCCACATACGTTCATTCATATAGTGAGCATATACATTAATGTGAAAAATTGATTAGAAGTCAACTAAGCTGACCCCTTGTGCCTATGTGTGTTGCCAGATAATATTATGTGGCTGCATTCTGGATCTATACTGCGTTTCCCCTGTGCTCAGAAGCCTGATTGGCATTTAAGCTTGAGGTTAATGTAGCATGAACTGAAATGTCCACTTGAAACAGGTGAGCGCTGCCATTTGAAGTGTTTCATGCGTTTCAGCGCAATAATGGTGAAAAGCAGATATCATAACATACCAACGGCAGCCCATTAAAACCCTTTGATCATCGTACAGTGAACAGATGCACATTACGCAGGCTATAAACTTTGTTATTGTTCTTTCTCTATCCTTTTCCATCATTCTCTATCTCTGTTTCTCTTTCTACCTCCCTTCTCCACCTCTTCAGTTCAGTCTTCTTTAACTCCCAGCGGCTGTCGGCTGGCCTGAACAAATAGACATTTCCTTTGGCCCATTCACAGCCCCTCAGATGGACTTCTCTGTAAGATGGCGGCTTTTAAAGTATCTGTATGTGGTGCTTATTATCGCCGCTGTTAGTGAAAGCCATCGCAATTACCAAACAACGTGCCCCGCCGCTGCACTTCAGACTGCGGCGCTTCCATCACGCCACAAAAGGTGCACAATGAAGGCTGTCATTACACTTTGGGTTGCGTTACCCTGTGTTTGGAATTAAGTGTGTTATGTGTAAGTGTGTGTGTGTATGTGTGTGTGTGAGTGTGTGTAGGTGATCTGAGCACGGTGCCAAGATTCATTGTGTGCTCTGTTTGTTTTGCTTTGTTCCTGATAAAAAGGATGATTATTGCTGCAGGAAAGTTGACGGGAAATTGCCATCTACTCCCCCTCCTCCCCGCCACATAGCCACCATCAATCTGTGTGATAGCGGTAGCACCTAGCGTAGCACCTAGCACACCCACGCTCTCAGGCTGTACATCATCAATTAGGTGCCATTGTCCATCCCCCTCTTGACATGGATAAATAGATATGTGCCTTTGGATACCTCTGCCTCAAATTCAGTGTATGTGTGTGTGTGTGTGTGTGCATGCATGTGTGTGCGTGTGTATGTGTGTATGCATGTGTGTGTGTGTGTGTGTGTGTTGTTTGTGTGTGTACATATGTGTGTGGGAGTGCAGCAGATAAAAGAGGACTTGTATTGACAGTGATGACTAACTGGTCTCGGCGCAGAGAGAGTGTAATGGATAGAGAGGGCCCAGACGAGCGGATAGGTGGGGACAAATGAGTCTCTGGGACACAAGGGAGAGAATTAGTAAGACAGGTTTTTGCTGCAGAAATGGATCAGAACAACAAATGACTGTGGGCAGCCATTACGTTGCCAAAGAATCCATTTCTGTTTTCCTAGCACATCACAGTCAATCCTCTAACTGTCCTGAACAATGATTGGGCCTTTTTTCCA
>NW_027468685.1:28200960-28205960 GCF_046254945.1 Alosa pseudoharengus
CCCCCGCCCATCCAAAAAAAACATCCCGCCGGCGGTACCTGTCTTCTCCTCTTTTTCTCTCGCCGCCTCTCTCTCCCTCCCTCGCTCTCTCTCTCCCTCCCTCCCTCTCTCTCTCTCTCTCTTTCTGTTTGCATCATTTGGGTGCGATGGTTCACACGCACCCTCTCACCCTGCGGTGGGGACAGAATGCAGTGTCGCACAAGCCTCCTCCTCCTCTTCTTCCTCCTGAGTTTTCCTTTCATTTTCCTCCTTTTCCTCTTCCTCTTCCTCCTGAGTTTTCCCTTCATTTTCATACTTCCACGCTTCACTGAGCCGAGTGCAGCTGAAAGCCACTCAGGAGGCAACGGGCAAGATGTGTCTGTTTGTAAATATGAAATGGAATATACAATTAATCATCATTTAATTAGACAGCTTCATCTAAATATGTATTGCATTCATTTCCATGTCCTGCACTTTCTCTCTCTCTCTCTCTCTCTCTCTCTCTCTCTCTCTCTCTCTCTCTCTCTCTATCTGTTTGTCAGCTTCTCTCTATCTTTCCATTTCTCTCTCTCTTTGCCTCTCCATGTGTCTCATTCTCTGCCTCTCTCCCCATCTCTTATCTCCCTATCCTCTACTCTCCATGTCTCTTTCTCTCTGACTCTCTTTTTTTCTCTCCTCTTTTCTCTTTCTTTCCTTCATTCTGTCATGCTCTATCGTGTTCTACAGTATAGTGCCTCTCCTGCATGTTAGTGGATTTGGGGCTTATATGTGATATTGGAACCGAAGGATGGCTGGTTCTCCGCTTCTAAAGTAGCATAGCTTGTCTCCTTACTGATGTCTTTGTCCTTTGCTGAGGATATGGGCTGGTGGTCAAGAAGTTTACTGATGCATTGATGTATAAGCATGAGGGGCAATTCCATGCAAAACGGTCACGTCCATAACGCCAGCTAAATACCATGGCATTGTTTTGGCGTCATGGATGTAAAAGTTTTGCGTGGAATTGCCCTGAGTGAATGGTTTAAGAAAAGAGTCTTAAAACATATTGTTTTCTTTCTGTTTGTCCCTCAATCTTTCTCTCTTTTTCATCTCTTTTCATTCCTCTCTCCCTCTGTCCTTTTCTGCCTCTGTATCCTTCTCTCTCTCTCTCTCGCTCTCTCTTATTATTTCTGTTTTTATCTTTAACTCCTCCTCTCTCCTCCTCCCTCCTTTCCTCTCCCTCTCTCTCATTATCTCTCTCTTCCCCCTCTGTCTCCCTCTCTCTTCCCCCTCTCTCTCCCTGTCCCCTCTCTCAGAGGCGTAATGGAGCTCTGATTGACCCCGCCTCCGTGGGCTGGCGTCAGGGCCGTTGGGTGGCGCTCTTTCAGGTGGAGGCGGCCCAGCGTGGGGAGCAGGACCTGTACCGCTGCGTCACGCAGTCCCCGCGTGGAGCCGCCGTCTCCAACTTCGGAGAGCTCATCGTCAGAGGTGAGACGCCACACACACACGCACACACACATGCACGCACAAACATCACATCATGTGGCCCTATATGGGCGTTACACACATCTTTGGGGAATTTATAACAGAGATTTACAACACACACACACACACACACACACACACACACACACACACACACACACACACACACACACACACACACACACACACACAACCAGGTGAGGTCACAAGCTGTACATACAGTATGCTAGCTTACATACATACAGTATAGGCTGATCAAAAAAAACAGACAGACAGACACACACACACACACAAAAAACACACACACACACACAAACACACACACACAAGCACACAAACAAACAAACAAGCACACAAACAAACAGTGCGACATTGCCACAGTTTAGACAGCCTCTCACGGCCCACTGTACATGTAGGCAGATTCTGTTGCTCCATCACACTCAGCATAAGTGAGCTTTTGTCAGGCTGATTAATGACTGATTGGCCTATCACAGACACATTTGTGCAAAAATAGCAAAATTAAGAGCGCAATCATTCATGCACAGATGAAGAAGCTGCTCACTTTGAGAGGCTCTCATGCTCCTGTTATGATTAAAAGACTTCCGAGCGCCACTCTCAGAATGCAACGCGAGGCTGCGGCGGCTCTAAAATTATGATTATCCAATAACACAAAGGCATGAAAGTGGTGATGTTTTTCCTTTTTTTTTTCTGTTCTTCTTCTTCTTCTTCTTCTTCTGTGGTTAGCTTTTGAAGGTTGTCTCCTCTCGTCTCGTGCCATTTCACCATTCCTTTTGAAAAAGCGAGAGAAGAATTTGCCTCGGTGTTTAAAAAAAGAGAAAGAAGAAAAAAGATTAAAGCTCAGTGCGACTCCTTTAAAGCTTTAGCCTCACTCATCACTGGCCTTGAGACGAGCATCAACTTCATTTTCATGTAGCTCGCTAATTTTCCTCTTTAGACCAAATCCATAGAGCTACCATTAGCCACTACACTAGCCACGTGAACTTGCACAAAGCTAGTCCATCTTCCCTTCTTAGACTAAAAACACAGGGCTACCATTAGCGACTACACTAGCCACGTGAACGTGTACAAAGCTGGTCCATCTTCCCTACAATGAGCCACTCATTTGTTGTAAAGGATGTGAGGATCTTCCATCCATTTGAGACTTTAAAGTATGGGTGTGTGTGTGGGGGGGGGGGCGGGGAGTTGGAGAGGGGCTTGACCCACTTCCCTTCCCCATCTCAGCCTCTCCCAAGCGGGGAGGGATTTTCCGGTCATCCCCCCTCACAAGCGTGGAGCTGTGGCTGTCCATCCCTGCGGACCCTAGCTCTGCTCGGCTTTGGTGTGCGCCTGTCTTTTGATGGTGTCCTCTTGAGCTGCTGAAGGTCTCCGCTGCAGAGGCGGTCTTAATGAGGAGACTTAATTATATGTTAATTGACTGCAAAAGTTTTGAGTTACTGTATAGTGCGTAGGTGGGAGCGCTTCAGGGGAAGCACAATTAGAGGTGTTCCAGCGTCATTTCATTGTTATGAACACATATAAATGCACACACACATTCACACACACACACACACACACGCACACACACACATTCACACACACACGCACACACACACATTCACACACACACACACACACACACACACACACACACACACACACACACACACACACACACACATTCACAACTTGCACACACCCCCACACACACACACACACACACACACACACACACACACACACACACACACACCTTTTGTAACTTCTTTACTGCTGCATATCTCTTTGCCTTCACTTGAGATTACAGTGGGAATATCCATAATTGGAGAGCTGGACATAAAGGCTATCCATAAAGCCGGGAATTGAACCAACAACTTTCAGGCTACTGCACGCTAGCCCAGCTCCTTAACCACTACACTACCACCGCCCACCACACACAAATGAGTCTACAAATGAGCACTTGGAGAACATCTCATTTGTGCACGCTGGAGAAGCACAGAGGGACACATAAATCAATCGGAGGCCATTCCTTCCCATGATTTATAATTATAACACGACTTCATTCGATTGGAAGTCCCCACTGTACCGCCCAGGGTTGAGTGGTGTAATATAAAAGGACATACCGTAATGGCTACTGTCCGGGCTGTGCTACTTGATATCATTGTATCTTTGCTTCAGTAACTGTTCCTTGTGAACAGTTTGTTAAAATATGGAGGCGATGACTCAAAGGTACAATGCATACACCTCTGAACTATTTGATTTATAATTCAACCCTCCCTCCCATTTAGTCTTTGGTCCTGCTTGATTCAGTTTCTCATTTAGAATTTGTAACATTCCAGAACCAGTGAAGTAAGGGACATTTATTTTTGCTTGATTTATTTATTTAATTTTTAAGGTACCATGTACACTATTAAGCATAAATGTTTAAATAAACCATTTGATGGATTGTAGAACGTAGATAGCCTAAGACTACTTTTCATCCACAGTCACCCAGGTGCATATCCACCAACCATCTGAAGTTAGCATCTCTTGCTTTATAACTCACCCTGGCGCAGCTGTATCCTCTGTGCCCTGCACTTGGGTCCAGCAGCCAATGGTATCACTCTAGCAGTACAATATACAAAGCAACATATAGATAATATACGATATGGACAACATACACAAATTACAAGACTGACAATATACAATATAGATATACATACACATATTATTTCAGGACACATATACCATTAACGGTAACAATTTACTTGACGGGTGAGTTCATAACACATTCATAGCAGCTGTCATAAACTGCACATAAAGCATTCATGACTGTTTCATGAGACATGACTCAACATTCATACCAAACCTTTCATGAATGTGGAAGACAGAACAACGACAACTTGTCAAAATAAAAGTCCAACAATCGCAAAGCAGCATTGTATTTTGTTCCTAACCTCTTACCTGATCACGTCACATCTGAGTCAATGGGCTAAATATTTCATGAATATCTTATGAAGTCTACATCAAATGTCACTTTACTATACAAGTTGTGAAGTATTCATAATCACTGAGTTTAACACTGGGAGGAAAACTAGCCTACATTCAGCTGACCCATATTTGTGTAACCTGGAACGGTTGGACATTCCCAGTAGCAAAAGATGAGAAATCATCTGCAAAGAAATCATAAAACAAATACATTTTTATGAAACAAAAATTATTTGCTTGACCATGTTCTGTCTTTTTGGCACTAAAGTAGCCCATTGACTCAGATGTGACGTGATCAGGTAAGAGGTTTGGAACAAAAACGGCAATGCTGCTTTGCGATTGCTGGACTTTTATTTTGACAAGTTGTTGTCGTTCTGTCTTCCACATTTATGAAAAGTTTGGTATGAATGTTGAGTCATGTCTCATGAAACAGTCATGAATGCTTTATGTGCAGTTTATGACAGCTGGTATGAATGTGTTATGAACTCACCCGTCAAGTAAAGTGTTACCCAATTAACAGACTGTATAAAGACAACCAGTGTACATAAAGTGTAATATGGTGGCGCAAGCAACAGTATAACGCCTTGTTCACATAT
>NW_027468685.1:28213460-28220960 GCF_046254945.1 Alosa pseudoharengus
TTATACTCATTTGTGCATGACACACACAGATACAGACACACACAGAGTTACACAAACATGTGTGACCATCTGGTGCAAGTCAACCCTAAGGGCAAGAGGAGCAGCCTTGAGGTGACTTGAGGACTGTGTATGACAGTGTGTGAACATGTGCCTGACACACACACACACACACACACACACACACACACACACACACACACACCACATTATTGCATATCAGTCTGCACACATGGGCATATACATGCATTGGTATGCAAAGACACACACCTATACCGTACCATTATACTCATTTGTGCATGACACACACACACACACACACACACACACACACACACACACACACACACACACACACACACACACACACACATACACAGACACACACAAATAAGCCTCACATATGCAAAATGACACACTGCCAACTCATCTGCCAACTCAATGGGTCCCCCTCTGTCTGTTCTCACTCCACCAGTCAGATGAAATCTGCTAAGAAAAAATCATTCCTCTTCTTGTGCTTTTCTCCCCACAAACACACTGACTTTAATGCGTGCGTACGTCTGCCCCGGCGCTCCACTGATCACAGGTCAGTGAGCATTAGTCAACTGTCTGCCCGCAAACATGAATTCATTTTGCCAATTACCAAATCATCATCACATTAATGCAGCAAGCCTTGCCAAGGCCCGTTCAAACATAACCAATTATGGGCCAGCAAACACAAATATTGACTCACAGCGCTGACTGGATCGGCATTAGACGGAACCTCAGCAAATCGTGGCTTTTAAAATGGAACCTGATGAAAAATTAATACTCGCAAGCCACCCATGCTGTACAATAGAGATTCTGCTTATTTTGCATTTGCTTGTTAATTTGTTCATTTATTTATTTTCTGCCATTTATTTTGTTGCTGTACTCGCCTGGAGACTTGGAAAGAGGAGTTTCATTTCCATGAAAATGTTTTTTTTTTTTTTTTTTAACTCTGGGGCGAGGGAGTTTAATATATTGCGTTGTCAAATCAATAAGCAAAATGAAAAATGAAGCGTTTTGTGCGCCCATATGAGCTTGGGAAAGAGACAGAGCACAGACGGGGAGAGGGGAGGACTCTCGTTTCTCATGCTGGCCAATTCCACGGACATAATTGTTTGTTTGCTCTGAGATTCTCTTTTTTGGGGGTTCTCTTTTCTTTAGTTTAGTGCTTGGCTACGCCTGCCACATGTGATTAATTACAGCCCCCCCCCCCCCCCCCCCCCACACACACACATATACACACACACACACACACACACACATGCATAACCCGCCCCCCCCCCCACACACACACACACACCATTAATTTCCTAAATAAAGATTTGCTTCTGCAGGCAGAGATGCTAAGGAAATGCCACCCACCTACTACTTGCTGCACTCACAACGCAAACACACACACACACAGACACACACACACACACACACACACACACACACACACACACACACACACACACACACACACACTCAGTGTATGTGTCTAGGGCAAAAAAAGGCAAAAAGCCATGAGAGAATCTCATATACTCACTCCAACTGTGTGTGTGTGTGTGTGTGTGTGTGTGTGTGTGTGTGTGTGGGTGTGTGTGTATTTGCTTGCACAAACAGAAGTTTTCCTCTATAAGCTCTAACGTTCATGTCCATGCACATTTGGATTACAAGTGTGTGTGTGTGTGTGTGTGTGTGTGTGTGTGTGTGTGTGTGTGTGTGTGTTTGGCTATAGGGCTAGAGTGGTAGCAGACCGTAACATCTGTGTGCGGGTGTGTGTGTGTTATTATCTATGCACATAGTTGTGTCACACCTGCAGGTGTGTGTGTGTGTGTGTGTGTATGTATTGAGACCGGACACACCCCTCCGCCCTCTCGCTCCCCTAATTTCATCCATCTCTGTACTGGAGTGTCCAGCCCACTGCTAAAGGACCATAATTGGTCCCAGCTGCCGACGGCTTTATTTAGGCGTCCATTTCCCAGGATGCCCAAACCATGTGTTCGGCTCTTTGTGTGGACCACTTCCTGTGTGGAAGCTTCCCAAAGCCCTGCCTCTCTTTCTTTATCTCTCTTTATCTCTCCATTCCTTTTCACTTCTCTCTGTGTGAACTGTATTGGGCTGTTGTGTGAACGGATGCTATTCTCTTTGTTTTAGAACTTCTCACAGATACATACAGATACATACATGCCTACAGTAAGATATAGATACAGTAAGTTCAGTATTTCCCACAGAATTGAATTCTATTTGTGGTGGTAGGTTTGCAGAATTAACTTGAATGCAACAGTTTTTAGCAAATTAGCGCAGTGTGGTTATGATGCTAACCAGATTTAAGCTCAATTTAGTACAACCTGGAAAATCATTGTATGGTGGTCAATGTTGATATTGTGGTGGGCCGCCACAAATAAGTCAATGTATGGGAAACACTGGTAAGATAAAAATACACATAGACACCGAGGCGGACAGATATGAATACATTAGCTTGTCAGTTCACATCGCTACGTATATATGCATGCATACAGAGAGCATACACATGTGTAGGTATGCCCACCCAGACATACAGTATGTGTTTATGCAGAGAGATAAATATGCTTGTAATGCAGGTCAGCCTGGGTGGAACCATACACACACATGCATGTATTCATGCAGACCCACATACATACACATACATATAGACATGCATATGAATGAAGATTCTGGTAAGCCCACAGAGTTTTGCTACTCAGTGGACTTGACTTGACTGCCTTCCGAGGTGTACTGCACCAACTTTAACTCACTTTGTGCTCTCTCTCTCTCTCTCTCTCTCTCTCTCTCTCTCTCTCTCTCTCTCTCTCTCTTTCTCTCTCTCTTTCTCTCTCTCTCCATCTATCTCTCTCTCTCTCTCTCATTCGTTAGCTCTTGGCCAGAGGTGATCATTGTAGTTCAGCGTTCCTCAGTGATCAGCATTTGTAACATTGGCTTGCCTAGCGGAGCGCTGGACTGGACGATTGCCTGACCAATTCATATCAAGGACAGATGCACTTTTTGTGTGCCTCACCTCCCCTGTGTCCCTGTGTGTGTGTGTGTGTGTGTGTGTGTGTGTGTGTGTGTGTGTGTGTGTTTTTCCTGCTCTCAGCGTGGCGCTAAAGAAGACAAATAGACTGTCATCCCCAGAGTCCAGACGCTCCGTTATCAGAGCGCCAGCCCCAGCCCACGGGGACTGAGCGCGTGCAAACCCCAATTTCAGTCCATCCCCCCGTGACTGGCCCCTGTCTGCCCAGCGCACCCGCGCCCCTCTGTCAGTGCACCCTCCATTTCCTCTGCCCACTTCCCACTACTCCGCACCCCACTTCCTACACACACACACACACACACACACACACTTTTATCCTTGCCTTCTCATCTGTCATAGTACCAGTATGGGTCAGCAGCCCCACCAGAGACTGAGCAGCCAAGCAGTGCTGAAGTGGAGCAGGGCTGCCCACTGCTCCGGCCCTCTTACTGCCCTCAATGTTTTTTTTTTTCACCTGGCCCCTCATTCTCTCTCTCTCTGTCTCTCTCTCTTTATTTCTCTCTCTCTCTCTTTCTCTCTCTCTCTCGCTCTTAGCATTTCTCCTTTGCTCTCTGAAATGAAATATTATGCTTTCTTAGCATTAATTAACTGCCATTAATATGTGGAGTGTAGCTATAATTGAATTGATTTCAAACAATGTTGTCATTCTCATCAGTGCTGATGGACAACTGATGTGAAGCTCATAATGATTAACAAAGTGAACTTTCTTATCCCAAAAAGGGAAATTCAGGGGTCAAGGTGCAGAGATACCCCCCCGGTTGTTCTGGTTGTTTTTGATTAGGTTCTGTAGATTGTTCAGTGCCTAGGAGTTGAGCATGTATGTGATGTGATATGCTGATTTGTTTTTTTTTTATTATTATTATTCTCCTGCATCTGCAGTTCCTGGTGGCATTGCTCCTGATTCGCTGACCTTTACCCCTTTGGATGACATGATCTTCCTGAAGTGGGAGGAGCCTGTGGAACCAAATGGACTGATCACCCAGTATGAGGTTGGTGTGAAGCCTTATAAGATACACACGATGAGTCAAGATAGGTGTGTGTGTGTGTGTGTGTGTGTGTGTGTGTGTGTGTGTGTGTGTGTGTGTGTGTGTGTGTGTGTGTGTGTGTGTGTGTGTGTGTGATGAAATGAATAATGTTTGCATTGCATTGCTAAATCAGTTTGATATTTATTGAACAGCTTTTCTCAATCTGTCACTGTTGATTCAAAACCATCCCACAGCCTACTAAGAGCTCTTCTATTGCTAGATATCCACTTACTGTAGTTCTTATACTTGACTGTGCTTGTATGATGAGACATAATAGGCTATGTCCTTGCTCCCTATATCATAGTTCAAATTGAAGCTTTTACTTGTAAGCCAGTTAACAAAAGTGATATTCAGTGCTGCATGAATCCATGTATGTGCATGCGCTGTGACACTTGATGCCCCCATGCCGAGCCAAACTCTGCACGCCACAGCGCAGCACAGCACAACACAACACAGCCTTGTGACAATCGCACTGTCCACGTGTCACAAAGCCACAGAGAACCGGCTTGTCTGTCAGTCCCTGTTAGCCAAGGCCCCCGTGTCAGAGGGGGGAGAGAACCAGATTGGATTGGACTGTGTGGGCGTCTGCTGCAGAGAATCTGCTGTTTTTACACAACTCTCCAAGTGTGACTCACTGGGCCTCTATCTACTGTTCTATTCTGTCCCGTGTTCTGCTGTCATCGGTTCTGTTCTTTTCTCTTGTGTTGTGTTCTGTGTTCTGATTTGGTGTTTTATTTTTCATGTTCTATTCTCTCTATTCTCTTCTAGTTCTGTTCTGTTCTGTTCTGATCTGAACACTACACATTCTCTTTTCTTTTCTGCTGTTGTGTTCTGACTTTTTTTTTCTGATTTGTTTGTTCTCCTGTCCTCTGTTGTGTTCTATGTTCTGATGAGTTGTTCTCTGTTTATCATGCTACCAGTGCCGTTCCGTTCTACTAGTCCGTTCTACACGTTTTTTTTTCTGTACGCTATCCTCTCTGTTCCTCTGCTGTTTTCTTTTCATGATGTTCTCTGTTCCATTTGTTCTCCACACTGTCCATTGTTCTCCTCCGTTCTGATGTGTTCTGTTAAGTTTATTCCCGTTATATTAGTTTCTACTTTCTATTTGTTTTTTTCTCTGTTGTGTGTTTTTGTGTGTAATTTAATCTCCCCCTCTCCTCCTCTCCTCCTCTCTCTACGGTCTTTAGCCTCCTCTCTCTGCGGTCATTAGCCTCCTCTCTGTGCTCCGCTGCGATCACTAGTCATTAGTAGAGCGCATTGCTCAGGGACTATACATGTTCTTATGATAATGAGCCAGGAAAGTGCAGCTCCGGCCTATAATTACATGGAGGACAAACATTATAATCACTTATTTGCCTAGCAGACGCTGTCATATGGGGCAACAGTTAACGCTCGTAATTATTAATATTTCATCCGTGCTGCTGCCGTCATCTTCTGGCCCTCGTCTTCACTCTCAGCCCCCAGGTCAGGGCAAGAACAGGCCACAGAGTGCTGCTTTATTAATAATAACCTATCCCGGGGTGGAGAGTGCACCCAAGGACCAAGGCTGATTATACACATGGAGGTTGTTTTTTTGTGTTTTTTTTTCCTTCGTTCTTTTTGCGAGGAGGTGGAAAAAGCGAGATTTCACCATGTGTGTGTCTGTGGCGAGGCCAGAGATGTGAGGGTGGCATGCAGCTAAGTAGGGAGGGAACAAATAACATGGTACATGCAGGGGAAAAAAGATGAGAGAGAGAGAGAGAGAGAAAGAGAGAGAGAGAGAGTTTACAGGAAAGAGATGTTTGAAAGAGCAAAAAGCAAATATGAACAAGATGTTTGAGAGAGATGAAAAATAAAAAGAAATGATTTTGAGAGGGAGAGGAAAATGCAGGCAAACATATTTGAAAGGGATGTCCACATGCCACATGGAAGTACACAGAGGAAGTGAATCAGGGAGACGGAAAGAGAGAGAGAGAAAGAGAGAGAGATGAGGGAAGGAGATAAATGAATAACAAGTGTACCATCGCAGTGCCGAGAAAGGGGAATTACGGTGGAGACGTGCGGAGCGGCATTAAGTGTGAAAGCCCTGTCGATCTAATTGAAGACTCCAGCGGAGCGAGGCGAGAAAGGAAGCTTCCAATTCCTCTCCCAGCGTTCCTCCATCGCTATGGAAATGATCTGACTGATTCGCGTTTCAGGAAAAAGTTGTTTACCATGAGAAGCCATATGCTGTAATGGAGTGGCAGGTCCACACATTTCCGTGCATCGGTGTGCAGAGCTCCATCACATAAAAACAAATAATCAGAGGTGGAGAACTCCAATAAAAGTCAGACCATGTTTTGGTTCTACCTGTGCACAGGCAATTTCACTAATTAGCCAATGTACCTATCTGAAGAGTTGTGCTATATCGATCCCTTCAATGTTTGTAAACATCCAGAGCCTACTGTAGGTTGGGTGCGCACCAGCATGAGGTCAGAAAATGGCGAAGCTAATAGACCTGCTTGTTGAGCTGTCATGAGATGCACTGTCATTGTTACCCTAGGGCCGCGAACCGTATACCTTATAAATGAGTCTTAGCTAATGGCGATTGTCTGCCTGATCCTGAGCTGATATCAGAATGGGTAGATGACGTTAGCAAGTGGCCAGAGATTCATCTGGTTATCTAGTTGACAAGCCCAGTGTGTATACACGCGAAAAAGTAGTACAAGTAGCCATTTTTCTTGACGTTCCAGTCAATTCACACAAACACACACACAAACACACACACACACACACACACACACACACACACACACACACACAATCCAATGGGATGGAAAGCTTTATGACCCCGATATGCGTGCTCATTCCACATTCCACCTTGTTTACCTGTTGCTTGCCTCCCACCTTTTTTCAGATAAGCTACCAGAGCATCGAGTCGTCCGACCCAAGTGTCAATGTGCCGGGCCCGCGCCGGACCGTGTCCAAGTTGCGGAACGAGACGTACCACATGTTCTCCGGTCTGCACCCTGGCACCACCTACCTGGTCTCCGTGCGTGCCCGCACCTCCAAGGGCTTCGGTCAAACCGCGCTCACCGAAATCACTACAAACATATCCGGTGAGTTGTGATCTAAGATAATGATACTATTGTACACCGTTGGGGATATGGGCTTCATATTTACTGCGTATGGATATTGTCTGAGATCAGATCCATGCATCTGATGGTTTTAAACAAGGGAGTCTTAGTTAATAAAAATGCAGCAACAACCTTTTTTTCTGGATTTTTCTGTTTCTGTAATAATTACATTTTTCTCAAGTGGACCTTCCTGCCACTTTCAACTTCAGTCGGAAATCTCCACGTGAGTAATGGGTTGATGTTGGTAGTTGATTGGTTTGGTAGTGTTGCAGTGGTGTGGCGTGGAGAGCTCTACGGCCGCTGCTGTACTGATGCTGGACAG
>NW_027468685.1:28225960-28230960 GCF_046254945.1 Alosa pseudoharengus
GAACTAATTAAATGTGCATTACTGTCCATGTATTCCCACATCGAAACGTGAGTCGTGTCTGCACCTTTTTTGCATTAAATTAAGCAATCCAAACATCTATGTGATCCCTCTTATCCTGAAGCTTTTGCAAATGATTCAAGTGTCCATGCTATTGTCCCCCATGTGTGGGGCAGGGCGGTGCTAGTGTAGTGGCTGGGCTAGCATGCAGTACCTGGAAAAGTTGTAGCTTTGATTCTGTGCCTTGAGCAAGGCACTTAACCCAGAGTTGCTCCGGGGACAATGATATAATTGACAAATATAAGCCATTTTGGATAGAAGTGTCTGCTAAATGAATGGATGCAAATGTGAAAGGTGCAGTCCTTTGGTAAATGACCTGTGTGTCCATGCTGTGGTCCCCCTGGTGCAGTGCGTACCACGTGGTGGTGGTGGAGGAGGACGGCTCGCGGCAGGTGCGGCGGCGAGCGCTTGCCCAGCCTGGCCAGCAGGACTGCTTCCCCGTGCCCCTCTCCCACAGCGAGGCGCAGGCCAAGGGGGCGCCCCACTACTACACCGCCGAGCTGGCGCCCGACAGCCTGCCCGAGGCCGCCGAGTTCACCGTGGGCGACAACCACACGTACAACGGCTACTGGAACTCTCCGCTGGATCCGTCCAAGAACTACCTCATCTACTTCCAGGCCGCCAGCAACTTCAAAGGGGTAAGGTACCGGATTTCTCATTCAGGAGAGATTATCATTATTTGTCACATACACAGTTATCCATAACAGTATATACTACTACTGTATATACATATAAACCTGGTCAACTCTTTTCTTTGGACCTATATTATTTTTAGGGTGTAGAGACATACTGTACATACATGTCTACATTTAAACATTGACAACAGTTAAGCGTTTTTTATGTACTCTGTGTTTCTTATTAACACATTGCATAGCCATTGTACACATTGTTAGCTTACCATTCATATCACTATGTTATCATCAGTACTATCAGTTACATATTAGCAGTATATTATGGAATATTTAAGACAGACCAGGAAGTTGTTTGTACTTTTGTGCTGTGCATCAAGGACAGTTCACATTGTGGAATACATTTGTTATCAGTGTGAAGCAGCCTCTTTATCCTCTTTGCTTGCATAGCCATTGCACTAACCCTTGTAATTACATTGTTATTACATTGCATTTATGGGCTGTCATGTTTTGTTATTTAATATATTCCATATAGTATGCTTATTTGTATAGTTACACAATTTAGTATGTCACTGAGTTACATAAGTGTGCCCCAAATGACTTTTGGAGGACGGAAAGTTTGAAGTTTGTTTGTTTACTTTTAAGAATCCACCCATTGTTGTCTCCAAAATGAGTGCCACTTGCCAGGCAGAGGCATTTATTTAATAGACATGCGGTGAGCTGACCGAATCCAAACTGTTTTGACTCGTGGGCTGGTGTGTGATGGCTGGGGGTTAGCCCAGGTTTCTTTGAAAGGGCCTCAAGAGATGAACTGAGAAAGAGAGAATGAGAGAAAAAGGAGAAAGAGTCGAAGATGGGCTCGGAGTGGATAGAGCGTGGCGAATGGTGACGCAGTGGAGGAAAAGAAAAGAAGAAAAAAACACTTTTCATAAACATATTTCAGCGTTCGGCGGTGGCGGCGGATGGCTCGGGGTGAATGACTTCCAGCTGGTGTCTCACGGTGCAGCCTCGCCAGCTTTCTGCTCCAAGCTGTCAATAGGAGAAAAGCCTCTCGCTTTCATCTCCCGCCAAACCCTCCTGGATTATCTCTCTCTTTCCCCGAGCTCTTTCTCTCTCTCTCTCTTTCTCTCTCTCTCTCTCTCTCTCTCTCAGTCTCTCCGTCTTTCCAGGCGCACCCATAACCGTCTCATTAACTCTGTATAATCTGAGCGGCTAGCTCCTGATTAGACGCACTGGGTTTCCCCCTCCTCGCTCCCCAAGAGGCGTTGTGTTTTGTGTCTCGTGTAAAGAGGAAGCGAACACGTTGCAATGCGCACCTACATCCCTCGCCTTCCCGCCTTCCCTTAATCCGTCGAGTTAACCTGTCAGGTGGTACGCGTCGGTGGAAGCAGGGGGAAAGGTGGTCAGCACACATTGTTGATGATCGAAGACTCAGACACAAACTCCTTCGGATTGCCGCGGGCTTCGGTTTGTCTTTGATGTTTGTCCATGTAGGAAAAAGAAAAGGGAGATATAAAAAAAGAAAAACAAAGCTGACTGTACTGTACTACTCAGACAAGGCCCCCACATGGCCTTAGTTGTGTGTGTGTGTGTGTGTGTGTGTGTGTGTGTGTGTGTTGTCAGACCACTCTGTGTAACTGTCTATCATCTATATCTACAAAGTGACTCTGCACTTGACTGTCAGTCAAAATGACTGGTGCTTTTGGACTTCCACAAACCTGAACAAGCCAAGCCAAGCCGAGCAGTCAAAAGAGATTGAAGTAGATGCAGCCAGCAAAGTTGTTTTGACTGCCTCCAAAAATGTTATACATACCACCTCGCGTGCTTACCTAACATTGGCTCCACAGAGAACTTTCCAGTTGCCATGTCCTTCTCAGACATGCTTGGTTCATCTAATTGCACCAGCCGCTGCTGTGGTGTTGTTAGATAGATAGATAGATACTTTATTGATACCCAAGGTTGTCCCCCTACGAGGCATCATTCACTTAGCCACATAGGCATTCTGAAACACTTCAGGCTGGTTCATGACAAGTTCATGACAAGTACAAGCATCTAGTGATTATTCAGACGTGTTCAGGTTTTTATTGTTGATCGCACCGCTGCTTGCTCTCTTACTCGACTGCTCCGCGATTTGTTCCAGACGCGCTCGGATTCGACCTGAATGCCTGACTGTCCTCGAGTCAAAGTGACTGAAAGCGCCGTATTATTCTGACAATTATTCTGGATAATTAGGTGTAGGTTTACTGAGCACTGTGCGGCATCTCTCCCATTTTTTAACTGTAATTACTTTGACTGGCTCGTCGCAAACTAGAGCTTCAAAGACATATGCTCTGTGCAATCAGTTTAGAGTAAATAAATAAACATTTCTCACTCACCTTACCACACAAACACACACGCACACACAAACGAACACACACACACACACACAAACACACACAGCACCAGTTTCTTATCAAGTTATTCTCAAAGTCATCCTTTTCTGGTTTATTCTTGCATTGGAAAAAATAAATAAACTCAAAAAAACGTTGCAACACTGACAGACCCATTGGGCCTTGCATCCCAGCAGTCTACGCCAGTGTGTGACAGCACGCCCATAAAACACTGTGCAAAGATGCCAGCCTCGTCCCTCACTTCTCTTAAGTGAGATAACCTTGCGGAAGGACAATATGACACGTAACATATTGGCTCGCACTTGAGTAACGAGGGAAGCCAGCTGAGAATAACACACCTTCAGGGGGTTGGGTGCCTGGTATGGTGTGTGGGTGTGTGTGTGTGTGGGGGGGGGGGGGGGGGGCGGGGGGGCATAGGTGGAATCAAGCTGAAACAGATTTTCAATTAAAAAGGCAATTTAACCGCAGTTTAGGGGAAGGGTCATGACTCCAATCTGGGAACATGCATTTGCATAATTGCCCCATAAAGCATGATCTCACATCTGTAAGTCTTAATTTGACGATATGTCCCTCTTCCTGTGTGTGTGTGTGTGTGTGTGTGTGTGTGTGTGCGCACATTTGAGGACACCACAGGACCCTAGTAAGAAAATGCACGATTGAGTTAGTGGAACAAAACACTTCCTGTTTGTGTGTGTGTGTGTGCACATTTGAGGCCATGACTTGCATTATTACCACAGGACCCTAGTGAGAATCCACGGTTGAGTAAATGGCACGTAACAGTGAGATGTCATTAGCAACTTGTCATAAGCAATCTTATTTAGCCCCATCTTTTTAACCAATTAGCTTACTCCTTGTGTGTGTGTGTGTGTGTGTGTGTGTGTGTGTGAGAGAGAGAGAGAGATGTAACAGTGTAACGTAACAGTGAGATGCCATTAACAATACCAGCCTTATTTAGCTCCATCATTTTAACCAATTAGCTTACTCCAATTCAGCTTTACATGAGTGGGGGGTGCTGTGGAGTAACTGCTTATGGCGCCCATACCATATATGGGTCCACGTTTCCATGGGGACCCGGTTTCAAGTCCGACCCGGGTCATTTCCTGGTCCTACCCCATCACTCGTTCCTGTCACCCTCTCTACTATCCTGTCCAATCAAAGGCATAATATATATTACAAAACAAGTTTTTCATATGAGTGCCATCCTCAGACAAAAAATAAGGTCTCATAGCAGCCAAACATACAACAAGCCCGAACTGAACATTGTGGATTTCTTTGGGTTAGTAAACAGCTGTTTCGGTTAAACAGTCATTTCAAAATCAATGCTAACATTAGCCTTGACCTTTCCTTTCTTCTCTTTCTGCAGGAGACAAGAATCAACTGCGTCCGGATTGCTCGCAAAGGTAACGCTGCAGACTTTTCTTACTCTTCTTACTTGGGGCAACCGTGGCCTACTGGTTAGCGCTTCGGACTTGTAACCGGAGAGTTGCCGATTCGAACCCCGACCAGTAGGCACGGCTGAAGTGCCCTTGAGCAAGGCACCTAACCCCTCACTGCTCCCCGAGCGCCGCTGTTGTTGCAGGCAGCTCACTGCGCCGGGATTAGTGTGTGCTTCACTTCACTGTGTGCTGAGTGTGTTTCACTAATTCACGGATTGGGATAAATGCAGAGACCAAATTTGCCTCACGGGATCAAAAGAGTATATATACTTATACTTATACTCTCTTCTGCCTTATGGGATTTCTGTCTCCTTTTTGATTTTCGCTTCAGTAGTTTATTTTTTATCTCTTTTCTTCTCTGCGGCTGCAGTGTAATGCGGGTTTTCAGGCCATGTGCCCCATTCATCTCATCTATGGCGTAATCTCTCTCTGTACTGTGAGAGAAGCTTTAACAACTAGGAGCCGTAGGGGGTATTTCAGAGAGCATA
>NW_027468685.1:28235960-28270960 GCF_046254945.1 Alosa pseudoharengus
AAGCAAACCGGTTTGCTTAATACTCTCCCTTTGGGCTTGTTTGGATTCCCAGTGGGGTCTGAATCAGCCTGTAAAATCTGAAGAATCGTGTGTGTGTGTGTGAGTGTGTGTTCTGATGTTTCTTGATGTAAATGTTTTTTGCCAAGAGATGTTTTGACTGAATTCATATTTCTTGGGAGAGAACACAGAGGACTGAAGGGGGTAATGTTTAATAAAAGGTAGTATATGAGGTCAGGGAACTGGAACCACTGGAGGCAAAGCTCAAAGCATAGAGGAATACATGTTTATTTGTTTACATCAGAAGAAAGGGACAACAAAGGATGTGGACGATTTGGTATTTGAGCTTATTTTGTGTAAGGGCCCATAGCCCTTTAAGATTCAATGGTCGATTCAATGACAACATACAGTGCATACAACGCAGCCTAAAGGGGCTGCAGGTCCCAATGGTCTTCAGATGGAGACATGCATCACAAGAAATATTTCTATTTCTCTTTCTCCCAAACTGCCCCCTCCCACAAAAAAGTCAAATCGACCTGCCTGTTTTCTCCACTATTATGCACCTCATGAAAAATGCAGTCCATTTGGAAAGCATGTGGCGCACACCACCCTACGCACACACACACACACACAGTCACACACACACCCACACACACACACACACACACACACACACACACACACACACACACACACACACATACTGTAGGAGGTCCGTGGCCCACAGCTGCATGCTGAATTGGCCTCCAGGGGCAGGTGAGGCCTTTGGTACCTTCATCTGGTCAATCTGAGCCCATCTGGATGTGCGGCACCTCATCAAGGGCCATTTTATTCCGCTGCCCGCTAGATTACATGCACATAAAAGCCTGCGCCAGGACGAAAGGGTTTATTATGCCTTGGAGCAGAAAGGGATTTCTCTCTCTGTCTGTCTCTCTCTCTCTCTCTCTCTCTCTCTCTCTCTCTCACACTCACTCTCCCTCTTTCTCTTTCTCTCTCTCTCTCTCTCTCTCTCTCTCTCTCTGTTGCTTCCACTGTTGGGTCTCATGAGAGGAGGCAGAGGTGAGATTGTGATTTTGTTCAAGACCAGCTGCCACCTGCCTTTTTCTTAGTGGTAGACCAAAGTGGTTTTGTTTTTCACTCTTGCAAGCCTGTCTGTGTGTGTGGGTGCGTGTGTGTGTGTGTGTGTGTGTGTGTGTGTGTGTGTGTGTGTGTGTGTGTGTGCCGCGCTTGTGTACATGCATGTGTCTCTGAAATAGGGATGTTCTTTGTCTGACAAGCATTTGTCTGATCCTTACAGGGAGTATAATTTGGGCATGGAAATCAAAAGTGGAGATTTAAAAATGCTTTTACATCAAGCTTGATGTGGTTACCAGGATTTGACAGGTGTAACTTAGGCATGACCTGCCTACAACATTTGATACATTGTTTCAGCTACGTCTTTGTTAAGCTTTTAAACTTTCATTTGTTCAAAAATGGAAGAAAAAGGAAATGATGCAGTGATTAAAAAAGGCAGTGTGACTACAACTGTCCATGTATCATTAAGCCGCGGTCACTAACCTTTGACCTCATTAACAGGAGCCGTATTAATATGCTTTAAACAAGTACGTAGTCATCATTAACCAATACAGCTCTGTCTGATCTCTCTCTTTCACATACTCTTTCCTTTCTCTCTCTGTCTCTCTCTCTCTCTCTCTCTCTCTCTCTCTATCTCTCTCTCTCTTTCCCTCTGTCTGCTGCCCCCTTCTCTCTGCATGCTCCTCAGAAGGGACTTCTACTCTTACCCTTACTACCCGTAAGTGACTCATCCTGTACTCCCCTGTTACTCCTCCTCTTCTCCCCCCATCCTGTACTCCCCCATTACTCTTCCTCTTCTCCCCCCATTACTCCCCCTCTGACTCTTGCTGTATTCCTCCTGTAATCCCCCATTATTCCTCTGTCACTCCTGTTACTCCTCTGTTACCCTCCCTGTTACTCCTCTGTTACTCCCTCTGTTACTCCTCTGTTACTCCCTCTGTTACTCCCTCTGTTACTCCTCTGTTATACTCCCCCTGTTACTCCCCTTTTACTCCTCCTGTACTCCCCCCATAACTCCTCCTCTTCTCCCCATTTCTCCTTCCCCTTCTGACTGAGCTCACTTCAGCGCCTTATGTCCTCACTTTCTCCTGCTTTCTTTCTGTACCTCTCTTTCTCTCTCTTGCTTTATTTTTCTACCTCTCCCCCTTTTCTTCTTCCGTTACCTGATCTATCATCATTTTTCTGATTTCTTCGGCTTCTGCCACCATTTTTGTATCATGTTTTTTCCAAATCCTTTTCTCTCTTGTTTGTCATTTTCTTGTCTTTTTACTTTTTTACTTTCCTTCCTCTGAATCTCTTTACTCCCCTCCCTCTCTCTCTCTCACACACTTCTCTCTCCTCTCTTTCTTTCCCCTATCTCTTCTCTCTCCCCTCTTTCTCTCTCTCCTTCTCTCCCTGACAGAAGGAAGAAGGTGAACATCAATAAGGCGGCGATGGCGTACCGTCAGGAGAAAACCAGGAAGTTGGGCTCTCTGGACTGCAGTATGACGGAGCAGAGCACCTTACCGCAGGACGAGCGCACCGCCCACTCCTTTATGGACATGCAGAATGGCAGCACACGCAGTGAGTATCCTTCATTCATGAATATCAGAGTGTTGATGTTATTAGGTATGCTATTTAGCAACAACACACACACTCGACACACACACACATACACATTACATAATGGACACACACACATAAACACAGAGAGAGAGAGAGAGAGAGAGAGAGAGAGTAACACCCACACAGTAGAGTGATGTTCATGAGATTAAACATCAGCGTCCTCCTCCTGTGCAGTGGGTCCATCTGTTGTGTTCACCTCCTCTCCTCTCCTCCTTTCCTCTCCTCTCCTCCTTACCTCCTCTCCTTACCTCCTCACCTCCTCTCCTCTCCTCCTTTCCTTTCCTCTCCTCCTTTCCTTTCCTCTCCTCCTCTCCTCTCCTTACCTCCTCTCCTTACCTCCTCACCTCCTCTCCTCTCCTCCTCCTTACCTCCTCTCCTCACCTCCTCTCCTCTCCTCCCCTCCTCTGCCTGAGCACTGCTCAGCACTGCTAATCAAATCACCTCCCAGTCTTACACAGGCCCCACAGCACACTAGGCCAGGACCTGCCCATTACAACCACCTACACACTGCTGAATGCCTGACCCTGTGTGTGTGTGTGTGTGTGTGTGTGTGTGTGTGTGTGTGTGTGTGTGTGTGTGTGTGTGTGTGCATAAGAAGTTGAGAGCTGGGGGGACAAGCTGCAGTGTGTGTGTGGTGTGTGTGTGTATGTGTGTATGTGTGTGTGTGTTTGTGTGTGTGTGTGTGCGTGTGTGTGTTTGTGTGTGTGTTTGTGTGTGTATGTCGGCCTCTGTTTGGGGAGATTGAGGTGGCAGAGTGCATTTAAAACGGATCCAATCAAGGCAGCTCGGCTCCGTCACACACTTGAGCGTGGGGGAGCAGCACCAGGCAGGCATTGTGTGTGTTAATTATATAACCCCCTCATTAGTGATGAGCACGGGCTAATGTATGCAGCTTCCTAAGCTGCTCTAAGGCACCTCACTAGCAAGCGAGCTCATCCTCCTCATTGCTCATGCATTAGTATGGCCTTGATTAAGGCTTACAATCTATCACACCCATCTCTCATACAGCACATGCATTTTGCTCTACAACAGGGAGGCTACATGGGCACCTATCTGAAGCGTTCTGTTCGCACTGCGCCTGCTGCAACAATTAGCTTCCACTGTAATCTGACTAGAATAAGCTTTCACTGTATTCTGGCTAGAATTAACTTCCACTGTAATCTGAACGCGTACATTTGTAAAAATTAGACAAGTCTTACTATTTTTACGCTATGCAAACAGAACGCTTCAGTTACGTGCCCGTTGTAGCCTCCCTGTAAGTCTGCATTTCATAGACCTTGTACGTATAATTGATTAGCTACTTCTATAGTAATTTTGTCTGGTTACCTCAGTATTTGTTTGTAGCTTACAATGACGTGAGTACTTACACACACTTTATTTAGTTATGCCCCAACGACACATGTTATGTGTCACATGCACCAAATGCACCAAAATATAAAAACAGCACATGTTTAGTTCAATTCAGTTTCATCAAGGTCTACAACATCAGAATATGCCTCAAAGGCACTGAAGAGACCTAATATTGAATTTGAACTTGATATGTTGTTGATTGAAGAGAGTGTGGGCGAAAAAAGAATAAATATTTGAAATGTGTGAAAGTTTAGATAGACGTAGAGGTAATGTTTGGGTGTATTTAGATATATTGGGGAGTTTTGTGACTTTTTTTGATATGCGTGTGTGTGTGTGTGTGTGTGTGTGTGTGTGTGCGTGCGTGCGTGCCTGCGTGTGTGTTTGTTTGTTCTCCCAGACGAGCAGCGCAGCTCAGTGAACGAGTCCAGCAGCCTGCTTGGCGGCTCTCCGCGGCGCCACTGCCGGCGCAAGAGCTCCCCCTACCACACGGGGCAGCTGCACCCGGCGGTGCGCGTGGCCGACCTCCTGCAGCACATCAACCAGATGAAGACCTCCGAGGGCTACGGCTTCAAACAGGAGTACGAGGTGAGAGACCGACCCAGGGGGGAGAGGGGGAGAAGAGAGGGAGGGAGAGGTATAAAGAGAGAGAGATAGGGAGAAAGGGGAAAGAGAGAGAGAGGGAGAGAGAATGAGAAAGGGGAAAGAGAGAGAGAGGGAGAGAGAATGAGAAAGACACAGAGATTAACTTTGATTATATTTTTGTCCCAAACGAAAGTTTACACTTAGTAAAAATAAAAGCTAGGTTGTTCTTAGACCAGAGCTGTCTTTCAAACTGCATTTCACTGGCTCTGTACCTGTACTCTGCTAAATGACAATAAAGTGGAATCTAATCTAATGTAATCTAATCTAAACAAGATCTTCCTCAGACGAGAGGCTGCCCTTAACCCACCAATGAATGTTATCTGGTAATTTCACCACAGTGGTGTATACATGTGTGTGTGTGTGTGTGTGTGTGTGTGTGTGTGTGTGTGGTAGTGGTAGTGGTGGGCCCCATTCTCCTCTCACATTGTGCTCTCACTCACCTCATCTTGGTACGTTTCCATTCCATCTTATTCTCCTTTACTTTTACGCACATCTCTCCCCTGAGGAGCCCACCCCTGCAGTCTCTCCCTACCCTACCTCTGCCTTCACTAACCTGATCTCAGGAGAAGACACACTGGCCTCCCTCGGACAGATCGCTTTCTCTGTCTCTCCCCCTCCTCCTTGCCTTGTTCCGCTCCAGCTATGCCCTATGGAGGGGGATCAGAAGTGTGTGTTGCTGCGTGTGGTAGGGTTAAGAGTGGGGTGGTGGGGGTTGGGTGTCTATCAAACTACATTTCCCATGAGCCACAGCACTGATCAAGCCCTCAATAGGAAGATATGCCAGCAGGCTCTGTGTTGTAGTTGCTGTTCTTCTTGTTGAATTATTCACAAGCAACATTCAACTAATCTTTGCAGTGTGTGTGTGTGTGTGTGTGAGGGTGGCTGAGTCCATATGTGTGTGTGTGTGTGTGTGTGAGAGAGAGAGAGACAGACAGACAGAAAGGAGAGAGAGAAATAATAACTTTCTTTCTGTGACTGTATAGCTCATGGTCAGGGTGAGCTAGGATGTGTTATCGATTTGTGAGTTCTTCTGGGCAGAATTCTTAAGCAGAGTGAGAGGAGAGAGGGAGAGGAGAGGAATAGAGAGGAGAGGGAGAGGAGAGGAATAGAGAGGAGAGGGAGAGGAGAGGAATAGAGAGGAGAGAGGTTCAGGTGCAGGGGATTGAGGGTGCTGGTCGAGGTACCAGAGGACCATAGCTGCCCTTCAGCCATAATGAGAGAAGGTGATGGACGTGAACAACAAGGACTTAGAAATAGATTTGTGGTGAAATGAGTGAGAGTGAAGGTGCCGACGTGTGTGTATGTGTGAGAGAGAGAGAGAGAGAGAGAACATGTGTCTATTTATGTATGTGGGTGTCTGCAGAGGTGAATGTGTGTGTCTTTATAAAGTTGTGTGTGTGTGTGCCTGTGTTTGCTTGTGTGTGGGTGTGTGTGCTTTTCCAAGAATGAGAGAATTATTCAGCTAGAGACAGAGGTGAGCATACACCCACCAGGAGAGAAAACAGACAGACAAACAGAGACGGGGAGAGAGGGATAGAGATACAGATGGCAGAGAAAGAGAGAGAGAGAAAGGGAAAGATGGAGAGAGAAAGAGATGGAGAACAGGAGAGGGAAAGAGAGAGGGCGGGTAGAGAGAGAGAAAGATAGAGTGGATGAGAGAAAGGGAGAGGGAAGGAGGGAAAGAGAAATGGAGAGAGAAGGAAAGAGAGAAGCATAGAGAAAGAAAAGGAGAGAGAGGGGGGAAGGGATTTACAGAGAGTGAGAAAGATAGAGAGAGCGAGAGAAAGGGAGAGTGAAGGAGAGCGAGAGGGAGGGATGGATGGAGAGTGAGGCCATGCCTGTGGCAGGATTAGAGGGGGTTTTACCTGAGAAGCAAATACACGCAGGTGTAATCCCCTGATCAGCATGCTGGCCTGAGCTGTGGCGCCGGCCTCAGGTGAGCCTCCTCTACACCTCTCCGCGCCGCTCGCACAGATTGGACCCCGCGCTGATGAGGGAATTAACGCCGCCATCACCATGGCAATGGGTGCCGGGATGAGCCCACTGGCGCGTGGAGGAGACAAGAGAGGACGAGTGTGTGTGTGTGTGCGTCTGTGTGTTTGTGTGTGTGTGTGTGTGTGTGTGTGTGTCTGTGTGTGTGTAAGAAAAGGTGTGAGCAGGAGAGAGAGGGAAAGTGGGTGTTTGTAAGTGTGTGTGTGTGTGTGTGTGTGTGTGTGTGTGTGTGTGTGTGTGTGTGGACATACGTGATGGGACTACACCACACACACTGTCTCTCATATCCCACCTCCTGAGGCGCTCGTCTCTCGGTTCTCTCGTCTGAGAGCCTGTCCACTTCGTCCATCTGGCCCCGTCTCACATACTCCTCCTCCACACACGTCCTCCACACCTCCACCCCATTTCCCACAGCGGCCCAGCTCTGAGCTGAAGGCCCACACACACACACACACACACAGACGGCTGGTGCAGATCTAACTCTCTAACCAGGTGCTCCTGTGAAGCCGTTTCACCCAGTCTGCTCTCCAGAAACCTCCATTCACTCATTTGATCTTCTTAACCTTTGGATACAACCACTCAAGGTGGCGTAGCTTTACATTCACATTTAGTCATTTAGCAGACGCTTGTATCCAAAGTGACTTACAGCAAGAGAGTAACATTCAAACTACAGTGCAGAGAAGACCTTAGCTAGGAACTACCCCTGCATCTGTCAATACTAGTACTGATGGATAGGAGTGCCTACATTAACAAGTACTAGTGTGGTAGGAGGAGAAAGTGGTAGAAGAGGGAGGTAGAAGAAGGAAGAGAGGGAGGTGGAGATGGAGGTAGAGGAGGGAAGAGAGGGAGGTAGAGAGGAGGAGGGCGAGAAGAATGAGGTAGAGGAGGGAAGAGAGGAAGGTGCCAGGTCCATGTAGGTGGTGCATCAGGAGTGTGAGGTTGTCAGAAGTGCTGGGGAGGTTTTTGAAGCATAGCTGAGTATTCAGAGCAGTGGATGGTGATACACTGTAGATAGTGTAAATGGAAATGGAATGGTGAGCTAGTACGGTTACTTGACTGTGACCGTGTCTTGAGTATAAAGTTTCTATTCTATTCTATTCTATTCTATAGTGCCAGTTCAGGTAGGCCACATAGTCAAACTCAGGCCTCAAATCAGCTGATCTCAACCAGCTGATGGTTCACTGGTTCACCTACGTCCAAAGACAACTTGAATTAAATTTTCTAAAGTGGTGTAAAGTGGTCCTGACTGAATAGTGGGTTTTTTTTTCACTTTTCAATAGAGTTTCTTTGACGGCTGGGATGTGACCAAGAAGAAGGACAAGACCAAGGGGAGACACGACAGCATTCTCAGTCGTAAGCATTCTCATTGTCTCACTGTCAAAAATCACTACTTCTAAGATAATAACATGTCAGCCCATTCACTACACTGGTGGTTAAATGTTCTCAATATGAGTATGTTCAAACTCATGAAAACGTTAAAAGGGGTCAGAAGCATTTGGTGAAAGACTGTACTTTTATCCTTTCCAACCATGTCAGCCTGAGCCCACACAGTCATTCTTTCAGTTGTTCTCCAATTCAGTCCATGGCTAAGTGATCTGTCAAGAAATCGTTTGAAAGTGCGTAGAGTATTTTTGTCTTTGTGTTGTGTTCAACACACTCCACCTCTGTTCTCTCTCTCCGTGTTCAACACACTCCACCTCTGTTCTCTCTCTCCGTGTCTAGATGAGCGCCACCGCGTCAGACTGCACTCGCTCCTCGCTGATCCAAACTCGGACTATGTCAACGCCAATTACATTGACGTAAGGAATACCCCCCCCCTCCCATCCCACCTCACACACACACACACACACACACACACACACACACACACACACACACACCACCTTACTAGTCTCTCTTCCACTGTTGTTTTATTTCTTTTATTTGTCTCTTGATGCCTCCCAACAACAACAACAACAACAACCACAGCACATATAGCACTTAATGCAGATATCCAGAGTGCTTCACAATGAAGGGGGGAACCTCACTTCAACCACCCCCAATATGCCGCACCCGTCTGGTGGATGGATGGAAGCCTTTCACCGTCTGGATGAGCACTGAGGCTCATGGGAAGGGGACGTGAGGGAGGCGGCCTCTCGCTGGGCCCCGAAGCTCCAGTCACCGCGCTGTGGGAACGGTCATTCCCGTGGGGGGGGTTTTGCGGTCAGGCGCCATTATAGCACCCGTTCTCCCTGTCTCTCCCTGCTGTGTGTCAGACGAGATGGGAGGATAGGAGTGGAGAGGGGAGTGGAGCTTTGAAACGTTCTCCTAATTCTCTATATAGTATTTTTTTTTTTTTTTAAATGCTCTACGCTTAGTAAGTTGCTCTCGGCAAAAGTTTCTGCCAGATACCTTAAACTTACACTGAAGTGGTCTAGGGAAACGATGCTTGCTTTAGCACAGAGCCAAGACCAACACAAGGTGCTTCAGGCAGTGATAGCACCTTTTAAGTCCCCCCCCCCCTCCCGACAGAGCGTCTGAAACCTGACCACGCTCCAGTCCACTGCCTCGGTCATTTTTTAATCCCCCCCTCCAGGTCACTTTCCGCTCCGAACCACCACAAAAGCCTCCTCCTCCCTTCTTAGCTCATTGGGTGTTGGACACGGTCCCACCCCTTCAGTTCAATGGATGGAAGAGACACGTCCTTGGAGAAAAAAATAAAATAATAAAATGCATGAAAGATCTCACCTACAAAAAACAGTTGAAACTATTAGAAATAGCTTTTTAAAACCCCTGGTTAATATTTGAACAGTTCTTGCCGATGCTGCTTTGCAGTGCTTACAACCAAACGATGGATTGTGAGTGTAGTAGAATTTTTCCCACAAGACACCGGAGCTGTTTTATTCAGCATGTCATGAACATCTCAGAGCTCAAGTCCTTGTTAGCATTTCAGCACTAACTAACAAAAACAAAACTCTTCACACAGTACAAACCCTCAAGTCTTTAATAATTAATTACCCTTGAAATTGAAGAATGGAAGTGAACAGTTAGTGAGATATTGCAGTCTTGTTGGGGAGGAATTTGGCAGGCATAACAACCTCTATTGGGAGATAAGGGGAGTAGAGAGAGAGAGAGAGAGAAAGAGAGAGAGAGAGAGAGAGAGAGAATACAAGATGTCCAAGGACGAGAGGGAGAGCTGTGTCTCTCCACATGTTTCATAGATGAGGATGTCTGTTTGGCTGGCACCACAGACGATAATCCATGGACTCAGCCACCCTTGCACACATACACACACTAACAAACAGACACACACACACACACACACATATACGCGTATACACACACACACACACACTGACATGTACACACACACTCTCTCTCTCTTTATTTATTTCTTTCTCTCTCTCACACAAACACACACACACATATACACACATTTTCATGCAAACCACAAGCCATTATTTCTGTTATTTTTCCAGATACAAGATACACCTGCTGATCTAAATAAGCACACCTGTTTCTCTTCATAGACCAAGCTATTCTCTAACAGCTGTTGTAGTATTTAGAATTCAGTCCATCTCCTCCAAATCACTAGAAGTAAATGGTTCTTTGTAGAGTCAATGGTTTTACCCATTCATAGAAGTAGTATATTTGATTGTGATGTTTGGTGATAATGACTTTACACACAGATTATTCAAACTAGCATACTGTAGGACATACTGTATGATTGAACAGGAAAATGATAGATATTAAAGGATGTGGGTTAGATCAGTTAGCCTACATCTTCCTTTTAGCTATAGGCTAGCTATAGTCTAACTGGTCCACTGGTTCACTTCCAGTGAATGATGCTAAGTTAGGCTAATGCTGTCAGAAAAGGTTATTGCATGCACAGAGAAGAGAAGAGTATGTATCATTTTATCTAATCTTATGTCTGAGGTAGATGGCAAATATTCCTAAAAGTTGACGTGTTCCTATTGGATTCTGGACCACATCAATGCCAGGTCCTCTCATCAGTTAAAGTGTCCTCTCCTAAAACTCATTACCTTCCAATGTTGTGTCAAGCCGAAAAGGAAAGGATTGCTGAAAGCCTGCAAGTCTTAATAGGCCTCGGCTCTCCATGGGAAGCAGCGTTAATGCTTAGAGTGAATGGAACCTTGGATTCACTCAAGAAATAATCACCTCCACCTGAGGTACAATTCAGTGCATTCACCCACTGTGCTCCAACTGGAGAACCATGGGAGGGCAAATCAAATAAATGTAAAAAAAAAAAAAAAAAATTGCTCTGACACTGTTGCATGATTCCGTTAGTGTGTTAGTGCTTTCATGCGAGTTTCCTGTTTGTCCCCAAAGGCCATTAGTGAAGGCAGCTGGTGTCCCCACAAGGCTAAATTTTGGAGCCGGACTAGCAGGCAAGTCGTGCTGTGCCTCTAATGACAGTACAGGATGGAAGCTGTGGGTCACTGTGACTTCTCGGCCACATCCGCTGTGGAGTTAACAGGCCGCGTTCAGGTCCCTCCACATCACTTGGAGAAACATTTGCTGGGCGATGTGCTACTGGTACTAGCATCTGGTTGACATATATGGGAAAGGAAAGTGAAGGATGTTTTACTTTGCTCCCAGATGAGTTCAATGTTAAGTACGGCCCGAACAATGACACATACAATGTTTACATTTAAATCATACATTTTCAATTTTTTTAGCAAACGTTGAAAAACACATGTAGACTGTAATTTTCAGTTCTAGGATATCATGCCACATGAACTAAGTGCCTTTTGTGACTTTGTAACTCTCTCTCTCTTTGATGGCCTTGAGACGATGCCAACTGAGTGCACTCTAACACCATTGACTCAAAGAAACACTCGAGGGCTGAATATGTAAAACCAGGAAATCAGTAGCACTCCGGTCCTCAGCTAGCAGGTGCAACGTGCCTGTGTCACTTCCTGTGTGGCGGTGTGTGTGTTGTTGTTTCCCTCTCATGCACAGGTGGCCTGTGCCTCCTCTTTGAGTCCTCCGAGTCGACTGATTTCTCTCTGTTCTCCTCTCATCAGCACACTAATTAGCTTCTTTATGTGCCCTCTCTTTCTCTCTCTCCCCTCTTCCCTTTTACATCTCTCTTTCTCTTTCCTTTTTCTCTCCCCCTTTTTTCATCTCTCTCTCTTTCCCTCCCAAACCTTCTCTCCCGACCTTCTTTTTCTCTTCTCTACCACTACCTCTCTTTTTCATCTCTCTGCCCTTTTCTAACGTTTGCTTCTCTGTATCTCTTTCTTTCTTTCTTTCTTTCTTTCTTTCCCTTCTCTTCCCTCCTCTCTCTCTCCCTCTCCACTTATATCCCTCTCTTTATCTCTCTCTCCCTCTCTCCTTCTCTCTCTGCCCCTCTCCCTACCCTCTCTCTTTTCTCATATCTCCGGCACCTCTTAGATTCGGATTAACAGGGAAGTAAGTACTCCTCTCTTCTCCCTCTTTTCTTCTTCACATCCATCTCTCATCTTGCTTGTACTCCTCCGCCATCTCCCTCCATGCCATCCTTTCTTCCTCTCCCTCTGCAGCCCTCTGTCCATGAAGTACCTATCCCTCCCTCTCTCTTCCTCTCCTATTCTTCTCCTTTGTCATTTGGTACATCTCCCGCTTCTGCCTGGGGTTGCCCCCCACCCTCCCAACCCCCACCCATCTCCTCCACACTGGCTTTCATCTGTGGAGCAGTCACCTGGAGACAGGGACGAGGACAGGGATGGGGCACAGAGGCTGGGCCAACGCACACACATAAACACTAAACAACACAGGCATGTTACTGCAGGCCACAGAGATGTGAGGGGGAGTAGAGGAGGAAGAGAGAAAGAAAGAGGAAGGTAAAGAGAGGGGGAGCGATGAAGAAGGGGGAGAGGAGAGGTATAGGCATGTTACTGTAGGGTAGTGAGAGAGGAAGAGGGAGAGATGGAAGGAGGGGGGAGAGCAAGCATCGACACACTAATGCAGAAAGAAAGAAAAGTAGGAAGAGAGAGATGAGGGGTAAGGATGGGTAGAAACAGAGAGAGAGAGGGAGGGAGGCAGAAAGAGAGAGAGAGGGAGAGATGAGGTGAAGAGGAAGGGTAGGTGAGAATACTTGGTAGAAAGAATAGATAGAAACAACAGAGAGGAGGAGAGAAAAGAGGAGAGGGAAAGAGATGAGGAGGAGTTGAAGAGGAAGGCTAGGTGTGAATAGAAAGGAGAGTCAGAGGAAGGGAGAAGGAAAGGGGGAGGGAGAGAGGGAAGTTGAGAGGAGATGATGAAAAAGAAAGTCACGAAGAGAAAGATCTAGATAGAGAAGCAGACGCAGCATGTGCAAGACTGTCGACTCTGTTAGTTCAGTCTCTACAGACACACACACACACACACACACAGTGATTTTCTCAGTGTTATTGTGTTATTTGGTGGCACCATCATCTGACGGCTGCCTGTCCCAATGGGCCCTGCCTCTCCCTTGGCCTCTCCTCTCCCCCCTCTCTCTCTCTTGCTTCTTCCTTCTTTCACTCTCTTCCTCTCTCACTACTCTCTCTCTCTCGCTTTCTCCTTCTCTTTTTCACACACACTGTTTTTCCCTTTCTCTCTGCAGTCTCTCTCTCTCTCTCTCTCTCTCTCTCTCTCTTCCTTTACGCTGGCAGCAATGCTGTTCATTTTATCATCCAACTCAGCTACCCTCAGGTCAGCCCTTCCTGTTCACATCCACCTTTCTCAAGTCTTATATCAACATGGAAAACAAACCACAGCCTCCATGTGTTAAACTGGTTAAACATCTCAGCTTTGTTTAGGAAGAAACAGAAACGACTGGTGTTTATATAACTGCTGGTGGTAAACGCAAGCATGATTCTGATGTATATTACAGTAATATACATGATACAAAAGAACGCTTATGTACATCAGTGACTCTCAAAACACACACACACTTTGCTACTTAACGTGTGTGTGTTTGTGTCTGAATGTAAGCACTTTCTGACTGGACTTCAGTGTGGGAGCTTTGTTGCCTTGGCGATAGCTGGTGCTCACTGCGGTAGGGCAGTAAGTGCACGGCCCAAGGGAGCACTGCAGCAAAGGATTATGGGAAAGTGGGGGGTTGTCACTGCACTCTTGCATGCTGGGCGTCATCCATTTTCACCCCCTGCTGTGTGGCGTGGCAGATCCGTCATGTGACTTGTTATTTTTCATTGTGTTGTTTCTTGGGGTGGGAAGTCTGTGGAGTCACAAAGGTCTCACAGAGCTCTTGAGGAGTTCTGGCTCAGATCATGCTTGGGGGGGGGGGGTAGAGGAGAAAATAAAGAAGGGTCATTGGTGCAGGCATGGAGGGAGAAAAAAGACAGAAAAACAGAAAAAAGAGACAAAAATAAAAGCCTGTGGTAGTCTCAATCATCCAAGTTGTCACGTGCAGATTATTAGACAGAAATCTGTTCCAGCTGTCATCTCCCTCCAGCACACCATCCCAAGCTGTTTACGCCTTTTAACAAATGGACCTGGATCGCTGGGCTCGAAGAGAAATGGAGTGCAGTAGATGCACGTCAGCCGAATATGATATTCAGTGTGCTGCGCGTCAGCTCAAATCCCCTCGTAATCGCTTATCTGATCAAGCGCAGATTCAGTTGTAATATCGTTTGTTGTTAAATGAATGATGTCTGTGGCGAAGGAGTAGAGGGAGCCTAGCATGTAGAAATGAAAGCAGGGCCTCTCTGATAAGGAGCTGACTAAATTGTGTGTCGGGGGGAGAGGTGAAAAGCAGTTGCTTTGATTAACTGCGTGGTACAGTAGTCAAACACACAAGTGGTAGAAGGTTGAGGTTTGCCCGTGACCTCGGTAGGTGCTTTTTGTTGTTGGATTGAAACTCAGTTTGTGCTGTCTCCCTTTCTCTCTCGTCCTCTCTTTCAGGGCTATCAAAGGTCCAACCACTACATCGCCACTCAAGGTGAGTGATCACTGCTCTGGATTATAAAGGAAAGATTGTGTGGTGTGTGTTTGTGTGTGTGTGTGTGTGTGTGTGTGTGTGTTTGTGTGTGTGTGTGTGTGTGTGTGTGTGTGTGTGTGTGTGTGTGTGTGTGTGTGTGCTGTGTTTGTGTGTGTGTGTGTGACGGCATCTGTAGTGTTTGTAACTTGTGTGTGTGTGTATAAGCATGTGTGCAGGCGCTTCTGTAGGCATCTGTCTTCTTTGAGGTAGGCACATATGGAGTTATAGGAAATAAGAATGCTTTATTCATGTGAGTGTGTGTTCCAGTTTAAATGTATATTTATTTCTGTGTGTGCACACAAACACGGAGAGTTATTCAACTTTATTTTAAAGGATAGCTTATGTGTGTGTGTTTTTGAGTTGTGCGTGTGTGTTTTCAATTTTGTGCGAGTGTGTGTAAATATACGTGTGTGTGTGTGTGTGTGTGTGTGTGTATGTGTGTGTGTGTGTGTGTGTGTTACGTGTGTGTGTGTTTTTCAATTTTGTGCGAGTGTGTGTAAATATACGTGTGTGTGTGTGTGTGTGTGTGTGTGTGTGTGTGTGTGTGTGTTACTTTGTGTGTGTGTGAGTTATTCTGAGCGTGAGCGAGTCGATTTGATCCGTACATCTCCTCTCATCCTCTCATCGGCGGCCGTGTTGTCTAACGAGGGGGAATAAATAATTCATGAACAAACACTCTTATTGGTGTTTAATCTGTTGGTCCCATGGGATTGAGAACTGAGAATCACCGGCCCCACCCCACCCCCTCCGCCATCCCGTCCTCCCTCCCTTCGTCCTTCGCTCCCTCTCTCCATCGTTGTCTCTGTTTTTTAATCTCTGTTGCTCATCCCTTCTTCCTATTAGTTCCTTCTGTGTGAGGCATCGCTGTCCCTGTTCTTAGTTGTTTATCTCCATGGAGGAGATTCCCTTCCCCATCATGCCTGACTGCCTGGGAAGGGATTCTAGAAAACACACTTTACTTCTGTTAACACACACACACACACACACACATGCACACACAAGACACACACACACACACACACACACACACACACACACACACACACGTGTGTATGTCTGCATGCTAGTGTGTGCATGGGCATATGTACAGTGTAGTAGTAGTAGTAGAGTGGTAAGGTATACAGTTTGGAGTGCAGGTATGACTGTGTGTATGGATACCAAGAAGCCTCCCCCAGTTCTGCTGCCTGGACTTCTATGAGCCCCCTGTCTCTCTCTCTCTCTCTCTCTCTCTCTCTCTCTCTCTCTCTCTCTCTCTCTCTCCCTCTCTTTCTCTATTCTCTCTGGCAGCCCTCTAGGCTCTGGACTTCATTGTGTGCTGCAACAGCACAGGGCAGTGCATACAGATGCTCCGCACGCTGGCGCCTTCCGTCTGTGTCTCTCCATCTGTCTGTCTGCCTTTTCCTTGCTTCATCCTTGCTGGCCGTATTCTCTCTCTCTCTCTCTCTCTCTCTCTCTCTCTCTCTCTCTCTCTCTCTCTTTCTTGCTGTCTTTCTCTGTCTGTCATCTCTCCCTCTGTCATTCTCTTTATCTCTCATTCCATCTCTTTCTCTCTCTACCCATTTTGCTCTTATTTGCTCTTATACTATTTCTCTCTCTCTCTCTCTCTCTCTCTCCCTCTCTCTGTGGTCTCTTTCTCTGCTGTCACATTTCCCAACATTCTATAACCTCTCACTCTCTCTATATATATTTTTCTCTCTCTCTGGTTTTCTTCATCTGTCACTCTCCTGAGAGTCGGAGACCCCTCACCGCCCCATGTCTCACGCATTAAATATAGAAAATAACACTGATGCTTAATTATGAAGGGAAGAGCTGTGGAGGTTGTGTGTGTGTATGTGTGTGTGTGTGTGTGTGTGTGTGTGTGATGGTTGGTGTATGTGTGTGTGTGTGTGTGTGAAAGCAGCACCTTTGCACGCTCTATCACAGGGGTATTCAATTAATCTTCAGCGAGGTCCAGTTACGGAAAATTTCCTCAAGTAAAGGTCCAGAGCATCATAATGTTTAACGTGCGTGTTTAGGCTATGTATATGTATGTATGTATAATATTAGGATGGATGGATGGAGCATAGTTGTAGATAGATAGATAGATAGATAGATAGATAGATAGATAGATAGATACTTTATTGATCCCCAAGGGGAAATTCAAGAAATAGAAGATTGTAGGCCTAGGCCTAATGTTTAATGTGAAATAAAATAAGTAGCCTAAAAGAGAACATTCGAAATGAGGAGAAATAAGGCAAGATAAGAGTAGCCTAATTGGGGAGAAAAACTGAGTAGCCTTGGCTATTTTTAAGATCTTCGGGTCAACATAAAAAAAAAAAAAAAAAAAAATTTGAGCTGAGACAAGGATGAACTTAAAATACAATTTGAGCTGAGACAAAGATGGATATTCCACACCCATTAATCAGCAAGTTTAATTTATTTATTTATTTATTTTTTTTTTTTATGTTGACCCGAACTTAAAATAAAATTTGAGCTGAGACAAGGATGGATATTCCACACCCATTAATCAGCAAGTTTAATTTTTTTTTTTTTAGTTTTTTTATGTTGACCCGAACTTAAAATAAAATTTGAGCTGAGACAAGGATTGATATTCCACACCCATTAATCAGCAAGTTTAATTTTTTTTTTTTTTTTTTTTTTTTTTTTATGTTGACCTGAAATTCTGGAAACCCAGGAATATCACGTTGTTGGGCATGTAGGCTTAACTAGATTGTGGTGGAGCAATCATATTGCCTTCTTAAATCGTAAAATATTCTGTGGTCTCAGTTCACTGTTGAATGGGCCTAGCCTACCCTATGCTTGCTCAAAATATATGCTTTGTCTAGTAGAGGTGCTTCAAATTGCCGCTTAAAATCGCCTGTCTCAGAATAAAAGAGGTCCAAGGCAATTCCGCGCAAAATTGTCACATCCATATTTAGTTTTGCGTGGTGTTTCCCCCGTATCGTTATATAAAGCTCTGTTCTCGCTGTCTAGCTTTCTCCTCTTTGAGCAATAGATGATTTGAAATTAACTTACTTATCGTTAACTTAGATATCCATCTGATTGTTTTTCGTCCCGTCTCCTCTCCTCGCTCGTTTCAGGCTATCAGTCTCTTCTCCATAGTACTCACTGACTCGACTTTATCAGAATTCACAGATTTCACTGGCTGAGTAGCAGCAAGCGAAATGATGGTTCCTGAAGCTCCTGAAGTAAATGCTGTTATCCTAACCAACGAAACATTTAGTGCAGCTTTGAAATCTTACGTGAAAATCTAAATTAGGCTATTATGGTCTGGGTCCGGGTAGGATCACGTCACGGTCCGGACTCTGACCGCGGTCCGCCATTTGGTGATGGCTGCTCTAGCATAACAGAACATTTTAACACATTTTTTAACAGAATATGTTATTGTCAGTGTGTGAATAATAGAGATTTAAAAATTCTTCTATTCCATCAGTATGGCAAATTAACATGGCCTTTCATTGACCGCAGTCTCGTATTCATGCACTGTGGAACATATGAGTACGCCCAGTTGTCCTGCGCACAGCATATCCCAAGGTGCCGAGCAGCTCATTATAAGAACACAGTGTTGAACATGAGAGCACAGAGCAATATCCCGATCTCAGAATATTGCAGTCATTGGGACTGCCTTATAAGCCTCCCAGAGGGTGTGTGTGTGTGTCGTGTGCCGTGTGTGTGTGTGTGTGTGTAGGCCTTTTCACACAGAGATCACGCTAAATTTGCAGGAAGAGGGGACGTCTTTTTGTGTCTGAAAGCGAGGTGAAAATTTGCCGGCCTGCTGATCTGTTCACATGATGCGGCATTTTGGGGAGCCAGGAGGCAGGATCAGCTATAGTAAATTAAATTGTGACGTGCAACAGGGGTCGTGTAGAGTGATAGTCGTAGGCCTTACAGTATGTGCGTGGGCCTTTAGATACAGGCAGCAGGTGTGTGATTTCAAAAACCATGGCGGAAGAACCGACTGCACTTTGGTTAGCTTGCATTTGCTTTGCTGTTGCTGTTAGAATGTTAAATTCTTGCGATAGATGTCTTCAGACAATAAAACGTAATTTGGAAGGGAAATTGAAGAGAAGAGTTGCCCCTTGTTTTGGCCGTACAATGTAGCCTACTGTGCGTACAATTTATTCATGAAATCGTTCAATATTACAACAATAAAAATTAGAGATGTCCGATAATATCGGCCAACCGATAATATCGGCCAACCGATATTATCGGCCCGATATTAGCATAAAAATGTAATATCTGTTAATATCGTTATCGGATTTTTTTTGCCTTAAAACCGATAACATAATGCTTGCGTTACACACAAATAGTGCCTATGCGCTCCTGAAGCGTTTACCGGCGCACAGATGATGACCTCATCAATCTGCGTCTTGAAGCATACAAACAAGCGTGGATGGCTGCAGTAACAAACTTGCTCGTGGCCGTAGTAGCCCCTTGCGTTGGCCGTGACGCCCCTTTGAAAATCAGAGGTTTACAGGCCACGGTGGCCTTGGTGCCCCCTTCTTTAAATATTCTGCTTTGCGTCCTACTAATAGCGATATATATTTAGCCTATGGCCTATGGCCAAATTACGCAGTGGAGTAAGTGACAGCGCAAGAAAGAAAGTGCGTCCAAATTAACCCATCCTACTCATCACACAGACATCACAAGTATCACACGAAAGAGCTTTTTCTCAGCTTTTAATCGATGTTAGCCGCTAATTGCTGTGGTGAACGGTTCGCGAGAAAAGTAAATAATATCATTCAATTTAATCATAAATTCTACCGAAGGTTTTGCGTCCATCTCCCTACCCATTCATCTCGGTGGAATACTTCAGAACCCTTCGTTTAACACATGACAAACCATATATCAGAATAAACAGCAGACCTTACCGAACAGAAAGGTGTAAAGCAGTCCCCTGTACAGTTAGCCGTTCCAGACTAATCCCGTTTTGAATTTGCAGTAAATTTCAACATACATGGATGTCTCCAAATTTGGGATTTAAGTTTTACACTGTGTTTAAATTGTTCCACATTATTTCATAACGGGCCAAATACAAAACAAATATTACAAATGACGCCTAGATATCGGTAAATCAGAGGACAGCTGACTATAAGAGTTTGTGAAAGTAGCCTTCATGATCACAAAATGCTAAGCATGCATCTCTATTTGAGTTTCTTAAAGCTGAGCTGTGCTTAAATTGTTCAATACATGATTTCATAACAGGCCAAATATAAAATAAATGTTAAATATAGCCTAGATATCTGTATATGAGGAAGGACGGGTTTAGAGTGAGGGTCTGTCTTGTCTGTAAAAACAGACACCCGTGACTCATATTTGTGCATTCATTCAATTAAGGTGATTGAGTTTTAGTTAAAGAAACAGTTCATGAAGCATCCTACAAATGCAGGCTCATTTAACACAGAAAAAGGGTAGCCTGTCATACACTATGCCTGTTATTTTAGTTGGCTTTACATTCTGCTATGTTGCACATAGTTGTTCAGGTACAATGTTTTATCATTTGTGAAGAAGTCAAATTTGCCCTATTTGTTGTGGGCATTGTCAAGATTATCTCAGGGAGAGTGTAATCCAAACTGTTGTTTGAGACAATAAAAAAAAAAAATAAACATGGCACTTTTTCCCTAAATTAAGTTGAAGTATTTATCTTATTTTGCACAGACAATGTTAACATTTAGAAAGCCTTGTTGCATTCAAGAATGCATCCAGTGGGGCATCACAATAACATTAAGCATGTTGTGTTAATTCCATAACAGGAGATATGTGATGTTACCTAAATTAGTTTTGAGGAAAAATAACCCACATATCGACATCGGTATCGGCTGATATCGGAATCGAAATTTGAGAGTTGGACAATATCGGCATATTGGATATCGGCAAAAAAGCCAATATCGGACATCCCTAATAAAAATAGCTTGTGTACTGTCTTAATTGAAACATGCTTCGCGCACAAATGATAGCCTAGGGCAAAGAGAATGGACATCTCAACATAAGGATAGATGATGATTAGTGTAAACTTTGTCACACGACGTGATAAGCAGTTCTTTAAAAACGCAACGTTCCATTCAGTCATAAATCATTCAAGCGTAGGCCTAGTGCTCATCATGAAAATAAAACAGCAGCTTAATATTTTTCAGGTGTTTAACAGTAGGCCCAGGGCGCACTGTTAGCAGTTATGCCGAAGGCAGTGAGATTATTAGGCATTGCATCCTGTCACTCAACATCGCAGTTCGGGTTGATAAGATTCAGTTAATGCGAGTATGGATCGTCTCAAAGTTTGGGACAACAGCAGTGTAGGCAAAGCAAACCCTAATTGTTACAGTAGGTTACCATAGCTGTCTTTTCTCTAGGCCTGGGCCTATCGGAAATCGCGACATAAGCACATTGGTTTCTTTTTTCTTTCTTGTTCGTGTGTTGGGTAGTGACTAGTGAAGCGATAATGCATTTAAAGCAGTACATCATGTGAGCCAGAGCCGATATGGCCAGAGCTGCTGCTCTGTAAAGGTATTCTGCCCCACCCAAATTTGCTGAACTACTAGCGAAGTAGCCTATTCATCACAGACATCACATGTATCACACGAAAGAGCGTTTTCTCAGCCTTTAAACAATGTTAGTGGTTAGTTGTGGTAAACGGTTCGCGAGAAAAGTAACTTTAATTTAATCATATTTTGTTGCACCCGTCTCCCTACCCATTCATCTTGGTGGAATACTACGCGAACTTTCCCTCAACACATGACAAACCATATATCAGAATAAACAGCAGACCTTACCGAACATAAAGGTGTAAAGCATTCCCCTGCACAGTTAGCCATTCCAGAGTAATCCGGTTTTAAATTTGCAGCAATGTCTTTATGCATGTCTCCAACTTTGCGGTTCCTAATGTGTTTCAATTGTTCAATAAGTCTACATGATTTTATAACAGGCCAAATACAAAATAAGTGTTACAAATATCGCCTAGATAAGCATTACAGTCAGAGGATATACATATAGGGCAGACAGACGCTCATGAGTTCATGCTTTGTTTTATCGCTGGATTTTAGCCTATTATGGCAACTGATTGCATTCCAAGCTACAGTCAACTCTAGCAGGCATTGAATGACTGAAGACTTTGTAAATTTATAGATTGACATAATGTGCTGTCTCTTCGATTGCTGCTTTTGATCAGTTAGATATTTGCAATCTCCTGTGGTGGGCTGGAAATAGCATTGAAATGCCCGCCAAGATTCCCCTTTCCGCCTTGACCCATTCACACTGGTGGCGGAACGAAAAAACTCGGCAAAATGTCTAAGGGGCTTGGTAGTAAATTTGGCGAGACACTTTGTCCCGCCGTTCCGCCTCGGTCTATGTGAAAGGGACAGTCGTTCCGCGATTCTGGTACATAAAATCGCGGCGATTTTGCCAGTGTGAAAGGGCCTTGTGTGTGTGTGTGTGTGTGTGTGGGGGGGGGGGGGGGGGTCCTGCGTGTGTGTGTGTTTGTGTGTGTGTGAGAGAGAGAGTGCTTGTGTGTTACATGTTCTGGTGATTTGTGACTATTTCTGATGTGTGTTCATGTGTGTGCGCATGACAAAAGCTTTCCCTGCAGCCTGTCGTCATTGAGTAGAAAGCCCTGCAGTTTGCAAAAGCAGTAATTCCGTTGCAAGCTAGCTTAAATGCCTAGAGTTGCTGACGCAGAATGACTTACCAAGGCACTGCTCCCTCTTTCTTCCACTCTCTCCTTCTCTCTCTCCACTCCTCATCCTTTCCCTAACTGTCCTCCATCCTATATCTCCTTTCTCTCTTCTCCTTTTCTCTCCTCTCCTCCTTTTCTTTTCTTCTTGTCTGTCCTATCCCCCCTTTCCTCCCCTTTTATTTTCTCTCTTCCTCTCTTTTGTTCTCTCTGTCATCCCCTTCTCCTCTTGTCACCTATCACCCCCCCTTTCCTCCCCTATTTCATTTTCTCCTTTTTATCTCTGTCATCCCTCTCTTCTCTCCGCTGCTCTCCTCTCCACACAGGCCCTAAGCAGGACATGATCTATGACTTCTGGAGGATGGTTTGGCAGGAGAACTGCTTCAGCATCGTCATGATCACCAAGCTGGTGGAGGTCGGGAGGGTAAGTGGCTCCTTCTCTGCCCCAGCTCCTGCCTCTCTCCCTGGGCAGCCCGTCTGACCGCCTGGCCTCTCAGCTCCAGAGTCTGGGTCCCATGTGGCGAGTGAATAATTTAGGACAGAGATAATTAACCATTAATGAAGCTCAAGATATATTACCTCCCGGCCATTATCAAGAATTATGAGGTGTTAAGTTTTGCTGACGTCTTGTAGGGAAGTCTCCGTTAGACTTTCAACGCTGAACTGCAAGACAGGGTATTTTGAGGCAACACATTTAATCAAAGAGGCATATACTCTATAGACCTAAATATTAGATGAACCTTGTCTCCTTGAACTGGCCAAATCGATCGCAGATTTCAGCAATGATATTGAAAAGTGTGCATCGCCGTGGTTTCTGTCAGAAATGTCTGTTGTGTCCATCCTGAACTTTGCATCATGAATTCTTTATCAGTTGCACAGAATTGAAGGCCAAAGCAAAAGTCCACCAAAATGTCCAGCAAAAGTGTGTGAATATGCAGCGCAGTTAACATCTTCTGTCTGACCACCAATGTCAGTCTAATCCTAGAGGTACAAACTTGAGATGCACCGATATGGAATTTTAGGGCCGATAACGATAACCGATAGTTATTGGTTTGTTGTGGCCGATACCGATACGATAACCGATAATATTACTCTTGAAAAAAAATTGTGAAAAGTGATTTGGGGAAAGCATTTAATAAGCATAATTTTATTGCAGTAATTTTACCTACCACCAAATGATGGACAGAACTCATAATAGTCCTCAATAGTACAGCAGTCAACATAACAGTAGCCTAGCCCTACAGTCAGGGGCGGACCTGGACACTTTGAGGCCCAAGGCAAAAGATCCCGAGGCCCCTCCCAGCCCCCCTGACCGAATAAACTAGCCATTTTCTGTTCTGTTTTTTTCTCCATTTTTCATGGTCATGTAATAATGTTCAACCGTGAATCTTCAGGGTGGTTTATCTGCATTTTTGGGGAATTCAAAGTTCTTAATTTGCACAGGGCCTTTTTTTAACGATTTCAACTCGCTCTGCATCTCTTACGGTGTCTGGCCATAACGCAGGGTCGTTACTGATAACTGAAGCCTAGTGCTAGGTATTGTGTTAGGGCTACTCACTTACTGGTTTCACTTAGATCAACATCATAATCATCATCATCATCATCAGTAGAAGAATATGTAGTACAAGAGCTATCCGAATTACTTTCTTCCGTGGAAGAATTCTTCGACTGGAAGAAGTTGGTTAATTTAGGCAATTTCTTTCTAAATTCTTCCTCCTCGCTTTTTCTTTTATCAATTCCACTCTGGAAACATTTCATGGCTGCTGTCAATCGCTCAACTCCACACCTCACCAAAGACCTCGTTCATAGCTAGTTGCTGCTATGACAGAAAGCGGACCTGCAGTCATTTGATTTTATGATGAGTTTATGAGCAATCATGAGGCAAAATATTTTTTCAATCTTTATTATGGATTAGAATATATTGTTTGGATGCGGTGATCTTTTTTTTTTTTTTAAACGAAATACGATACGGGGATGACGAGGTCCCCTGGTGACCGAGGCCCCAGGCAATTGCCTGACCATGCCTAATGGCAGGTCCGCCCCTGCCTACAGTACTGTATGCGTGGCTCCTGTGTCAGTGAACCTGACGTCAGTGAATTGTGAGTGGCTAGAGAGTATGAATCGTTTTCATTTAGGACTAAACACTCATAAACGGCTCAGCTGGGAATAAGCTACAGTATAGCGACCAAATCAGAGTTTGTGAGGGAAACTGGGTTTAGTTTCAACAGCGGGTAACTGAATAAAGCTGCAACTCCTCAGACTGTATCTTATGTCCGTCTACTCTGTTGCACACAACCTGCTGCAGCAGAAATGAAAGGGGTTATCCCGGAAGGTTTTAATACCTTATTATGATGACCTGTCTGGAACTGAAGCAGGAATGGTTAGCATATTTCTAGGTAATAATACAAAACCCAAGCTAAAGTAATGCAAATATAATACTAAAGCACAACTTAGAACTAGGCCTACTTATGTACAGTACTCGTCCCAATAACGAGTTTGTTTATATGTTTCCCCGACCAGCGTGGTAAAGTGCAAACACATCAGCACAAGACGGCTCTAGATAGGGCTGAGCTCCGGTCTGGTAAGGTTAAATGGCGGATCATTCACGAGAGGATTTTGAGATGCACAGATTCCCAAATGAATGCATATCCACAGATTTTGTTAGAGTGGTGAAATACATTCACACCGCTGACATTATATTGAGGAAAAAGTATAGCCAACCAAGCTCAAGTAGCTCAGTGTAGCCAGACGGACCTTACGTAGGCCTAAATAAGGACTTTAAAAAATATCGGCGCAAATTATCGGCCAGAATTCTGTTATCGGACCGATAATAATATTTTCATTTTTTCACTTATCAGCCAATAATATATCGGCCGCCGAAATATATCGTGCATCCCTAGTACAAACACTTGTCCCTGAGTTGCCTCTCGAGTGTTAAAAGTCTAAAGCTGCTGTGACCACTTACTGTAAGTTGTGTGTGTGTGTGTGTATTTAACTTCCCTCTGTGTCTTTTGATTATGCGTTGTGTCTCACACACACAGATGAAGTGCTGTAAGTACTGGCCAGATGACAGTGAGCTGTACGGGGACATCAAGATCACCCTGCTGAAGACGGAGACACTTGCGGAGTACACTGTTCGCACCTTCGCCATGGAGCGGGTGAGAGAGCCTGTCAACCCTGTCACTCCGTCACTTCTGTCACACTCTGTCACCATTGTTACGGTGTTTAATTGTCAGGCACTTGTCCTTTTATATATCGCTACATCTGTCACAAATGAGCTCATCAAATTTATTGGTGATGGGCTGTTAAACCAAAGACATTTTCAAATGACTTGTCTGTTAAAGGAGAAATCCGAAGCCTTTCCACATGAGGAGACATTTTCACACATAAGGACACAATCCATTTCCTAACCTACTCATGGTGACTCACCCCACCGCCTTCTATTTGTATTTTTGTCGTCACAGCGAGGATACCCTGCCAAGCATGAGGTGTGCCAGTTCCACTTTACGTCGTGGCCCGAGCACGGCGTGCCCTATCATGCCACTGGCCTGCTGGCTTTCTTGCGGCGCGTGAAGGCCTCCACTCCACCCGACGCAGGCCCAGTGGTGGTGCACTGCAGGTAAGCCTCACACTCCCCCCCCCCCCCCCCACACACACACACCTGTATATGTGTATCAGGCATTGACTGGCTCCATGTTGAAAAAAGGCTTATGGCAAAAATACCTCCAAGCCATGAAGAAGTGTGGCATGAGTTGGTATCATTTAAAAAATACATCATTCTGATCTGTTATTTTGATCTGTTGAATTCTGCTGAAATTGCCTTAGAAGGGGGCTCTGGTTTTGTTTTTCAATTGGGTATGGGTCCTCACTGTTACTTCTTCCACTGCCTGAGTTATTTATGTTTAAAATACTGACCTAAAAACCTGTCACTCACTTATTTGACCTTTGACATGTTACCTTTCTGAAGGTTGTTGAATACTGTACAGTACATAAGCTTACTGTCAGATGCAGGTCATGACGTTAATGTACATCATTGGCTCATATTTGACCTTTTCACTCTATTGCTGTGTCAGTATGGGGGCTGGACGGACAGGCTGCTACATAGTGCTGGATGTGATGCTGGACATGGCGGAGTGTGAAGGGGTAGTGGACATCTACAACTGTGTGAAGACCCTCTGCTCCCGACGGATCAACATGATCCAGACAGAGGTAAGATAGATGGAGAATGAGTGGGCCAGAGAGAGAGAGAGAGAGAGAGAGAGGTGGGACAATGAGAAATGATGACAAGGCTGAGAATTGAAGAGGCACTTGAGTCAGAAGGTCTTTGCATTGTAATGAGAGAGAGAAAGAGAGAGAGAAAGAGAGAGATGAAGAAAGAGAGAAACAGAGACATGACAATAAAGGTCTTCTTTGCTTTTACGAGACAAACACTTCATGGAACCTCATCATTGTCAAGAATGTTCTCTCATTCTCTCACATTCTTTGTGCTCAGCAGTGCTCGTCATTCTCCCTTGCCAGTGGCAGACACAGGGACGTGAGCACATAGTCTTTGAGGACGTCATTCTGACTGTCTCACAGGGGCCAAGGGAGGGGGAGACTGAGCGTGTGTTTGAAATATCAGCGTATGCTTCATATTGCTTAGTGACAGAGGTGCCTTGAAGGATTATCACCAGCCGATAGCCTACGAGGGCTCAAGTGATAGCGGCACCTTTCAACCCCTTTGCTAATTTCTCTTTTACATTTCAATGTGCATTTGCTCTTGCTGGATTTTGTGTGGGGACTTATATGAAATGTTTCATATTTTATATTTATTTATCGAATAAGAAACAAATCTGACAGCTGACAGCAGTTGAGGTAGAGGGACTGCTTTTTATATCAGTTGTGTGTGTGTGTGTGTGTGTGTGTGTGTGTGTGTGTGTGTGTGTGTGTGTGACACAGAGATGCTAATATCCATGCAGACACAGTTGTCTGTTAATAATACGATGTATAGATATCACAACCACACATCAGGGGATATGACAGCATTTGCATTTTTACTTTTTATTACAATTCAAAGATTTTCAGTGCTTTCACAATAACTGTGACTCTAGTCATTAGTACTGGAGGATTATTGTTTACTTGTGTTCAAGCCACACTTCCAACTCTTGTGGGATAACAGCACTCTCTGTGTTTAAATATTAATGTCTGGCAGTTTGTCAGTCATCAGTAGCCTAGCACCTCTCATCATTCAATATATCTGTCTCTTTCCTCTTATCAAGAGTAATGCCACCTGCTAAAGCGATGAAATCAGTCTTCAGTGCCCACGCAGTATGATAATATTTATGCTTTACTGTTCTGCTTACTGGTGGTAGTGGCTGATAACTGTGTAAACATGAATATGATTTGATGGCCTCCTGCTTGTGTGTGTGTGTGTGTGTGTGTGTGTGTGTGTGTGTGTGTGTGTGTGTGTGTGTGTGTCTGTCTGTCTGTCTGTCTGTTCCACAGGAGCAGTATGTGTTCATCCATGAGGCCATTCTGGAGGCGTGCCTGTGTGGGGAGACGGCCATCCCGGTCAGTGAGTTTGCCCTCACCTACAAGGACATGCTGCGGGTGGACACGCAGAGCAACACGTCCCAGCTGCGCGAGGAGTACCAGGTGAGAACCACATGCTAACATCTCTCAACACACAGAGAACAGAGGGCAAACAGCTAACAGCTGTTACCTCACTAGCAGCTAGCATATGTTAACTAACAACACCTCCACAGAGAGAGAGAGAGAGAAAGAGAGAGAGAGCAAAGGGCCAAAAGCTAAAGAGGGTGCCTACAGCTAGCATATGCTAACTAACTCACCTCCACAGAGAGAGAGAGAAAGAGATAGCAGAGGGCCAAAAGCTAAAGAGGGTGCCTACAGTTAGCATATGCTAACTAAGATACACACATCCATACAGAGGACCAAAAACAGAGTACCACGCTAAAACTAGCATATGTTAACCTCCACAGAGAGAGATAGAGAGAGAGAGGAAGAAGAAGGCCAAAAGCTAAAGAGAGAGTACCACTCTTCTCCTCAAACAGAGCATCTGAATATGATAGCGAGCACACTGTGTAATGCCCTCAATATGCTAAGATCAGAGGGCTAAAAGCTAAGGAGGGTTGCACACTACAACTACCAAGGGAGCACCACACGCTAACCAACACACCTCCACACTCACAGAGCAGAAGCTAAAGACAGAGTGCCACACTACAGCTATCCTCAGCAGAGCAGAGGCCCATAGGTAATAGAGAGCACACAGTCTAATTCCCTCTAAATGCAGAGATCAGAGGAACAAAAGACAGAGAGGATAGACAGCTAGCCCCATCAGCAGAGAGCAAAGGCCTGACACTACATAGAGAACCAGGCTATATAATGAGGCCCTTGAACACAAAAAAGCATGGGTGTAAAAACTGAAGGTGTGCTTTTACTTAGTGTAATGCCATGGTGTGGTGGTAAGTTCACAGTAATAAAAAGCCTGACCATACACATTTCTTGTTTTGTCATGCTTATTGTGTTTTCCAGAATATTATAGCTATGCACATATTGTTCATGTCACTTTACTGCCAGTTGTTTCACACCCTAATCAACGTTCATTGACAGTGCATATATTCACTTAGCACATGCTATAGCATCCTTTAGCCGTAAAATAGCAGCCAATATCATCCCTGATATAGACTTTACATTCTAGTTCAGGAGACATGCTCATTTATTCACAAAGCACACTCAAGGGAGGATGAGTTCCTTCTGAGTCCAGACATGCTGTTTTGGCTTGAAGGTAAAAGATAGTCCCTGTGTGCAGGACTCTTAGAGCTGAGAGTGGCGTAGCAATGCAACACCGGGTTACATTGAGGACGTTTCAAATCAATTTTGTTCCGACTCCCGAGTGCTCTTCCCTTTTGATGGAAGGGGGAATTGTTTTTAGAAACAGCAGTTGAAAGTCTCTTAAAGGCCAGTTTTTGCAGTGGTGGTGCTAGTGAAGGATGGAGGTGGGGGGGGGGGGGGGTGCTGGATGTGAGAGCTCCCAATTGGAATCCTAACAGGAGGCCTTGAGTTATTTAAAAGGACAGCTTGACAAGAGGAGGCTTCCTCTCAAGCATCGCTGACCATCAGCGGTTTCTCTCAGCAATTTGCCTTTCGAAGGTGAACATTTATTTCCCCACAAAAGTCGCCTACTGCCTTGGCCAACAAGGATCAGTTTTGAATAGTGCTGGAAATTCTCTTCAACGCATAAAAAGTACTAAAATAAATGCCCACCACATACTAATTCAAAAAATGTGATGTCACATAAAGTTAGTCAAGGAACAGCATTCTATGCTCCTCACAGATATTGGCCAACATCCTGCCGCAAGAGTGGTGGTGTTAATGTCAGGCATTGGGCAGGTTTCTGTAATGAAAGTCAGTGCCCATCGCTCCTGCTAATGCTATCTTAATGAGGTGCATCCTCTGGGTCCAGTTAACTTTCTCCCCTTTGCTTCTGGCAAGCCATACTTAATGACCTCGTATGATCACTACCTACCTAATTCCACTTGGTCATGGCTGGATTGGGTAGATTACGGAGCTATCGCAAAGCGGGGGCGTAATCTTGAGGACAATCTTGACATAATTGGAAAGCCTCATTTGTACAGTGGGGTCTGACTGGGAACTGGCACAGGAGGACGTATGTGTATCTAATCTGATCATTCTCTGACCATTTTCACTGAGAAGCTCAGTTTAAGGTCCGCCATTTATCAGAGGTCATCGGAGAAAGTCTTCCCCCTCACCATGAACACTCTCTCGCAGTTTTTCAGAGTGATGCTAAATGTGTTTCTGTGTGGGGAAAAAACAATGTTACCATGGCTTGGGGTGAAAACCCAATGTTACCATGGCTTGGGGTGATAACCCAGTTTTACCATGGCTTGGGGTGAAATTGGAGGCTGTTGAATAAATAGCTGTTGCTTTTCTTTCGCCCTTTTCATTTGAGGCTAGGGGGATGTTTTTTTGCTGGTTCAGAGGATTCTTGCCCTTTGGCGTCTTATCTCACTCTCTCTCCCTCCCTCCCTCCCTCCCTCTAACCCCCCTCTCTTTCTTTATCCCTCTCTCTCTCGCCTTCTTGTCTGTTCCTTTTGTCCTTCACTCACTCCCCTCTTCTTCACTCTAGCTTTTCACTTTTCCGTGCACATAAGCCCTTTAACCTTGTGCTCTCTCTCTCTCTCTCTCTCTCTCTCTCTCTCTCTCTCTCTCTCTCTCTCTCTCTCACTGTCCCCTTCTCTTTGCCCTCTTCTCTTTCTCTCTCTCCAACTTGGTATTTCTCTCTCACTTTTCCCTCACGTTGTTTTTTCTCACTCTTTTCTTTCTCTTTCCTACCCTCTCTTTATCACTCTTTTAGGCTTGCACTTTCATTATTTATATGTCATACAGTATTCCATATGTTTAAGTTTTTCTTTATCTCTTTAATCTCTTATTGTATTATTTTATTCTATTTTTATTATATTATTCTATTTTATTTTATTTAATTTTATTCTCTGTTTTATTGCAAATTGATTGAACCTTGACTGTAAAACCTTGTGGTACAACTGTTTCTAAATATTTGATATCTATAAATCTGACTCGACTAGACTGTTCCACCCTGTATTTTCTCTCTCTCCTGGTCAATAACCCACCAACTCTTTAATTTATCTCTCTCTCTCTCTTTCTCTCTGTATCCTTCCCTCTGGCTCAGACTCTGAACTCTGTGACCCCTCACCTGGATGTGGAGGAGTGCAGCATCTCTCTGTTGCCGCGCAACCGTGAGAAGAACCGCAGCATGGACGTGCTGCCTCCGGACCGCGCGCTGGCCTTCCTGGTGACCACTGAGGGCGAGGGCAACAACTACATCAACGCGGCGCTGACCGACAGTTTCCTGCGGCCGGCCGCCTTCGTGGTGACGCCGCACCCGCTGCCCACCACCACCGCTGACTTCTGGAGGCTGGTCTACGACTACGCCTGCACCTCCGTGGTCATGCTTAACCTCCTCAACCAGTCCAACTCCGCATGGGTGAGTGTGTGTGGGTCTGTGTGTGTGTGTGTGTGTGTGTGTGTGTGTAAGAGTCTGTGTGTGTGTGTGTGCGTGTGTGCGTGTCTGTGCAACTTTGTTTGTGTGTGTGTGCGTGTGTGTGTATGTGTGTGCTTGTCTGTGGGTCTTTGTTTGTGTGTGAGTGTGTGTGTGGGTGTGTGTGTGTGTGTGTGTGTCTGTGTCTGTGTGTGAGTCTGTGTGTTTGTTGTGGGGGTGTCTATGAGTATGGATGTGTGTGGGTGTATGTAAGACAGTGTGTGTGTGTGTGTGTGTGTGTGTGTGTATGCTGTGTTTATCTTTGCAGGCACATGGTGGACCTTTGTGGCTTTTCTCTACCCCCCACCAGCTTAACCATTCCATTATATTTTTGTCATTCTATCTTGACCTGATTGAGGCCTAGGTTATATATAGCAACCTGCAGCCAGTCCACACCGACCTCCCTATTGCCCAGAGCTGCTATCTGTGGCTGTCAGGTCTGCTGTGTCCATAAACTAGCGTCAGTGGCAGCCCTTCTGGTGTCGATGGAGGCGGTGGTAGTGGTGATGGTGGTGGTGGTGGTAGAATGGTGATGGGGCATTTCCACATTGTATGGGTGGAGAGAGAAGGAGGAGGGGCTTGACCTCTGTGAGTCCACCACTGCCAAAGATTGTATATGGCGGAGCAAGATAGTTTGTCGTAGTTCATGTCTATAGGCGCGGAATGGGGATCGAGTCCTGTCTGCATAAGGAGGCGTGTCGCTGACGTATTGATGAGCGTACATAGCAACCAGCCAACAGCAGCAGAATAAATAACAGATGCAAGGTCGATTTTCTCACAAGCACACACACACACACACACAAGCACACACACATGCATAACTTGTGTGCACATGACTTTGTCTACACTTTCCTGTTCTCTTCTCCCTCTCTCCCTCCCTGTCCCCTTCTGTCTCTCTCCATCCCCTCTTGCCTTCTCCTGTCTTTCTCTTCTTATTCCCTTCTTCTCTCCACCTCAGCTCTCTGCTTGTTGACTTGGCGTGTCACCTCCCTCCATACTTCTCTCCTCTCTCTCTCATCAGCTTCCTAAGCCTCCCTGTGTCACTCTCTCTCTTCGTCTCTCTCTCTCTCTCTCTCTCTCTCTCTCATCAGCTTCCTAAGCCTCCCTGTGTCACTCTCTCCCTTCGTCTCTCTCTCTCTCTCTCTCTCTCTCTCTCATCAGCTTCCTAAGCCTCCCTGTGTCACTCTCTCCCTTCGTCTCTCTCTCTCTTTCTCTTTCTCATTCCATCCATACTCTGTCTGCTGCAGTAGATTAGCACTGCTGACATCTCATCTCCACTGGCTGCCTGTCTGTGTGTGTGTCTCTCCCGCCATCTCCACTCACTGTCCCTCTGTGTGTGTGTGTGTGTGTGTGTGTGTGTGTGTGTGTGTGTGTGTGTGTGTGTGTCTGTGTGTGTCTGTGTGTGTGTGTGTGTGTGTGTGTGTGTGTGTGTGTGTGTGTCTGTGTCTGTGTGTGTGTTTGTGTGTGCGTGTGTGTGAGTGAAAGTATGTGTATGTGTGTATGAATATTTATCTCTCCCTCTGTGTGTGCATGTGTGTGTATAAATATGTATCTCTCCTTCTGCCTCATGTCATACTGTTAATACCCTTCCATCAGACTGACAGGGCATTATCGCATTTGCCACAATTTCTCTCACTCTCTCTCTCTCTCTCTCTCTCTCTCTCTCTCTCTGCCATTAACTCTCTCACTTTCTCATTCATTCCCTCAGATTACCTCAACATTTCACCAACCCCCTTTCTGTGTCATTCATTCATTAGTTAATCCATTCATTCATGCATTCATTCTTTCAATAATTCATTCATTCATCCATCACTCAATCCCTCATTCACATTATCTCATTTATTCACCATCTCCATTCACTCTCCTTCCCATAACCCTACGCACATTTCCCTTCCTGACTATCCATCCTAAAGGCCCTTTCACACCAAGGGCCCTATTTTAATGGTCTGAAACGGAAGTGTCTTCGCGCAAAACGCAAGTGACTTTGTGGGCGGATCTTGGGCGCTGATGCTATTTTACCGGCGGGATATTGACTGTTGCGCCCGACGCAAATCTAAAATGGGGTGGTCTGAAGTAGCTACATTAATCATGGGTGTGGTTTGGGCGTAACGTGCAATAAACCAATCAGAGCGTCATCTCACATTCCCTTTAACAACAGGCACGCTTGTTCCATAGCTGATTGCTATTATGGTGGCGTATTTGCCAGGCGCAGCCAGGAGCTTTCACAGCGCTATAATCACTGTTCAGTTGGGAACAGTTAGCTATTGATTTTTCATCTTGACAAAATGTAATACAGAATTGTCACAAAGACATACTTTCCGATGTTTTGGGATCATTCTCACTGAATCACGAGGTTATGAATGCATGGTGATATATTTGCAATGTACAATGTAATCTAACATTACCTCTCTATAGACAATGCATATCTTCCATCAGTTAATCTCTTTTCTCCCGTGTTGCCGCTGGGGCATTTGGGTTAAATGGCATTGGCATGCAGTTCAACATCACGTCTCCTTAAGTCCTCTAACATTTCCTAATTTATGTCATCAACACATCAGTGATTCGTGAAAATGTGTACGCTAGATTTATGCCTATTTTTTCACATGGACACCACACTGATTTCCCTCGAGTGGTAATATTTTTCTTTGAAATTATGTATGGTTTACAGAAATGGGAACTACATTGTATAGATGAGAGGAGCTAAGTGTGCGTTGTGCAGCACAGGCGGCCAAGCAAGGGCTTCGTTTAAGTTGACCTAACTTTCAACTCTGCACAGTATCCCATTAACTGCGTGACAGTAGACTATTTACAATATTTTCTGTAAAGCAGAGTTTGTAAACACATTATCATCAACTTAATTCACGCACAACATTTATTTGAGCAGGAGAGAGAATAACAATGAATGGATGCAGCAACTACAGAAATTGTACAGAAATTGTAACCATACTTGCTGCTTTCTTGTACTATCTGTTGCTGGTTAACAGCACATGAAAAGCTGATTTAAGCTAATTCACTAACTCAAGACTTCAAGGCCATCATGGATATAAAACGTTTTTGAAAATAACGAAAGGATGGAGGGAACATAGCAAAGCTTGGAGTTATTTCAGATGGGCTACAACAAGGTAGGCAAAATTATGGTGCTTAAAACCTTACACAACGGTAAATTGGAACAAAACTAAAAGTAACTTTAGCCTTTATAGGGCTGTAGCCTATAAAGTTGTCCAGATTAATAGGTCGTAATTAGGCGTTGTTGTAAAGATATTGCATGTAGATGTTGTACTTTATAGGCTACTAAATATTTAGGTCACCAATGCACGAACAAAACCGGGAAATGGACAAATATTATCAAGGCTTTGAATGTTTCCGTCTGTGCACGGGGGTGTCTGTAGATTGGTGTGCAACGCATTCATTCATGCAGGCCTGTGGTCATGCATGCCCCCTTAAAATAGCATCTGCATTTTCGCCACAGACTTTAGACCAGGGAGTTCCTGGTCTGTGGCGGAATTGTTTTCTGAAACTGCAAAATATCAACAGTGAACGTTTGCGCCGGAACATGCCCCGTCTTTTCGCTGAACCGCCCCCGTGGGCGCAATCGAATTCCCTAATTTACAGGCATGTACCTGTGGAGGGAAAATTCCAATATGCGCTGACTGCAA
>NW_027468685.1:28278460-28303460 GCF_046254945.1 Alosa pseudoharengus
ATGAAGACTGACAACAGGTGTTTTTGAGGGTGTTTATTGTATCTGTGTTTATCTGTGTTTTTTATTGTTGTTGTGTGTGTTTGTGTGTTTGTTTGTTGTGTAGGAGCAGTACCGCTTCTGCTACGAGCTGGTGCTGGAGTACCTTGACTGCCTGGAGGTGAGATAGCAGCCTGGACAGACGAGACCTGATGCGTCCCACGCCACAGAGGGAGCCCTAGCCGTCCCAGGGCCTCATCTCTGAGCTCCCTCGTTTCCTCCTCCTCCTCCTCCTCCTCCTCCTCGTTCTCTCCCTCCTCTTCGTCTTTTTGCTCTCTTCCTCCGGAACTCTCTGCCCTGAAGGAGTGGATCTCTGTTTACCTGAGTGGACAATGTGAATGGACAGATGCAAGAAAGCCCTCCATTCCTCTGTGGAAGTGACCCAACTACTGAGAACTCCTGTACACTTTCGTTCGTTTTTTGGCGTGTACTATACTTTCATTATATTCTCCCTTCTTTCCTTCCTTCCTTTCCTTTATGTGTCCCTCTCTTCTTGTTTGTCCTTGTCTTTCGTGCACATCCCTCCACTTTCCCAGGGGCTTGTGTCTGTATTTTGTTGTTGCTTGTTTTGCTTCTGTTTATTTCTCCTCTGTGCCAGATATTTTTGACAACACCATATAAGGGCATGGATGCGACTGGGCTGGGTTGGGCAGCCTGCCTCCTGTGATTTAAGCGGGCAACACCCTAGTTTCCGTGACAACTGCCACACTCTGCCTTACCACACAGCAAGAAGAAGACACTGTTCCATGGCATCACAGAATGACTGACACTGGATAATATATACACACAAACACACACACACACACAAACACATGTGCACCACACACACACAACAACACTCTCAACTCTCAACAATTCACAACTCTGAGAAAAGCAAGCAAAATATTACAAAAAAAGAAGTCTACATGGATGACTTTTTGCGTGTTTCTGTGTTTTGTTGAACCCTGTGCCATTGTGCAACTGACTGAGGATGGGCTTAATGGAAGTGACACACATTTTTGTCAGAAAAGGGGTGGGGCTGAGCTTCGGCGCGTCAGCTTCCACCATTGGCTCTCGCCACCAAGATGGTGGGACCCCGCGTTGGCGTGGCAATCCTTCCCACTGAGTGCCAACGTCTCTTGGTGCCAACTGGAGGTCATGATCCCAAGGATGGTTCCTCGTTTTAGTATTTATTTTCTCTTTGTGTACATACTGTAGGTATTTTAAGAGTAACAGATAAAAAGAGAATCTAGGTGTTGTTGTCTTTACGTGCCAATTCATTGTCTGTGCGTCTATGTGTGCTGGGGACCACTTGGAAAAGCACCTGCATGCCGATCTGTGCTGTTTGATAAAAGTGTCCCGTCGCATCTTGTGGCTCAGTCCGCTTTGGGCGTCCAGTGCAGATGCCTGCTTAAAATCGAGCTCAACTGAAGATCAGATATACATGTACATATATGTATTGAAAATAAAACAAACAAAAAAAGAAATTAAGTATTACTGTGGGAACAAGGTGAGGCCTTCGCCAGAAGACTTGCTTTTTAAATTTGTATTTATTCATTGTGTTTTGTTTTCTAAATAGTGTATATTAAATGCAAAAAAATAAAACACTACGATGTTGCTTTTACGTCACTACTGTTCTCATTGTCCCTTTTGTTGTCTGGACCACCGCCTCCCATCACCGACGTAAACAATGCTGGTTTAATTCAGTGACCTGCCATATTCTGCGAAAGTACAATATGGCATTAAATAGTAATTAGCGACGAGTCGCGACACAGAATAGGCTGAGCCAGATCACAAAAAAGCGCCCTTTCATAGCGAAAACGAGACATTCCCCGCCAGCCAAACGCAAATGTCCTTTTGCGGTTTAATGAGCCAACACCATTGTCTTTGTCGCCTGCGAGAAGAAGATATCCCCATTGTGTAGCACTGTGTGCTGACTGATTTCTTTAATCGCCGCGGCTACAAATCTCACCCTCCTTTTCCACGTGGCTTCATTGACCTCGAGCGTGTTTCAGAAGCATAATTCAGTTTCTGATGACCCTCACACTCTCCGACCCAATTATCCGGGTAGTCGATGAAAATAAGTCAACTTCTATTTTTTCATCCTTTTTTCATTTTATTTATTTATTTATCTATCGAACAAAGAAAATTGTTTGGTGCAACACTAAGGCTATCAGCTGCATGCAGGCCATGTCTCCTACATGTTTGTTTGTGATTATGCGATGAGAATGCTGTTAAGCCAACTGCACAAGGGAATTATTACCAGTTGAGAAGACACACACACATACACACACAGGGAGAGGAGATCACACTGTGCTGACCCTGCGATTTTATTCAACCTCCTTATCATTTAATTACCACTTTTAATGGTCCTCCTTTTTTATCATAAGCACAAACACGCTCCCTGGGTCTTGCAGGATGCAGCCCTTTGTAACAGATGTGCTTTGATGTGCCATTGATGATTCACCATACTCCTTCAACATCCTACACACACACACACACATATACACACACACATACGTACAAACTGCAGTTGATGACATGCACCAACCCCTTACATTCTTTTCATCACCTTCTTCCCACACACACACACACACACACATAACAACTCAGATATACATACAAACACACACACACAAACACACAGTCTATACAGGGAAGCAAAAATAAGCCCTGCACGCTGACCACTGCTGTCCTTGCTAAGCCTGGCCATTGATTTCTGATTCTCTCCCACACTCCAGCGCACTGGATCGGTGCTAATAGCTCAGCACTAGCAGCCGAGTCCATAACGATAGCAACAGATTGCACTCGCATCATGGTCAATGGTGCCTCACCATGCTGTGGTCAGGATTTCACATTACGGCAACTGTTGATGTCAACACTGTGTATGGTCATTATGCCCAGCTTACTATTAAGGCTATATTGTTATTACAGTGCTTTGTTTAAATTGAGTGAGTCCCTGATGTGTTGCGGCCACTGTAGTGGGAAGAGTGTGTGTGACCACTTGTACTCCTAGGGCAGAGAAGGGGGAATAGCTGGATGGTGGGCTCAGCTGTGTGTGTGTGTGTGTGTGTGTGTCATCAAAACCACTTTAACGAACATTAACCCAATCTCGTTCACGCACCGAGACCCCTGCGGCTATGAATACTTGATGACCATTATTTCTGTCCTACCATCACCCCCCTCTCTTAAGCACTGAACTGTCATAGACAGGCTCTTCACACTGAAAGAGTGTAACACATGGAGAGAGAGAGTGAGAGAGAGAAAGGCTAAATATAAAGTGGTTAGCTTCTCCATAGCAGCATGATGGAGGTATTACATAGAACACGAGAGATTTATTTCGGTCACCAGTGCTATGATTGCTACTTAGCCCAGGAAGTACAAAAATGATTTTCATGGTGCCCATTGTGACACATGGGCACCCCACAAGAATTAATGACAAACATTATTATTATTATTATTATTATTATTGGGGGACCCATAAGGTCATAAGAGCCCAGAGTTTCTATCAGTATCCCTGACTGTAAATGCTACCTGAACAAACCAATCTACAGAACTCTACGGTGATTGGCTACACTGCTGCATGATTCAATCCAGCCTTGTCACCAAAGTAGCCAATAGTAACTAACTGAAGCAGAACACTACTGTCTGTACTACTGCTCTAGTGCCTGAGACTTCCCTCAAACAGTGTCAATGTGTCACTGCCCTTTTGTTTCCCCTGTTATAGATCAGAGCTGCGTTCAAACTCGTGAAACAGAAGCAGATGTTTGAGATGAACGTTTCTCTTTGAACTTTTAAATGTGTTTAAGTTGTGTGTAAACATTCCAAATTATTCAGTTTAATGATAAGAGCTGTAGTCCAGCATCCACCCACATGTTTCCCTGAAACAATCTCTTCAGGCCATTTGCGTGTGTTCACAAATGTTTGCAGCAGATGAAAAACGGTCTGCAAACAGTTTGTGCACGTTTGCCTTTGTTTGCTCATTTGAACGCATCTCAGTAGAGGAGGTTGTGCAAGGTTTTTCACCTCACAAGCCAAACACACATACCGACTATGTCCAAGTTTGCCTATTCATGAGAAGCAGAAGAATGGTGGCATGCAAACAGCACCACATCCGTCCTGCTGCAGAGCTGACAGCTGCTGTGTCGGCCGTCTCCTCCGTCGCATTCCTCCCCCCCAGCATCTGTTTGGGTGCGATTACAGAAACCTTGGAGAGGGACTCTAACGTTGTGTTGCGTCGCCAGGCAGGGGGCTCTTTGCTGGGGTGAAGTCTACCTCTCCATCTCCTCCGACCCCCAACACACTCTCTCTCTCTCACACACACACATACACACAAACACATGCACACACATACTCACACCTCTATCTCTCTAGGGAGGGTTACCTGAAGGCCGAGACAATGTCGCTCATTGTGGAAATCTATTTGGTATTGTCATGTGCGCACATGCAGACACACACACACACGCGCTGCACAAATACCATACACATGCACACACACACACACACCGCACAACAGACAAGACATACTCCAGCACACACACACTATACCAACACAATGCACATGCACACACATACTCTCTCTCTCACGCACACACACACACGCACTCACACACTTAAAAGACTGACCCCTTGAACCAGGAGTCAAGGAGGCATGATGTTGCAAGTGACAGTTTGTGACCTTGCTGAGGTCAACAGTCAGTGAATAGACCCAATCAGCTCTTCAGCTGACCTCGTCACTCAATCGCTCCTTTTTCTCCTCTCCTGTTCTCTCCGTCCTCAGCGCAGCTGAAGCTTTCGAGGGAAAAATTGAAGGCTTTCTTTGCTGCTGCTGTTGGGTGACTAATGACTTCAGTAACAGAAATGACAGCAGTAGTTGTAGCCTTCATGTTTGTCATTGTGTTAAATCCAGGCTCCTTTTCACCTCTGAAATTGAACTGTTTATTGTTTACGTTTGGAATAATGAACTTAGATTCCCTAGACACTGTGGCCTTGGACAGGACCTTTCAGCCGTCATTTCTTGGCCTCGTTGACACCAGACCCTTCTCAATAGACCTCTGAAGTTCACCTACAAAAAAAGCTGCCATCTCTAAGATCCGGTATCTTGCCATTTTTGTTATGAGAAAAAAAAAAAAAAAAATTAAATTACCGCACCTGTTAAACTCTCGTGGGGACAAAGAAGTCTGAAACACACTTTTGTCCTCTGCCTTCGAGTGACACCTACAATCTCCAGTACGTTAAGACGGTGAACTTAAGGTTTTTGCTACCAGAGCTAACTTCCAATGCTAACTTCAATTAACATCCGGATCTCCTTTTAAGGGCAAAGATGGCAGCTTTGGTTCTTTTTTGTAGGCGAACTTCAGAGGTCTACTGAGAGTGGATGTGGAAAAGGTTCATTGCCTAACAACTTCCAGCAGGGGCGTAACTAGCAGTGAAAATTAAACTTAAATTGGTATATTAAACTCTTACCAAATTGTTTCAGAAGTGTAACAATCTTGTAAACAGTTGTTAACTCAATTCCACAGAAATACAGCACATGTCTATGCCGGAATAGCAATTGTATTTGTGTGTCTGTGTTTTAGGGACATTGGAAATGGGTTTCAATGGCCTCTTGGCCAGACGGACCTGCAGAGCAAATCTGAAATCTCGAGCTAGTAATTTTTTCTTTGCCTTCTTAGCAACTTGTGTGAAATTCAGTTCACCTCTCAAATCAAAGACCGCTGTTGATGCGGATGTTTTACTAATCATCTTAAACAACAGCAAACACTGTGGCCTTCACTTTCACATTACGGCCACTTTCACATTACATCCCTTCACAGAGAACGTCCTCTGCCACTCATGCTAAGCCACTTTCAGCTCACTCTTAACCTGTTGGAATGGATTTGCAAGTCAAGCTCCAAAATGGAAGAGTGAGCATGGCAGTGTGACTCCGTCTCAAATCGTACTCCAACTCCACGCCAGACATTTTCCCAGGGTCCTCTCTGCCACTTATCTCTGCCCCTCAGGTGCCCTGTCATATTTGACCTCTCAAATGCCATCAAACGCTTTGTGACTCGCCAAGGGGCCAAAGAAAAACCATCTCCCATGTCTGCCAGCGAGAGAAAGGCTTGCCCAAGCGCACACCCGCCCGCCGTCGCCCCGAGTGGGTGTTGAAACTGTCAGGCGGAACCAGGGGGGGCCAGGGGATGGGAGAGGAGAGGCTGCCCGTCTGGCAATGCCCACGGGGGGTTCAGCGCCAAGCCGGGCTGCCACTGCTAACCAAGACTCCTAATCATCTTTGCCCTTCTGGACACAACCAGAAGCACCCCCCCCCCCCAACACACACACACTCACACACACACACACACACTTTGAAAAGGGTGCACTTGTGCATTCATGCACTGTAGAGACTCAGGAAATCAATTAATTTCACTCCCCCTATGCACACTCACACACACACACACACACACACACTTCCCAGTGATTCCCCCTGACAATCACTCTTATTGGGAGGGGGTTTGGTTGGAGAAGGGACACTGCCAACATGTTGTGGTCTGTATGCCCGCCCCTCCCTCCATTACCCCCCCCCCCCCCTTCTATCTCAGCCTTCCGGCTCATTCAATTTGCACCCACTTTATCTCACTGAGCTCGCCCCTTATCTGCCACTCCGAGGCTGTATTATTACAGCGAGGGCTTTTTCCCCGTCGTCTCTAGCCAGCACAGCAGGATGACATGTCTCATAAATGGCCGCGGGAAAAGCAGACGCTGGCAGGGTCATTTCTGGAACATTCCAGGAAAAGACTCGGACAGAGCTGAGTGGAGGGCTGCAAAGTGGGGGGACTGTATCTGTAAGTTTGTAATGATGAATACTTTATTCATTTTGGGGAGAACTCATTTTGCATATTGAGAACCACACACATAAACACATACACACACACACAGACACACACACACACACACACACAAAAACCCTTGCCCCTTGCAGTCACACACATACACAGTATACACACAGTATACCAACACTGACACCTACAACACTCTCTCTTCCTCTCTCTCTCACACACACACACACACACACACCTTTGCAGGCCGACTCTGGTTGTTCCCAGGAGACAGCTTCATTTTTAAAGACCCACCTGTTATTGATTATATCGCACACACACACAACTGGAAATGATGGATTTGTTGTTGGTGGAATGTTTCACTTTCTCCTCCAAGCATAAATGTCCAGAGGGCAATGTACACAATTCCTTTCACACACACACACACACACACACACACACACACACACACACACACACATACACACACACACACACACACACACACACACACACACACACACACACACACACACACACACACACATACAGAGTCTGTCTTTACCACACTTTAGCACACTCCAGAAAGTGATGATGATATTGTGTGTTATTCTTCCTGGTGTTGATGTCCACCCTCAGGCGGCTGGATAATGACTGTGTGGTGACCCAGCCACTGCAGCTCACTGGCCCCACTTTACCCCCTGCTCTCCTCACCCTGCTCTACTTCTCTCTCTGTTCTTCTCTTCATCACTCTCTCTCACACACACAAACACTACCTCTTTATCTTTCACACTCTTTGTCATGTATCTTTCTCTCTCTGTCTCCTGTCCCCCTCTCTCACCTCTCTCCATCTCTCTGTCCCTCTCCCTCTCATATCCCTCTCTCTTTCTTTCTTTCTTTCTTTCTTTCTTTCTCTATCTCTCGCTTTCGCCCTCTGTCCTTCACTCACTCCCTGTCTTTATTGACCCTTATTTCCCACATTGCTTTCCAGTGGCGGAGGCGGCTCTTTGAAATAGGGGAAGCTGTAATTAATTTGTCAGTTATTATACTAATATTATTAAGGTGCTATATTGTTCTTTGAGCTCTAAACCAGTTTACACCAAACAGGGAGTTTTGAGACACGGCAGTTAGCTCAGCCAGTTCCCTTTGGGGTAGTTGAAAAATGCTATTTGGCAGCCTAGTTGAGTTATTTCTCTGTGACTATAGTTAAATCAATTTTGGACGTTTATCTGCCTTGCTGTTTTATTCTGAATCTCTCTTCATAAGACCATCAAATGGCTTTAAATATTCAGGTAAACACTATTAGCATCATCTAACTGTCACTTCATACAGCTATAGTCTGCTAGCTGGCTACAAACTAGCTTAAATACACCACTGAAACAAAAGTGTCACAAACTCAATAACTATGTTTTTATTATTATTATTATTATATTGTGACATATAGCCTAAACGCTGTCAATCAAAAAGAGTCCAGCCACTTTGATGGTTCCTCCAATCATCACACAGAGACTCGCCGTCCGGGCCACTGCCCCATTCCCTCCATGAGACGGCGGGGCTCCCTGAAAATTACAATTTTGGGGCGTTTGTCTAATAAACGTCTAGCTTTTCTGCACTGAGATCAGCCCATTCTGAAGTGCCATTGAAAGTCTAGTGAAGCTGAGCTACTATGGGTTTTTTAAATGGATTGTGTTGTCAGAAAAAATAAAGATATAGTAGACGACCGGCAAAAACCCACAGTATTGCTGAACGAACTAGCCATGAAGTTGAACACGTTTTAGCATACTCTAGTTAAGTAAATACAGTAGGCTAGTTTTTGACTAAATTATTTGTGATATTTTAGAGGAGGCAGGGCCTCCCTTGTAGTCTTATAGCAATGGCTTCTGTTGTTTTCCCATGTTATCCTCTGGCTCAGCCTACTCCCCTATTCCAACAGGTCAGGGCATAGGCTATGGTCTCAGCCGCCAACTTGCATACTGAAGGGGAGGACCAGAGTACGGTCTGCCTCCAGGTCTTGGCAGGTCCTGCTCCAGTGGCATACTAATGTAAGGGCAATTTCAGACATACACAGGAAAGGTGTTACATTCCTTGTGCTATAGATAGGGCATTTCCCACAGTGGCCAATCAACAATAGATACTGTAGATAGATAGATAGATAGATAGATAGATAGATAGATAGATAGATAGGTAGACAGATAGATAGACAGACAGACAGACAGATAGATAGATAGATAGATAGATAGATAGATAGATAGATACTTTATTCATCCCAAGGGAAATCTTAGGCATCCAGTAGCTTAAACAACCATACCACAATAAACACACATATGTCTCACATACATAAAAATCACTCACAGAAATGTACAAATTTAAAGGGCGTGTGAAGTGATTACAAAGGTCTGGTATGGTCTGACCATGTAAAGCATTGACCATGATAAGGTGCTATGGTAGAGTGCAATGGTGGTAGTGCAAAAGTGAACAGTGCAGTGTTTGAACAGTGCAATAACTTTGCTTATTAATAAATATTAACTTTGACTATGAGAAGACACGAATGTAATAGAATTGCTTAACAAACAAGAAAAAGAATACACTTTAAGAACAATATATAACAGGGAATAAGTTATAAGATGTAGATGTTATGACCACAGCACAAGAACAAGCAAGCAAGCCTAGTATTTCATATTACACAGAATGATGCGAGATTCAATGAAAGTGCATCATTGGCCTGAGGCAGTCACAAATGCACATGCTGCACCGGTGATCCATTTAGGCTCTCCGTCTCAGCATGACATGCAGTGTGGTAAACACACTTCTGTCAGGTTAAGGCAGGATCCAATCCACAGGTTACAACATCTACATTCAGATCCTCTCCCTTGTACCAACATTTGAAGTGCATTGAGTTATCTGAGCTGGCTCAAACACAGATGGATGGACGGACCCAGTTACAATACCCTCTTCTGCCCTACTAGTGGGCAATAGACCCAATTACAAGACCCTCTTCTGGCCTACTAGGGGGCAATACCCTCTTCTGCCCTACCAGGGACTGAAGGTTTTACTGCTAGAGCAAAATCCACCACCAGGTCATGACTTGGTCCAGTGCTACATAGTGAACATAGAGGAAACTTGAGCACACAGTCTAACACACCAGGGCTCAACCTGGGTCCAGAGTAGCATACTGATGATAGAGGAGGCTGGGACACCATGCCCCACTAGGTCCTCATCAGACCCCAGTCCAGTGTTGCGTGGGGAGGATAGAGGAGGCAAGAGCTCAGTCCACCCTTGGGGTCACGGCTGTGTCTGCTGTAAGAGACGGATACTGAGAAAGGGAGGCTGGAACCGACGCCATGCATCATCAGGTCGTGTCCATAGAGTTGAGCTGTGTGCTGAGTGGGCAGTGGGCAGACTAGGACACACACAGCATGGCCAGGACCAGGCTGGGCGCAGTCCAGTGTTACATAGCGATAGGGGAGGCTAGAGCACTGCCGGCTGGCTGCTCACGGTCAGATATGGGCCAGAATTAGGTTCTGATAGAGCAAGAAGCAAGATCACTGGAGGCTGCTTGCCAAAGCTGTAGTCTGAGGAAGAGATGCATGGCTCGAAACTTCACAAACCAAATAAATAAAAAATAAAATAATTGCATGGGAGGTATCTGGTGTGCGGATCTCTCTCCCTTATTCTTTTTGCACGCTTGCCAAAGCTGTACCTGACCCTGAAGGCTAAAGGCCAAGGCACACCAAGGCCTTATTTTATGTCTGAAATTATTACATGTTTAGAAAAAAATATGACCACATGTTGGGTCAATTATGGATAAACACCGACTCTAGAGCTTTCTTCCATCAATAACCTTTTTGGTAAAGGTCAGATTTCCCGCATTTTGTGCAGCAAAAAGTCAGTGAATGAGATTCATACAGCAGAGTTTTTATGTGACAGCTTAAAAAACACATAAAAAATACAGACTTGGTTGACAAAATCCTGAAAAAGCCACAGCCAGCTAGTAGACCAGGACCAGATTATAGGCCCAGAATCACATGCTGTTATGAAAGCACTGAAGCACAGGCCACCACCAGATCAGGACAATGCCGGTATTCAGTCCTTTCCCCTGTCGCACCCTCATAGTGGAAGCTTGGGAACAGTCAGGTCCATGAGCAAGCAGAACCTGCTATGAGAGCTTACAGCACAGTCGGCTAGCAGGACCTTCTATGAGAGCGTACAGCACAGTCGGCTAGCAGGACCTTCTATGAGAGCGTACAGCACAGTCGGCTAGCAGGACCTGCTATGATAAGGTGACCAGATTTCTGAGGCATTTTCAGTTCAGAAGCGTAAATACCTCCAAAACATGTTTTTATCTTTGTAAACTTAAAACGGGGACACTGCACTTACCATTCATAAAGCAGTTTATCTTACCTTAGTTCTTCTAAATTGAAAGGGAAGTGATTAACAAAGAGTTTTCTGATCACAAAGTAGCTGAGATCAAGAACATTTGTAACTTTGAAAATCAGCTGTAACAGGTATCAACCAGACACTTTACTCAAATTAAGGCCTCCTTTGGGGAAGATTTTTAAAAGATTGTAGTCTTTTGAGTAAAGTTTGACTTGGGGGCATTAGTCGTTCAAGAAACTTTCCTAAATCTTGTCAAAAGTTCTGAGAAAATATATGGTTTGGAGGGTTTAATCAGTTTTCCCTTCATAGTACACAGGCCAAAACTCATCAGTTATACACTCAAATTTCCCCATACCCAATGTTTTATGCATGGGCAACAAAATAATTAGGACATGTCTAAACACATGTTATATCACATCGTGAAGCTATATGCTCTCTGAAAATATATGGTTATACTGTAGGTGGTTCAATCAGTTTCCCCTTAGTGAAGAAGGCCGATTTATCAGCGCAGTAATGAGGAGGGAGGGACATATCCAGATCACATGTTGAGGGAATATGCTTTCACAAAATATATTTAGTTGGTTGAATATGTTTTCCTTTAGCAGTACAGGCCAAGAAGTAATAGCCATACACCTGATTTACATGTAAAAGTGGGTATGACTGTTTTTCCACTAAAGAGTGTTTGTTGAAAAACAAATGCCTGCTTCAATTCAGAAATATGATAAAACACTTTAATACATACACATTTACCAACACATTGGTGAAGAAATGTCTTGGTAAGAGCTTAGTTCCTTGATTTTAATATGTTACCCTGGTAGTTGGTATTTAGGCCTATAACTATTAGTATTGGTCATTGGTATTGGTCATTGGTCGTCAGAGCTAGCTGGCTGAATGAATGCTGAATAAATTAATGGATGGATGAAAGAAGCCCGTATTGTAGCTGTCTCTCGCAAAGGGCAAAGATTCTACCGTGCTGCTATGCCACCAATCAAAATACCAGAAATATGGGCATTCTAGATGAGCATTTTAGAACATCTCTGAGCTGAGCGGTTGCTCTGGAGCCTGTTCGTGTAGGGTGCACACAACTATACATTTGGTCAGTGTTTTCTTTCTGCATAGTCCAGCTAGCAGAACCTGCTATGAGAGCGAACAGCACAGTCAGCTAGTAGGGGGCAAAGGTCAAATATGGCCCAGACATACTGAGGAGACATGGAGGAAGCTGGTGCACAATTCACCCTCTCCAGGTCAGTGCCACATCTAAGCCAAATGTTGCATACTGATATGGAGAGTTTGAACAACATGTCCTGCCAGGTCAGGGCTTCAGCTGGTCGAGAGTTGCATATTAATGTGGGAGACCAGAGCAAAGGGTTAAGGCTGAAGCTAGTTCAGGATCACATACTAATAGTGACCAGAATGACCAGAACTTGTCGGTTGGTTACATGATGATGTGGGAAACTGGGGAACTGCCCACCACTCTGATGGTGAGGGGGACTAGAACAACAGCCTCCACCCGATCATGTCCAAATCAGGCTCAGGAATGTGAAGAGACACCAAGGTCCCTGATTTACATGCTGGGAAGAGTGCAAAGTGCAGTCCATGAGCAGAGTTCTCGTGCATGAGCTAACGGCATAGGTGATGTGAGACTGCTTCTAGCTGACCCACCACTGTTTGTGCTTAGGATCTTTCTGCTTAAGGTTTCTTCCTATCTCCAATTCTAGGGCGTTTATACTCGCCCCTGTTACTCATGGGCCTTTTTTTCTTTTCTCTGAGTGTCTAACATTCTGTAAAGCGCCATGAAACATGTGTAATGTTTTGGCGCTCTATAAGTGAAATTAAATTGAAATTGAAAAATGTCTCTTGGTATCAAAATTTGCAAATAGATTTTGCATACAGTAGTTACTACAGACTTTGCTCTTTGCCCAAATTTTCAATTAGGGCTTCATCTGCTCTCCAGAGCAGCCTGTGAGGGTGGGCTCCTGCCCTGCATGTCTGTGATGATCTATAGCAGGCATGTGTGTGTGTGTGTGTGCGTATGTGTGTGTGCGTGTGTGTGTGTGTGTGTGTGTGTGTGTGTGTGTGTGTGTGTGTGTGTGTGTGTGTGTGTGTGTGTGTGTGTGTGTGATGCCTGCTCTTCCAGGTCAACTTTAGAACTCTCCCAACAATAGTCCTCTCGTCAGCACAAACCTCTCTCTCCCTCTCTCTCACACCTAACACTCTTTCTCTCTCTTTATTCCTCTCTCCCTCTCTCCGTCAGATGATCATTAGCATCAGGTTGCAGCTGCCAGTGCCACTCTGTTTGTGGCCGATGGTGACCTTTTCCGCTCCAACTCCTCATTTGGGATGAGATTAGCATTCCTGTCGCTCGCCGGTGCCCCAGAGCAGAGCCTTGACACCACCGCCGCCACTCGGGTGGAGAGATGAAGAGGACCTGAAAAGAGTGTGTGTGTGTGTGTGTGAGTGTGTGTGTGTGTGTGTGTGTGTGTGTGAGAGAGAGAGAGAGAGAGAGGACCTGAGCTCTGCTTGTGCTGATGAAGGACAGTGGAAGGGAAAAGAGAAGACCAACAGATCCAGAGAGGAATGGGAGCAGAGAGAGACAGTGTGCGTGTGTGTGTGTGTGTGTGTGTGTGTGTGTGTGTGTGTGTGTGTGTGTGTGTGTGTGTGTGTGTGTGTGTGTGTGATTTAAGCTCTGTGGTCATTGGTTTGGAATTCTGCACCCCACTCCAGGATGAAAATGACACAGCGTGAGTAGTAGAGAGATAAGAGGAAATGACCCTTGCCAGACTCAAATTGGCCTGCTAATGGGTTTGTAGATGGACGCCAACCACTGCACCATGGCTGCACTAGAGTTTTGGGGTGTTGCAGGCATCACTGCAGTCAGGGTTGTAGAGGGTTGGATGATGAAGGGGTGATTCTATTATGGATGTGTCGAGGATGTCTGATGATGAGGATCTCTGATGCTATACTCTGATGCTATATATAGTCCGTGTGTGTTTGTGTGTGTATGTGTGTGTGTGTATGTATGTATGTGGTGTGTGGTGTGTGTTTGTGTTTGTGTGTGTTTGAGTGTGTGTGTGTGTGTGTGTGTGTGTGTGTGTGTGTGTGTGTGTGTGTGTTTGAGTGTGTGTGTGTTTGTGTGTTTGAGTGTGTGTGTGTGTGTGTGTGTGTGTGTGTGTGTGCGGTGTGTTTGTGAATGTGTGTGTGTGTGTGTGTGTGTGTGGATGTGTGTGTGTGTTTCTCTCCATCATTCTGTCCTTGTGCAAATCTAGCTCTCTACCTCTTTCAGTCTCCCTACAGTAGCTCTTTGAGGTGTGTAGCCAAGGCTGCAGCCAAATAGGTCTACACTGAACGGCAAATGTTTTCAGTAAGTCATCTTTAGTAAGATATTGATGAATATTATTATAGCCTAATTCATCAAATTCATTCAAATTAATGCAAATCATTTTATGTGGACTTCTGCTGACATTGACACATGGATGTGTAAGGAGATATTGCTTTTCTGAACAAAATATAAGCGCATATAATAAGAAGCCTTAAAACCTTTTCCCTAAGTCCCCTAGAAGACGTATTCTATTAAAACACACACCACTGAAGCATCGCTACACTCACCTTACGTCTTTTTGTCTTTTAGTGAGATGTTTGCTTAAACGATTTCTGCTGTTGTAGCTCTCTAGCCTTTACATGAGCTCAGGAAAGTGTGTATGTGTGACAGGCCAATATTGTATCTGAAATCTGAAATGAAGGTGAACAAATCCTTGAAACATTCAAAAGATCTACATTTCGTTTATACATTTTGTAAATTATATATGTGCCATTTGCACAGTCAAAGGACATTGTCATACACACATCTTTTCTCTCATTTGGGCCACAGATTACTAGTCTGCAAAGTATTTTGAGACAACCAGAAACCCAGCTAATGCCCCACGCATTAGGCTATTAGCCATATTATTATGTGTTTCAGTACAAATATGAATACTTTGCACATGATGGTGCACTGTATATGATGAGCCCAAACACATGGCAAAACAGGATACGGTTATTAAGTTATTTTAACACAGAACTATGTCAGTCGGTACTTATTTCACATACACTTGTCATATGTCATACTTCATTAATGTAGCTATCTTTGACTTCCTTCTCCAGATTGACGTGAAGTCTCCTTCATCTATAACCAATAAAATGGTTGGTATAAATATTAGAATATTGATTAATCGTTTTGCATTGACCTTTTATGAGATATTGTGCGACGACAATGGGAGGAGTATGGTGCTCGTGCAAACACGCACAAATCAACGCAGGGTGGTATTTATAAGCAGCCGCCTGCGCAATGTGCACGGCACGTTTTTAAAAATCAGAATATTTTTGTACATACGCAGATTGCAAGGTTTGGGCGAACACAATGTTTTAGGATGGAATCTACGCTCAGTTTTATAAATCAGGCCCCTGATGTCCGTGTGGGATAATTTTATGTTTCTCATTGAATGAAATGTTTTAGTATAACTTATATATATGTAGTGAAATATAATTACCATCCTTTAACTTAGGAATGTTGAAGATAACTCCTGTGTCATCTGAAACCCCCTCTGTAGGAAGGGAAGGTAGGAAGGTACAGTAGGGGGATACCAACATAAACATGGCTTAACCCATGTACTCCTAAAATGCCTGCTAAAAACGCCTATAGAATCCTATGGCATTCTAGACTAAATAACCTTATTTCCTGAGGGTTTTCTAAAAACATACAAAAAATTGTCAACGTCTACCAAAATTTAATATCTAAGCCTCTGTAGCACCTAGAAACATGAAATAAAAAATCATTCTGCGCTACGCAGCATCCAGCGGGAGGGTCAATGTTGCGCTACGCAGCATCCAGCGGGAGGGTCAATGTTGCGCTACGCAGCATCCAGCGGGAGGGTCAATGTTGCGTCATGCAGCATCCAGCGCGAATGGGTTAAGTTGAGGGGTTCTTGTAAACATCCTTATCTCTGGTAAATACCAGCTGGTTAGTTGATCACTGGTTAGGGGTGTGTGTTATGGGTATAAGAACTGGTTTCACCCACAGATAGGTGGGCTTGTTACTTTGACATTTCATGTGGGTAACATGCTCCCAGTATCGTGAATAAAGCTGCAGTCTCACACCAGTTGTCTTGGAATAATTTTGACCACATCCTCCCCCCTTCTAAGCTGTTTGTTTTGCTCAGAGTTGCCAGATAAAAAAAGGTCTCGAGACACTCTGACATGCCTTTTGATTTCTCAGTGTCACTTTGTTACTGAAGCAGAGGGGGGGGGGGGGGGGGTATGGGAGGGGAGAGAGGGGGGGGGGCGGAGCACAAGTCTCCCAAGGACTGTCTGGTCCGCTCAGCCAGCCTTCAGAGACAGAATACCAATATGTCCTCCATGTTCCTTATGTGCCGGCACTGCTGACGCAATACCACCTTCTACCTGAAAGGAAACAGGTGCAGCGTGGTGGTGGTTGTGGTGTTGGGGCTGGGGGGCAACATGTTTTTGCTCTTACTATGCGTGGAGTGATTTTTCTGGAGAGCTATTAAAATATTTGTCTGTTAGTTGTGATGCTAGTCAGATTTGAAGGATTTGTTCTCATTTACAAGGGAAAATACCAATGTGTGTGAGAGGTAATTGTTTTAAATCTCTGAACATGACACCATGTTCCAAGGGCATGGATTTTTATGACAATTGAACATGATTTTAGTGAGATGTTTGCTTGTCTTTGAATAAAGCTTTGTCTTTTATCCTTGGATTTCTGCTCTCTAGTCTTTAAATGAGCCTGGGAAAAGTGTGTTTGTGTGACAGTCAAATATTGTATCTGAAATCTTAAATGAAGGTGAACAAATCCTTGAAACATTCAAAAGATCTACATATCATTTGCACATTTTGTACCGATTCTATATGCATAGCCACAGGACATTGGCACATACACAGAGAATATAAATATGTGTCTAAAGGAAGTTTTTTTGCCACTGGGCTCCCAAAACAGTTGCGGAGTATTTGTATTTTCTATGTTTACAAACCGGCAGAGATAATGTCAGAGGAACCATGTCGACTGACAAGATATTATACGATTGCAGATTGATCCTCTGGGTCAGGGGAGAGCAAAGTTGAAAGGCTGGTTTTTCATAGACAAAGAAGAGAATGCCTGGGAAGGCACAATATTCTTCCATTAAAATGACTTAAAAGCTGTCACATTAAGGTATACAAACATGCACTGGATGCCTTTAGATATTTACATGATACTGTATACATAGATACATGATGTCATGGGAAGGAGTGTTTTTGAGACCTGACAAGTCTCCTTCCACAGTGGATACTCTTGTGTTTTAGGTGTTGACCATACATTAAGATGTTGAGCACAGCCTGGCAGAGAGCCTCTTCATGTTTTGTATATTTCCCTTTCTATGGGGTTAAGTTGTAGCAATTAAACAATGTCATGTCAGTGTGCCTGTGGCCTTTTGAGAGCCTGTTGCTTTGAGAGCTGTTGTTTCCCAGACAACCTGGGCAAATGAAGATCTGCCCCAAACTATTTTGTCTCTGCTCCGTAGTCACCAGGGCAGTGGCCAGCCAATCTAATGCCTTGACACAAAATCAATAGCCAATCACCTGGAGTCAAGAGACCACAGTTGTACTTGGTTAACCTGAGGGTGAAATGCTTCCATTGATTTATAAAGTAGATTGTACTAAGATGTCCTCTCTCTCCCTCTGTCTCTCTCTCTCTCTCTCTCTCTCTCTCTTCATCTCTTCATTGACATGTCTGCAGTAGTTTTATCTGTATCTGTTACTGCAGTGTAAGCATGTGTGTTCACCTAATTGTCTCTGTATGTAAGAGTCTGGGTGTACGTGTACATGCGTGTGTGTGTGTGTGTCTGTGTGTGTGTGTGTGTAAGTGTGTGTGCGTGTGCATGTGTGTGTGTGCTTTCTCTTTGAGTTTCTTGTGCATCATAGCACAGAAAAACACAATACAGTGAGTGCATGCACACACATATCCAATATACTGTACGTATGCCTTGAGAGCTGCAGGGCCCCCATGGGACCAGCTGATGGTTTATTTGACCTACAAGCCCATGTGGCCTCTCCGCATAAGAGCCTATAAGATCCCACAGTGTCTTTGTTACTCTGTCCCAGTTCAGTTTATGCTTACGTTTATGTTTAGGTTTACAGTTTATGCTTACAGTTTATTCCTACATTTAATAATTTATCAGACACTTTTATATATGTAACACAACTTACAATTCAGGGTTACATAAGTTTTTTTTTAAGTCATTTCATATTTTTAGTCGTGTACAAATATAAAAGGTAGACTAAATATATGTACTGTAGCATCCCCTAGCTGTCCTGGCTGTTAATTGGAGTGCGCTCCCCGAATTATTTTAATTGCAAGAAATCTCTTTCTTTAAGGTTTAATCAATGCTGTACTGTAAATTAGTTGTGGCTAACTAACTTAGCTCCTGTCAGTATGGTCAGAAAATGAATCGGATGACAGTCGAAAGAGACAAAAACAGTGCTGTTATGAAGTTACTCGGTATAAAAGACATAGGCTACCGGTATAAGGTTGTCTCATTCAATTGGAGGAGAGGATTTCCTTGAGATGCCCCAATTAACGTCGATGCTGCATATCAATGACAAAAGGACTGAAGTTTCAAAGACTGTTTCAGTTCATTTCAAGACTTTTCGTTAGTGGTAAGACTAGAATTCTATTTCAATAGGCTATGCTTGTTTTGGCCTCTTGTGTAAATGTGCACTGTGTGTAACCTGAGCATGCGTGCATGCTCATCTGATTCTGTAGACAAGTAAGAATTCCATTTGTTGCTCTGTTGGGCTAAAGACTATCCATCTACTAAAGGCTATCCATCCATTTAATCACTAGCATGGGAATAACTGAGGCATCATCTGAGTCAGGTTCAGAAATAAAAATGAAAATGCCTGTTGGGTTCGGGTCTGGTTCGGACGCAACTCTGTCGGATGACAGAAATTTGCAGCCCGAACCGCACTCTAATGCCGATACCGATAGCCTAATGCCTAATATCGGCCGATAATATCGGCCTGCTGATAAATCGGTCTGGCTCTATGCACCATGAAGTAACCACAAGTGCATCTGTCAGGAAGGTCACACACATGGGTGACTTTGTCATTGCCCGTGCAGTGCCAATGTCATTTTCCGTATATTTTACAGCAGGCGTTATCTGGGGCAGCAGGATGTCACTGTGTAATTAATATATGTGGTGGGAGCGTATTATCTGGCTCATAGCTCTCAGTGATCCCTGTAATGGCCCATGATAACTGTTACTGCATGATATGTAATAAAGCTGTTTGCTCTGCACTAAAGCCATAGGCTGGGGGAATGGTGAGAAAAGACAGAGAGATAGAGAGAGACATAGAGAAAGAGAGAGAGAGAGAGAGAGAGAGGGATGGAGAAAGAGAGAGTGTAGAGTCAGCGTGCAGAACGAGTGTGTGGATCATGCAAATGTGTCTGTCAGTGCGGAGCAGTGGGGGACTTTTAACACTTCCAGCTGGTTTTGCGACTCAAGAGGCTCCCTGGCATGTCAGACTCAGGGGCTCCCCTGCTGCGAGGAGCGGTGTGTGTCCGCAGAGGACGCAGCCTCCGACAGTGATGCGGCTCCCAGCCGCATCCAGGCCAGAGCCGGGTCAGCTTTGGTGTGGACCCCCCTTTGAGGACACACACACACACGACACACACACACCCACCCAGCCCTCCTCAACCCGTCTGTTTGACACCCGCGAGCTCCAACACTACCATTAGCCTCGGCTGACACCGCACGTCTGCACGCTGAGCACTCGTGTTAATAAGCCTCGCCAGGAAACGAGTTAAGCAGGGGGGAATTTGCCGAATTAGCTCCCTGAGAGGTTCGCTCGACCTCGGAGGTGAGAAGGAGCACACGCGAAGAAGAAAAAAAAATCGATCGATTTTGCTGACGCACCAACTACCCAATCACCTTCTGATTTCTTCTTCTTCTTCTTTTTTGTTGTTGTTTGTTCGTTTGATGCGATTTGGGGCCGTCTGCCGACTTCGGGGCAGATTGATGGATCATGTGTGTGTGTGAGCACAGACCTCTGGGTGGTTTCTCAGCGGCATTTCGCAAACGGCACGAACAAAGAGGTAATAACACCGGAGAGCAGAGAGGCTAATGGCGTGTAGCAGGTGATGGCAGTTAGAGATTGGAGAGCATACGGCGACGGAGAGCACTCTGTCAGGCTTAATGAGCACCTTCGCCTTCCAGCTCCTCCGTGGAGATCTTTCTTCTGTCCCTCACAATGCTACTTCCCACCACAAATGCCCACCCACCACCTAAAAGCTTGACAACTTTACCAAACAAAAAAGTCAAACACTAAAGAAAAGACTTACTTACTAAAAGTTTGAACTTTTTTGTAAGTCACCTTAGAACACTTTACAGCCAGACACTTTGTGTCTACACCTCCAACTTAACCAGACAAAAGCTTAAGGTTTGAACTTGAGCTGACAATTCAGACCTAACAAAAAATCAAAAGGTGACCTTAAAAGCCTTCACCACCAGACACCTTGCGCAACACTAGCACTCATCACACATTTGGCTAAGTGTAGGCACCCAATATTAATCACTCAACCACTGATCCTCTTCTCATGCCACGAAACCACAGACAAGTTCATTAGCACTCAGCCTAATGAATCGACGGGTATAGCCTCGCCCCGAGCTAGCGCTACCAATTAATTGCAGCTTTGGTCAGTTAGACTTATTTCACAGCTCCTCCGGGCATCTGGGATGAACCACGGCTTAGCATGGAGTGTGCATCCATCCAAAGGAGTCGCAGAGTGGTTGAGCGGAAAGCTGCTCTGTGTAATGGGACACGGTGGTGCGACGCGAGACAGCTTGTGTGCAGTGTGGTTTGGTAGGTGATCCCATGGTGAGCTTAGCCGCCTTGATAGGGAGTGAATGGATATCACCACATGAGTTGAAGCAGACACATGCTTATACAGCAATGGAAAAAACTAAGAGACCACTGCACATTTTTCTGATGTCATCCTACCGTTGCTGAGTGACATTCAAATGAGTTGATGGACATATTCAAAATTGCAGTGGTGATTACCGTTGCAGTGGTTACCGTGATTCATTTCTGATGATGAACTGCCTTCATAACTGTGTGTGTTCTGTGGAGGTGTGCGTGTGTGTGTTTATTTGTTTTGTTGCGTCTGTGCTATTCACCGTCAACTCATTCAAATGTCACTCAGCAACCATAGGATGACATCAGAAATATGTGCTCTCTTGCAGTGGTCTCTTAATTTTTTCCAGAGCTGTATGCCCTCACACACTGCACACGCGCACGCACGCACGCACACACACACACACACACACACACACACACACACACACACACACACATACACACTCGAACAACAGACTCAGATGCTCACACAAGCACATAATTGGGCACCATAACTGTCAAAGGAAAAGTATCTTTGTACCCTTTCTCATTGGCTGTTCTAGCTCTAGCTTCCTCAGGCATGTGGAGATTGTGTTCTGTCTTTGCTCTCCCTTTACTTTCAGAGCTCCTTGTCTTTCTAGAATGGGCCCTTGCTGTGAAGGATATAATGAATTATAAGCTCTCTCTCACTCACTCTCTCTCTCTTTCTCTCTCTCTCTCTCTCTCTCATTATATCTCTCTCTCTGTCGCTCACTCTCTCTCTCTTGCTCACTCTCTCTCTCTCTCTCTCACTCACTCTTTGTGTAAACCATTTTTGCCACTCATGGAGGCTGTGCCACCTCTCCTCCATCACCCCCACTTCCCTCGTCTTCCTCCGCCTCCACCTTGCTCTCCATGTCCCTTGGTCTCCGCATGGCCATGTAAGTGCTCAGTGATTGCCACCCATTCACCCAGCAGAACTCAGAGTCCTCCGATCGCAGGTCTCTCCACCACAATTACAGACAAGGCGCAGACGCGACTGTTTCCACAAAAGACGCTTAAAAACAGCCCGCGCAGAAGAGTGCTTTAAAATAACTTAATAAGAAAAAAAACAAGGAGCTGACTCAAACTTCCACTGATGAAGGTCATTAGATCCTCTACCAAAAAAAAGAGGTGTTCAGAGGTTTCGGCAGTAATATCAGTATCTCTCCCTCCCTCAAATGAGAGGTCTAAATGTGTCCCTTCTGCCTTGTTCCTCCATGCAGCCGATGACTCTTCCTAAGCATCTCTCGGTGGTGTTTACAGGAGGGCTAAGCGTAATGGGGGACCAGGCAGGGCAGGCTGTGGGCTGTAGAAATGATTAGTTATCACCTCCCATTATGGCTCTCTGTCATGTTGTTCCAGACTAAAAAGAGAGGAAAACACCGTGATTCATTTCTGATGATGAACTGCCTTCATAACTGTGTGTGTTCTGTGCAGGTGTGCGTGTGTGTGTTTATTTGTTTTGTTGCGTCTGTGCTATTCACCACTTCCAAGCACATTGCATACACATATCACATGCATAGCTCCAAATAAAGTATATCTTGCCCTGCAGCAGACAATACTGTACGTATTGTGATTTTAAAAATGCCTTCCCTCGTCTTGGCCGTGCTGTGAGGTGTGTGTGTGTGTGCACACGTGCTTCCCTTGTCTTGGGCGTGCTGTGAGGTGTGTGTGTGCACGCGTGTAGTACTTGATGATCTGTAGTGACAGCATGTTGACTACTGTGGGCATAACAAACCATCAGCACACAACACACACACACACACACACACACACACACACACACACACACACACACACACACACACACACACTAATAAAGACAGGTGTTGTATAATTGACTTAGTCTGTATGACCAAAGCTGTATAATCATTTTATTTAACACACAATGTAATCAGCACAAGCAGTGTCTTGCATGAAGTACAGGGTTCAACTCAGTTCTACATGGATATCTGTGTGTGTGTGTGTGTGTAAGTGTGTTTCTGGTGTGTGTGTCTGAAGAGGGGAGCACCTAAACCTGTCCTTAGCCATAAACAAACTGAAAGTAGAAGCATGTGTCAAAATAAATCAGATCACTGATGATACAGACAAGATGGCAGCAGTGTGTGATTTTATCAAATTCCTCTAATTTTACATTAAAGGCACACTATGCAGGTTTTTTAGCTTAATTTACCTTCATTTAACAGCTTTTATCAGAGTTATATAATTTTTTTCGGGTTGAATGGTGGCCGTCTCTCTTCCCCCTAGCGCCTGTGAGCGGAAAAACCACCCTTGCAACTGTGGGCCGGCGGGCCGATGGTCTAAGTGTCAGGAAGTATAACGAGTGTAACGAATTGATTTACTGCATTCAAATACACATACACGCCAGGCACCGGCTAGAAAAAGGTAACGATGGAGTTTCTCAGACATTCGTCATGACAGAGCCAGCGAAAAAAAAGCAAAAACCGAGAAAACAGATACTGCATAGTTTACCTTTAAAGCATTTAGCTTTCACCCAGATGTTTTTATTCAAAGGGAAATGTGGGGGTGTATGTCTTCATCAGTAAAGATGCTCCATTCACATGGAAGCCAAGGCCTTGCTGTGCTAGGTGAGCCAAAGGAGCACTATCACGGGAACAAATCAAGGGGGCGCTGTGGCGCAAGTGGCTACAGAACTCATACCCCGTTCATGTCCAAGTATCCACTCGGACCTGGGTTCCTAAGGGGAGGGTACGCACATCCAAAACATATTATACCAGGTGCCAAGTCTGAAGTGTCAGCAGTGACAGGAGGATAGAGGCCTGTACCCAGGGGGAGCTGGGTTCCTAAGGGAAGGAGAGAGGCCTGTACCCACTGGGAGCTGGGTTCCAGTCCAACCCGGGTCATTTCCAGATCTCACTCCATCTTTCTCTCTCCCACTCACTTCCTGTCACTCTTTTAACTGTCCTGTCTTATTAAAGGCATAAAAACCCAACAAATATACTTAATATTTAATAAAAAAAAAAAATCAATAGTGTTTTATTTATATACTGATACTGTACGCCAATAACAATTTAAACTGCCTCAAGGCATTTTTTTATAGACCCCACAGCCTGAACTACTATATAAAAAAATCCATCTAAATCGAATGCCCATATAGACAATGCGCTGACTGAAGCATTCATAAGCCTTTCACTTGTGTGCTGAAGAAGTTTGCATTCACCAGAACAGAACAGGTGAAACTTTGCCCCTACTTCTAGCCTGCACATGTTGTTGGCCCGAGGAGCTTCTGCTGCTGTTGCTGTGGCGATACCCAGAGGTCTCCGTGGTGATCGCAGTGCAGAACATGCCTGAAGACATGTGAGGTAAACAGCCAATCCAGACCCCCTGGGAGGCTTGCTCCTCCTATGCAACAGATGCTAGATGCTGGCTACCACACCATTACACTACACACACCCCCCTATCCTCCTCCTCCTCATCCGAATTTCATTCCCCTAAAATATTCACTTACGCTCACGGGATGCAAGTGCCAAAGGCGAGGTGCCAAAGAAGCTGTCAGATTTCTATATCGCTCCGAGCACCTGCCGCACAATGCTTTTTACCTCTTCAGTGGAGGAGGAGGGGGGGCTGGGAGTAAAAAACATTATTGCTAATTTACAAGGCTTCAATCATGCAAGCATGTGTGGCATGAAGTGAAGGCCAACTACTTGATTGACCCAACTCCTCACATGGTGGTTGGATAAAATCGGAGGCAACCTCAGAGCCTGTGACAACACAGGCAGTAATAGACCTCTGAAATCTGATACACAATTATAGTCTGATTTTTTTTTTTTTTTGGAAAAGACTTAATGTTACACTTACAGTCACAGTTTACTGTACTTTGAACATACGAACCACAAACTACAGTA
>NW_027468685.1:28308460-28323460 GCF_046254945.1 Alosa pseudoharengus
ACCCTAACTTCCTCCCACCTCACCCCTAGCCCCACCCTGGCCCCCCCACCTCACCCCCCCTCTCTCTCTTTCTCTCCCTTTTTTCCAAGTGTAATGAAATGTCTCTCCTGCCCGTCTCCCTCTGCTCCCGGGGGAGTGTTTAGCATAAACAGCTTGAGCTGCCAGAGAGCGAGAGAGCGAGAGAGAGAGAGAGAGAGAGAGAGAGAGCGAGAGAGAGGAGCATGTTTAGGTCTTTTAATCTGCCGCTTATAATGGCTTCCTCAAACATTATCAGACTGCGCGGAATTTAAATCACCCTCTGCTTTATTTGTGTGCCCGCCGCTGCCTGTTTCTTTCCTCCCTCTCTTTCTCTATCTCTCTCCCCCTCTCTCTCTATCGCTCTCTCCCTCCCTCTCTCTCTCCCTCTCTCTCTCTCTTTCTCCTTCCTGTAACAATCCCGGGGCTTGCCACCCCAGGCCCCCCCCATGTTGTGCATAGTGTTGGGGTGCTGCGTGTTCAAACGTGACTCACACTCTAACAGCACATCTGCAACCGCTAATGCGACCATGAAGGAACACACACACACACACACACACACACACACACACACACACACACAGTCTCTCACAGCCACAAAAAGCCCAGGTGCAAACAGCACTCGGCTCTCTCCTCCTCCGCCTCATAGTCTCGCGCCCGGCCCCAGCGAGGGCTGATGTTGAAAGAGTGCGGGGGACCATAATGGGCCTTGTCAGTTGATTGGGATATAATTGGCTGAGATGGCGGAGAGCTGCCTCAAACGCTCGCACACCCTGACAGCAGTGGTGGAGGACGCTGAGATCTGAGAGCTTAAAAGGGCTTTGTGAACACAGAGGGAAGATGGAATAAACAGCTCTTTTTTCACTCGTTTTACTGACTAATGCAGTAACGGAAGGTGTGTTGGGTACACGAGTTTACTGTAGGTGAGGGGGTTGTAATTTGGGTGTGATGTGTATGGGGAGGTCAATGTGTAATGTGCACTGCCCCCCCCCACCTCATCTTAATAGAGCTGATGTGTCCGAATGTCTCAGCCTATCACAAGGCTGGAAGCACTCTGCTGTCATCCTCATAGTCGCGTGGGCCGATATGAAAGGGTTAGAATCAGGCCACAATCAGCCATCCTATTCAGGACATCAACTAAGAGAGAGGGAGAGAGAGAAAGAGAGAAATAACACACATTAGATGCCCTGGTAATAAGATAATCTCTCTCTCATTGCGCTATCTACACACACACACACACACATATACACACAAACACACACATACGTTGTAAACACACACACACACACACACACACACACACACACACACACACACACACACACACACCATATTGGTGTTGGAGATATGGAAAAGGTTTGAACATTTAAACTTCACAACATAGACTGATACCATTCCATAATAAAAAAAACATAATAACCAAAATAATTTTGATGAGCACAATAAATATAGTTAGTATAAGAGACAGACAGAAGATGAGGCAACTCTTAGCAACTCAGTAGCAGTTACACAATCTTCAACACACTCAGGCATTCAGTGGACGTGTTGAACCGCAACATCTGCTATGTGTCTTTTATTTCCTAAAAATCATCTGCACATCCAGGCATGTGAACCCATGACCTCAGAGCTGTGTGCATTATGAGTCAGTCGTCCTATTGAGCTATCCCCACAGCTGTGTAAAGACACGTAGCATCTGTTCTTGTGTCATTGGGGCAGCTCAACCTGTGTGCTACTGATACAGCTTGCATGAAGGAAGCCGCACAAGCTAAAAAAATGAGCAGAGAGCAAGACTCTTCGTTTGCACACACACACACACATACAAACACACACACACACACACACACACACACACACACGCACACACACAGTCACAGTCACAAACACAAGTGAATAATTTACACTCCCGTCTCTGACAGCAAAAATCTGTGGCGTGTTGAAGTAATAATACACTGTTTTGGAGGGCGATATCAGGACCAGCTGCAGTGCGCGACTGTGTTTATAAGTGATTAGTGGGATAGGCGTATGCATCAGCGTTAGGAGCCCCAGTCGGCTTTGATGCGTCCCCCTGTTCTCCTCCCCAGCGAACCCATAAATCATGCTTCTTGTCATTGTGGAAATTTTGCATGGGAGCGCCTCCAACATTGTGTCAGCCATGCTTGGCGGATATGATATGATAATTTTTGCCGGAGAGCCAACTCTCCCCGGATCGGCTCCAACGCAGTGATAGCAGATGGCCAAAGCGCTGCCAGCGACGACACACACAAAAAACATCAACAACAATGCAACGACGCAAAGGGGCCGGACGCTTGCGATTGTATCCCTTGCGTGCCAGGGGGGTGGCGTCAGGGAGCTCAGTATCACAGGCCTCACTCACGTCTCTGTTTCACCCACTCTGTCATTTACTTTCTCTCTCTCACTCTCTCTCTGTTTCTGTGTTCTCCATCAATCTCTCTCTCTCTCTCTATTACTGCCTCTCTCGCTCATTGTCTCTTCTCTTTGTCGTTGGCTTTATCCCTCTCTTTCTAATGTTCTCAATTTCTCTGTCTACCCTTTTATCTCTATCGATGCTCTCTCTCTCTCCTCTCTTGCTGTCCATCTCTTTTTCAGATGCCAAGTCTACTGCAAGGAAGAAAAATTGCACCATGCACACATAAACTCTATCTCTCTCTCACACACACACACACACACAAGCACTCTCACATACACACACACACACACACACACACGCACACACACACACACACACACACACACACAATCACATACACATACACAATCACTCACTAACTCACTCACTCACTTACTCACGCAGTGCATACACACACACAAGTGTTGCCCATGCTGTATATATTTCTCAAACAGCTGATTAAGTGAGCTTGAACCACAGGCTCAGTGCTGTTTTGCATTCATAAATGGCCAGCAATCTACAGTCTGCCCACATTCCTCGAGTAATCTCACATTTTTAATTTTTGCGGTTGGCCTCATCGATTGCTTCTTTGCATACGTGACTAATGAGATTTTTACCTCTGAGGCTTGTCATCAATGGACACATTTTCCCTCTACGACCAGTCTGATAGCAGTTGAATCCTTTATGTGTGTGTGTGTGTGTGTGTGTGTGTCAATTGACGTCAACATCTTAGGAACACCCGACAGCTTGCTTTAGTGGAACACGACACCCTCGTAATTGGTTTTTAAAAGCCGGGTTTTTTTTCGTCCATTTTACCCACGACGCCTGTTTCATCCCCGACTTCCAGGGACAGAGCATGCATATTCGCCGTTGCCACGGCGGTGCCAAGACACAACACACATCATCGACAGTGCTTCCAGTCTACACGTGAGAATAAGCCCCGACGCGTAGATAAGTGTAGATGAGAGAGAGAGGGAGTCACGGCAAAGAAGGAGAGGAATCAACCTGTCACACGCCTGCATGGGCTAGAGGAAGCGCAATTATAGCTGCATGTTAGCAGCGGCCCTATTCATGTACACACACCACCCACACGCTGTCATCCTGCAACACGTACATGCAGCAGGGGTTGAGGTGCAGTATCTCGCCTGTGTGTGAGAGAGTGGAACGGAGGGGAACATCTTTGCGCTGAGCTGCAGTCAAACTAAGGTCACAGCACAGGTTACATGAGCCACTTTAGCACTGGGATTACCCAGGGACAGTTCTCCATGGGTCTGCAAAATAAGTCATTAAGAGCAGTCGGTCAGCCAGTCACACTGGACAGGGCACATGGACACAGTAGAGGGGATCCTACATCTGGAAAAGGATGAAGAGGGATGAAGTGGGATCTCATTGCAGTGGAGAGGCCAGGACAAATATATGTCTGGGATGTGAGGATGAATGTGTGATTTATGTACTGTATGTGATTTATGTTTAGGGAACAACCTATATGAAGGAAAATGACCAGTGATCTGTGATTACTTTGATGGAGAATTATTTTCATGTTTGGTCAGGCTTCTCTATTTAAGAAAGCAATGGAAATAATCTGAAGTACTTCTGGGCTATGTCTGTGACACACCATTGTACTATACTACAACTGTAATGACACTTTAACAGTATTAACATAATAACACAACACATATGTAATGTTTAGCAGATTTACTTGCTGTGAGATACCTGCTGCACACAGACAAAGAAACTATGTACGTTGTTTTGCATTGTGTTGCATTTCACAGCTACAAAAGCCATAACAAAGGCATTATGAGAATGACTACGAAAATTAACCAGAATCAGACACTAACATGCTTGTCAGAAACTAGACTGAGATGGCCCTTTTAAAGCAATACCATTAGCTGTGACAGTTGACCTCTGATGGCACATCAACTATAGTGGCTGATCGATGAGAAGTAATCTCCTGTCTCTTTAACTATGACTCAATGCTACAAAAGGCCATTAGATGTTTATGTATTGATATAGTTTGTTGTTACTTCTTTGTTTTTTGCTGCTTTGCCATCCTTTCCAACTTTCATAGATAGATAGATAGATACTTTATTGATCCCCAAGGGAAAATTCAAGGTCCCAGTAGCTTATGACACCACACACAACATAAACAGGATGATAAAAAAACAAATCCACATGACTAAAAATAATAGTAAAAGACACTAAAGATTTTAAAACAAGGATTCACATGAATGTACTAAGGATGTAAGCATGAGGCACTTGCAGTGACAAGGCAGGGACTGACCCTGTGATTCAATATGCAGTGGTAAGGTGCTCAATAAGGTGTGTCATGGTGGTAGTGCAAATATGTCCAACAGTGCAACAGTGCAGGGTTAAAGTCTAGCGACCAGCAATACATATGGACAATATAAGAGACCAGCATTAAATATGGACAATATAAGCATATTGTAAGCATAGTAATATAACAGTTATATAATTAGCCAATATGGACAAAATTGAGAAAACATTTAAACATACAGTAGTAATATAAGAATTAAAGCAGTAGTGCAAGGATAGGTTTGAAGAGTAGGGTATCAGCCATTGGTCAAGAGTGATGTTAGACCACAGTCCAGACTGGGAGATTAAGGGAGGGGTTGTACATTTGGGCTAATATAGCCAGTAAACAGTGTAGACAATGTAAGCAGTAGCACAGTGGGCTTGTGGACAGTCAGTACAGTCAGAGGTCACAGAAGTGTAGAGGGAGGTGTGGAGGCAGATAGACTACGCAGAGAAGTCTAACTCTCCTCTTCCTTTAAGTGAAGCCTTGAACAGTTGTATGGCCCTGGGGACAAATTACATATCCTCAGTTGTTCATGGCAGTGAGCGTAGTCTCCAACGGGTCAAGCTCTTCTGCTTTATGATATTGGTGAGGAGCAGTGTTGGGAATGTTACTTTAAAAAAGTAATTAGTTATAGTTACTCACTACTTGTTCCAAAAATTAACTGAGTTAGTAACTTAATTACTCTATGATAAGAGTAACTCGTTACCAGGGAAAGTAACTATTTGCGTTACTGTTACAAAAAAAAAGTTGTTATGTCAAAGATTTTGGATTTTTTGAGCAGTTTTGAGCATCCAGTTGAAATGAGTAGAACAGATAAGACAGGTGTTTGTTGGCTACATAATTTTCAATATGTATTAGATAGATAGACAGATAGATAGATAGATAGATAGATAGATAGATAGATTATTGATCCCCAAGTGGAAATTCAAGATATTGCACATCGACAGACCTATGGTAGACTTCAGCCTGTGTCATAGGTTTTTGTTGTGAGGCAGAAAGATCTAGCTTTTGCTGCTTGGAGGACTTTGCTCCGAGACCTTCTTTGCTAGTGGATGGCGAGCTATCATCTGTGGTGGAGGTATCGGTGTTTTTGGCCACTAGCTTTAGATGCGTGTGTGAGATGCTTACAACGGATGTCGACTAAGTCTTCGCTCCTGGAGATAATGTACACATTATGCACGTTCTTGCCTTGATGAATTTGAAGTAGTGCTTATATCTCCACCTCAAAGGCCAACTTTTCGGATTGCTCCTGACCTCTGCTGTTTCGTCCAATCTCTATTTTAGCGGTTGCGTGTGTGTGTGTGGCAAGTGTGCTGGCAAGTTTGTAAAAACACTGGCTCTGATTGGCTATCATGAAACATGACTCTGACTTAGCCAATCATAATCGCTTACGTCGTTATTAACCCACCTCCTCACTAGCTGTGAGCCAGGGTGCGTTCGGATTACACAGTTTTTTCAATCAATGCATATTAACGCTCCGCATTTAACGTCCTGTAACGGAAAAGTAATTAGTTAGATTACCCCGTTAGTGAAAAAATAACGTTGTTACCTAACGCCGTTCTTTTAAACGGTGTTATTCCAAACACTGGTGAGGAGTGGATGACAGTACTTGTCCAAGATGTTGATTAGTTTGTTCAGGGTCCTTTTGCCTTATATTGAAGTGATGCATTCCAGTCCCGCTCCCACGACAGAGCCAGCTTTACTTACCAGCATGTCTAATCGCCCAGCATCCCTCTTCTTAGTGCTTCCTGCCCAGCATACCACAGCATAGAAGAGGACGCTGGCAACAACAGACTGGTAAAACATCCAGAGGAGCATGCTGCAGACATGGAAGGAGTGCAGCCTCCTCGGGAAGTGCAACCTGCTCCCGCAGCAGAGCGGGCTTAGACCTCCGGAAATCCAGCACCATCTTCTTGGTATTAGCAGTGTTGAGTTGTAGGTGGTTGAGTTTGCACCATTGCACATTCCATGTCAGTTTTCTTTCTTTTTATTTTTACACCTTGTCTTTCTATCATTCTCTTTCATTCATTATTTTTCTTCCTTTCTTTCTCTCTGTCTTACCTCACACTCCTCTCACCATTCCTAGAGTCAGCTGATTAGACTCTTTAATACTCTATTCTGAGGCCTTTGATTCAGGAGGAGAATGGGGAGAAAATGACACCTGTCGCGCAATCAGTCTGACTTGTTAACACAAAAGCTCTCGTTACTGCACTTAAAGATATTACTGTTACCATGGCGCCACAATCGGCCATGAAATGTGCACTGCTTAACTAAATCAGAATGTGGGGGGGGGGGGCATGGCCACCAGAAGAACTGTGATTTTCATTGTTCTGTAATGGACATGCATTCAAAATGAGTGTGACAAGCAAGGCCAGAGGGAACGTTTTTTTGGTTTTTTTTTCCGTTCCTGCCTAAAATAATGGCACAACTGCTATGCCGCTCATTATAGCTTGTAATCGAATGATTAGCCATCAGGGTCGCTTGTAGTGAGTGAATATAGCTACTTTGTCACATGTTGTGTGATTGAAGCTTGGCACATAGTCCAGGGCTCTGAGATTCTCATCCTTTCACTGCAGGCCTCTCTGTATCTAGAACTCTCTTTCTCCTTCACTTTTGAAACAAAAAATCTAATTGGACTCTATGATGTAAAGATGAAATATTCAACACTTTTCCTTACTTCCCGAACCAGTGTGTGTGTGTGTGCCTCCGTCCTTCCAGCGTGTGTCAATGTGTATGTGTGTGTGTGTGTGTGTGTGTGTCTGGTTATCAGCCGAAGACTCTAAAACTCAGAAGAGTGACCTCCTGAGGACTTACTCTGTCCTGGTCCCCCCTCATGGATCAGTCAGTGCACAGAAGCCCCAGACCAGCAGGCTTCAGAGTGTGTGTGTGTGTGTGTGTGTGTGTGTGTGTGTGTGTGTGTGTGTGTGTGCGCGTACTGTATGTGTGTGTGTGTGTGTGTATGTGAGGAGGAGGGGTGGTGGTGGTGATTTGGCCCAGGCCTTGTCCACTAGGGAGCCTCCTCCTATATCTAATCGCTTCCCCTCCCTGGGGTGGGCGGATGGTAATTAGGCCAGGAGCACACATCACACTCTAGTCCTGGTCCACTTTAATTAAAAGTTGATGCGTTTTAATCATCACTGTGAAGATATCGGTTTTCCCCAGTTACTCAGAGTTTAAGGCAAGAAATCGCAGAGAACTTCAAGTCTTGCCCATGTACAGTGTGAATGTATGTGTGTGTGTGTGTGTGTGTGTGTGTGTGTGTGTGTGTGTGTGTGTGTGTTAATGTATGTATGTAAGTGTGCATTATATTATTATTATATTGTTGTTAGTCCATTGTATATGTGCATATGTGTGGTCAAGGTTGTAGAAAATAATGTCTAAATGATTGTATTCTTTCCCTATTAAATGTGATTGTGTGTGTATGTATGTTTGTGTCTGTGTGCACACACATGTGCTTGTCTGTGTATGTGCCTATTACATGTGAACATGTAATGTGTACATGTGTATATTTGTATTTTTTGCATGCGTAAGTGAGTGTGTGTGTGTATGTGTGTGTGTGTGTGTGTGTGTGTGTGTGTGTGTGTGTGTGTGTGTGTGAAACTGTCTCCCATCAGACGTGCGCCTTCAGAGGCCCCCTTATGATTAATAATCAGCGGTGTTGGCTCAGCCTTCAGATTAAGGCCTTCAGGGTGCCATCCCGTGGCCGTAATGGCCGGCTGAGATGGATGGACAGGCAATCGCCAAGGACCCAACGATCCTGAGGCCTGACCCGCTGTGGCAGTCTGATTGAACTGGTGAGGATGGTGGAGGGAGTGAGATGTGTGTGTGTGTACATGTGTGTGTGTGTGTCTGTGTCTCTGTGTGTTGGGGGGTTGGGTTGGTGGACATCTCTCGGCTTAAGGGTATTGACTTGTTTTTTAACGTCACTTCTAATGTTGCTATTATTAATTGTATTAGTCAGTGGCAATTTGTGATTCTCATTCTGTGTGTATGTGTATGTGTGTGTGTCTGTGTTTTAAGACAATTTCTGTGTGTATGCATTCGGTCATGTGTGTTTTCATGTATGTATTTGTGCGTGTGTGTGTGTGTGTGTGTGTGTTTGTGTGTCTGTGTATGTTTTATTCCGGTGTGTGTATTGGGGTGATATATGTGAAGAAACGCACATGTACGGCAACTACACTCCATGTGACTATCTATTGTCTGTCTATTGCTGCTGCAACAGAGTCATCAGACTGAACGCACAAAGCCAGCTGCTGCGAAAGAACCGGAGAGCAGACGCAGACACCAGGGGAGAGGCTCCGAGAAGATGGACTGAATATGTGAAAGAACCAGAAAAAGAGAGAGAGTGAAGGAGGGAGAGAGAGAGAGAGAGAAGATGGAGTGAATGTGTGAAAAGGTTAGAGCCACACACAATCACTCGGCAAATTGGACTCAGATCCTCTGGGTGGCCAATGGAAAAGGTTAAATCCTGTGTGTTAACCATGCAATGCCACACGTTCCGACTCATCAAGGAGTTTGCATTGAAACCCCTTCTCTCTCTCTCTCTCTCTCTCTTTCTCATTCTCCCCCTCTCTCCACCTCTTTCTTCCTCTCAGCCTGTCACTCAAATTTGAATTCAAATTTGAAGAAACTGTGTTGACATGAGCATTGTATTCTAAAATTAAAGTTTATGTTGAATAATAGCTCTCTTCCCCCCCCCCCCTCTCTCTCTCCATCTGTCCTTCTCTCTCTGTGTCAACATATTTATTGAAATGCACCGTTACTGTGTCATGTTAACGTAATCTGTGCTCAAATGGCTGTTTTAATTTGATTTGCTGCCTGCTGATGGTGAATAAGAGTATGGTTCTTCCCGTGCCTCTGTGCAGCAGTTGGGATAATTATTGTGAAACATTATTACTTCTGGCTGTACAACATTCATATCATTTTGCACATGGTCACGGACATACTTGTAATTTCTTTTTTTTTAACTCACTTGTTAGCGGCCAGACTTGTGCACACATATTGGACCCACTCTACACACACAGAGGCGTTTGTTCCTCCCGCATTTACAAACAATTAATCCCTTAGTTAAAAAACAACTAGCGCCAATGTTGTGTGTGAATATCAATCAGACCCAGTGATCCCATTTAGAAGGATTAAGGCCTTAAACGCCTCACACACATAAACACAGTGTTCTCTGCTCCCCCGAGACGGCACTGCTGTGGGCTAATACTACCTGAACGTTTTCAAACGAGGGCTTTTAAAGAGCGGCTTCAAAGCCATGTGCGCCACATGTTCCCTTCGCTCCTCTTGCTGCTAACGTTTGTTGTTAACGGAAGCTGCAAGGAACAGATGTGCCTGCAACTCTCTGTCCTTTTTTTATTTTAATTTTTATTGGTTCCATTGAAACGGTGCTGTTAAAAGTTACCTCTGCTGTACAACAAGGTATAGTTTTTTGTGTGTGTTTTGTTTTTATTTTTCACAAAGGGAAAGTTTGTTCTGAAATCAACTCACACAGAATCCTTGACTTTCATCTCATTTATATGTATCAGTGTACATGTGTGTGACTGACAGAATCATAATGTGTGTGTGTGTGTGTGTGTGTGTGTTTCTGTGCTGAGCTGAGTAGGGTTTCATCTGTAGTGTTTCCCATTAAATTGAGTAGACTCTGGCACCCCATCACATTTTAATTTGCCCTGCCATAGTTTCATCATGGACTGAAATATTTCAACTGACTGCATACCGACAAACCAATTACATTGTTGTGTAGAAACAATGGAAAATAAGTGGTAATTAGAGTGTCAGTATGGGAGAGTGCACTGCTCTATGTGACTGCATGAGACTGACACTTCAGCACAACATTCTGTTTAGCCCTGATGCCCCAGCAAAGCATCTCACTACCAACCAGCCCCATTTGGGGCCCTCCCTGCTTGACAGTGCATGTGTGTCACTCAAAAACTTCTTCAGACCAACAATGAAGCTTGCACTCAAAAGGTAAAACATAGCAAAAGAAGCTGAGTAATCTGTGTACATATTGTTCATTATCTATCTTGTTCATACATGGGTAATAGGCAACTTTACCTGTCAACTTTACCTGTCTTTCCCACCAGGTGACTCTATTGACTCTTCTATTTATGCTACTGTGAAATCATCCTTAACGGTTTACAGTTTTTTCTCAGTTGCTTTGGCACATTTCTCAGATCAGAATGGTAATTCTCAAAACTGTTAGTTCAAACTCCATTTCATCTTATCACTTGTGAACATCATTGAAGCGGTTTCTCCCCATCTTGAACAAATAGCAATGCTATTGTACATCCTTGCAACTGATTTTGTACAAATGTCTGCTGTTTTTTTATTTTTCAATGGCTAATGTCATGTTGGTCAAAATGCACTATACTGGTTCCTTGTGTCATTACATGCAAATGTGTTGAACTAGTTGTCATAAAAGTTGTCATAGTCTGTCTAGCATATATAAATACATGTGGCAGAGAGGAAAGTCAGGATGTATAGAACCAAGACCAAGGGGTGGGGGGCAGTAGTGGCCTACTGGCTAGCGCTTCGGATTTGTAACTGGATGGTTGCCGGTTCGAACCCAGACCAGTGGGAAGCGGCTGAAGAGCCCTTGAGCAAGGCACCTAGGCAGCTCACTGCGTCAGGATTAGTGTGTGCTTCACCTCACTGTGTTCACTGTGTGCTGTGTGTGTTTAACTAATTCACGGATTGGGATAAATGCCGAGGCCAAATTTCCCTCACAGGATCAAAAGAGTATATATACTTATACTATACTTATACTATACTATTGGCCACAGACAATACCGTAATGTGTAACTTTGTAGTTTTGAAACAGTGCTGCCATGTGCATTGTTCATTAGAAAATACTTACAGAGTAAACAGAGACTTACATTGACAACAGGACAAAACAGTTTCACTATCTTAACATAAACAATGACGTCATGACTTGCCATTTTGATTGCACTGCCTGTTTCATTGGCATAAATATTTGCTTTTGAGGCATTTTGAGGCAACTAAGCATTTTGAGCAAGATACACACTTTTGCAGGTTATCCACCATGTGGTGCAGTTTGCACTAATTGTTTTGAGAAATGTACTAACTGTTGTGCAAATGTGCATTATGAGCACAATACACCAAAGTGACTGAGAAAAAATGTAATTAAATCTTGTTAGTTATTGTTGGTTTAAAAGAGACCACTTTAACAGTATTAGCTAGCGGGTTAGCTCTACCATTACAAAGATTTCATTCGAATACTAATAGCTGACTTGCTAATTAATTTATTGTAAAAGTAAATTTTTCTCCTTTTTTGGTTTAGCAGTTTATACCCCATGCGCTACTGCTGCAGCACTCATAATAGACTAATGTTATCCCTTCATTTGTTCTCAAAGTGCATCAGATTAATGCATTTAAATTTACTGTACCAATATGTCTTCCGGGGGACTCCTCAAGAGTCCAACTGAGGTCCATCCACGACTGTTACACAACATTCTGTGGAAACCACTGTATGTGTGTGTTTGTGTCTCTGCATATGTCTGTGTGTTTGTTTCTCTGCATATGTCTGTGTGTTTGTGTATATGTGCAAGGAAGACTATCGGAACGTCACCTGTTTCCCGCCCATGAAAACTGAAAAATGTAAGGTTAATTTATGAAATGTTATTTTGAAGTATTAAAAAACATCTATGTTTTAGAATTACGAAGGAAAGGGGAGGAAATTGGTGCTTTTACGAAATATACAGTAAATGTAATGTTCTCTCTGCTCTGTGGCATTATTTATTAGTTTCTCTTCTTCACATTTGACAATCCAACCAGCAGCATCACCTATCAAAGGTGCTGTTTGCCCCCCACCCCTCCTCCTCGTTCACTCCTTCACCCAGTAGGATGAAAACCCCCCAGGAAAGAGAAGTCTTCCTAGAAAGGTCAGGATTTTCTCATATTAAAAATTGTATGTTTTGAACTGAGGCCCAAGAAGCAAAAGAAACAAATCTAAATCAAAGTGTAACTTTGAATTGAAACCAAGACACGTCCTTGATGCCACACATCAAATTAGTTTTCTTTTGATTACTTTCTCAAAATGGAAAGGTGGTTGGAGTAGTGTGATGTAGACAGAATAACTCAAACAACTCTGGATAGGGCTTGTCCAGAGAGAGGGGGAAAGATAGAGAGAGGAAAAGAGAGAGAGAGAGAGAGATAACAGAGACCTTGGAAACACATTATTATTTTTGTATCCCTGCTTTATATTCTAGTCACAGTATCTGAGGAAACACATGAGGCTCTTAAGACCTCGAGAGTAAGAGTTGGGGGTTCAGGGATTGCGACTCAGGGGAATGAATGTCTGTGAATGAAGGATTTCACGATTACTGATATTCACTAATTGGTAAGATTTTCATAATAGTTGTCATCTAGTCATTGTGTACTGATATAGTGCAGGTGCTAACTTTACCACAGGTAGGCCTACTAGCTGTGCCATTGTGGAACCGGTCTAATTTTCAGTGAAGTAACTCCATTTCCAGTCCATGCAAACCCTTGCAAACAGTTTGAGAGGGTAGTTCTCTGCAAACATAGTGTACACAGATGGATGAAAGTATACAGTTGAGATGGAATGTTTACACAGAATCGTTCAAATGATCTGTTTAGACAAAACATGTTCGCTGTGAATGTTCACTTCTGTTGAAAGAGTTTGAACGCACCTCTGCACTTTTCATCTCCAAGCAGTGGGTCATTCCTTTGGGTTGGGCAGATATGTGGAAGCCAGTGTTCACCAGAGGTGGGTTCAAATTCACACACGTTTGCAAGCAGTCATCTGGCTGCTGTGAGTTTACCGTGAAGGTTTGCGAACACTCCCAGTGCGGTTTGGGAGAGATGGATGAAGGGTTACCACTGAAATGGAATGTTTACACAAAATCTTTTTTGAAAATGTAACTGTTCAGAGAAAACATGTTTTCTGGTGTGCTAGGGCTGAGTTTGAGCGCACCTCAGGTCATCCTTCCCAGAGGTAGAATTTGAGCGCACCTCAGGTCATCCTTCCCAGAGGTAGAATTTGAGCGCACCTCAGGTCACCCTTCCCAGAGGTAGATCACATACTGAGGGGTTGGATTGTTGTGCTGTACTTAGTCATCCATCATCCCAATAAGGAGTTGCATGTCAATCAAGGCTCTTAATGCTTTGTGGATTGTTACCAACTGAAGGTTACTCTTGATGATGTAGTAATGAACTCACAAGCACACTAAACAATATAGATATACTTTATCACCACACAACAATGTTGGAGGTAATTGTTTACAGGAAGTACTGTAGCTCAAGCCAAAAGGGGAGAAAATAAAGAAAAACTAAACAAAATAAAATAATGTTAAATAAATAAATAATAGTTTATTAATAATAGTTAAGATCTTTGTGTCTTCAGGAGTCTGAAGTGTCTGTAGCATCTTCCAGAGTATATCTTCTAGGATATCTTCTAGTGCTGTGTTACATTTTGTCCTCGATGGCAGAGATGGATCACACCCAAGAGCGTTGAGGACAGCATCGTAACCTTCTCCATCAAGACTTTCCATCTTCCTGGCACTCTATCACCGTCTGGGTATTGGTGGCAATCTGAAAGCTTTGGGCAACAACCCCAGGTGGTTTGAAGAGTGATGGATCATCTTTTTAGTGTTGGGAGCTTTTGAGGTGTAGGGGTTGGGTGGAGCAAGTCAGATGGGGGCACTCTGCAGCAGCCCTCCTGTTGTGAGTGTGTTTGAGGGGGCTGGGGTCAACGCACCCTCCCTGCTTATCTTTTTTTGCCTTCTCTGCACTGCACTGACAACCCTCCCAACCTGCAAAACCTGACAGCAATGGATTGGTTAACGCTTACGGAATTGGAGCCAATCACCTCTCACTTTATCATTCCACAACCTGGGAGATCACCATGGGCGACTGGGACTCCCCGCCCCCCTACCCCCCTCTTTACTTCGGCCATTCCTGATTGGATGCTAAAAGATTAAATAAAAACAGTGATTAACAGTCTCTGTGCGGGCACTCAAATGATTTTTACATCACTTCGCTCCACAAGCATCTGCCAAATACATGACACCATGTTCCCCGTTTCTTTTTACTTTGAAATATTCAGACTTGGGAGCAATTTAAAATCCCATTTTGCACACAGGATCTATTGATTGCTTTACACTGCCGCTCACTGCCGCTCACTGCACTACATTATTCATTTGCTGACGGAACCATACCTAACCGCGCAGAGGCAACCTTTGACGCCAAACCGTCCTTCCAGAAGGTGGAGGCG
>NW_027468685.1:28328460-28405960 GCF_046254945.1 Alosa pseudoharengus
ATGCACCTGTGTAAAGGGACCTGATGAAACCTATGAATAATCTTGCTAAATTACAAATTAATATAATTTAGAAACGCCTATGTCAAGATGATAATGCATTCCTTCTAAAATACCCTTGTATCATGATGACTGGCCATACTGTAATTATATCATAATATTATGTATATTATAGTATAAGATATTCTATATATTTGTCACACAGATGAGATCAGGGAAGAGGAAGAAGGAGAATAGCAATAATAAACAATAATGTCATATCAAACAATAGCCTAATGAAAATAAACAAATACTATAATATACAAACCATAAGAAACGCTTAATTAACTAAGTACATGCTAAACAGATATGAACAGATATTGCCTCTTGAAAGACCCAAAACTATAATTATGACCGCCGCTAGCGAAGCTAGCGAAGCGGTCATATAGGGATTGTCAACGTTTTTTTTTTTTTTTTCCCCGTCATCTACTTCCTGAAATTTTGGTCAACGATACCTGGGGCACCGAAACAACGGGGCACATGAAATTTGGTGGGTATGTAGCCCCACTAGACTTTTACGGAAACATTTCGTTTGGTCCCTGGGGGCCACTCCCCCTCCGCGCTGGGCCCCCCGAAACCCCAAAAATGCAGTTTTTCCTAAATAACTACCTGAACCGTGGCACCGAGGATGAAGACATTTTTATGGTATGTTGGTCTCAAGGGCCCACATCAACCTAGCCCATAATCACTCATTTGTGATTTGCACCCCCCCGGTAAAAAATGAAAATGCAATATCATTCTGCTTTAATCGCCCTTCTCTTCAGTTGAGACGTTCAGAACTGCACCAAATTTTATGTGTATGATTAACCTGACATTCTCTGGGGGTATGCCAAGTTTCGTAGAATTTCATCCATGGGGGGGTCTAAAAAATTAAGTTATGTGTACATTTAGTGACTGTACACTCATTGGCCTGTAGATGGTGGTGCACATATACACACGCACACACACACACACACACACACAGGCACGTATACCATCAGTATCGGCAATTAGAACGGCCGATACATAATTACAAATTCTGTAGGATTAAAGGAAACCCAAATATTCATCATAACTAGATGTACCGCATAGCGGTACAAAATATGACCGCCGCTCAGTCCTGTCCATTCCGCGAAAATAAATCATATTAATGAATTTGTCTCCATCTTCTACTCCATCCCCCACTCTTGAAACTTTTGTGTATGCTTGTTTGGAATGTGTGTTTGCACACATTCCGCACACAAAGTAGCCTACTGGCGCTGCAAAGGTGAATAGATTTGTTTCTGGGCCAAAACATTTGTAGCATTGTTATAAAACCTTTAAAATCTCTAAACAATCACAAGTAGGGCAGTTCATCACAGTCCATCCATTGCAACTGGACTGATGAAAGGTACACCTGTAGGCTACATTGTATTTGGGAAAAGCAGAAGGTAGCAGCATAATGTATTTATTTATTTATTATTAAACAAAACAATCCCTGTCAGTTCCATGCAGTTTTCAACAGCTATCAAGAAGAGAGGTCATGTCATGGATTTTTGTGAATGTTTCTTCTTCTACATATGCATAAAGATAGCCCGATAGAAATATTGTTTAATTTTGCGATTGAGATATCCACGCACTGGCCCCCCCCTGCGACGTGTTCGCCCCCCAGTTTCAGAGCTAAATGCAAAAATGCATAGAGGGAGTTATGACAAAACCGTGACTGTTAACAAACTATAAGCTATATAAGGTAGGCCCTATGCTAGGCCTATTACACAACACTTGTCACTAGGCTATGCTAGCGACCCAAATAAAATCTCCTTTGGAACCAATGGCTTACACCTTACAGTATCAAGCTGCCACCTCTTGGCGAATCACGGAAAGGGCGAATGAAGTGGACACTTCTAAATGGAACCCAACCCACTGTACAGTAGCTCAAGGTCTGTGGCTAAAGCAGCCATAATGAAAGCGTTATCATTGTTTGGATACTTCACACACACGTGTTTTTTAATCGCATAGACTAACTACCAAGCTGGAATCACATCGACTCCCCTCTCACACCCTAACACGCACTTTGAACAAACAAAAAGCGCCTCAGTCTCACGGAATAGCCATAGGCAAAACTGTATCTGACCGGTGTAACGTTGGTACTAAATCATCCATCGCAAAGAATGATTTTTGTAGCACGTGCAACAAATATGTGTAGGTACAGCCCTGCCCTGAATACATCTCAATGTGCGCTCTAAAACATGTGGTTTAAATGGAGATGTAGATCATCACTGGTGCGTTAATAAATCTACATTGCGGCGAGTTGACACAAATTATTCACTTTGACGAATTTATGTAGTTTCAGTTACTTTACTTTGAGCCATGCTCTTCCTTACTTGAATCACCTTTGAAAATAGAGGATTGAAGTAGCATATATGGGTGTTTGGGAATGAACGAATGGTATTTCATATTTAAATACGAATGGTATTTAATTTGTGCATTGACAATAAAGCTGAATATCATATGAACTAGATGACTAAACTTATGCATATGTAGAAGAAGAAACATTCACAAAAATCCGTGACATGACCTCTCTTCTTGATAGCTGTTGAAAACTGCATGGAACTGACAGGGATTGTTTTGTTTAATAATAAATAAATAAATACATTGTGCTGCTACCTTCTGCTTTTCCCAAATACAATGTAGCCTAGAGGTGTACCTTTCATCAGTCTAGTTGCAATGGATGGACTGTGATGAACTGCCCTACTTGTGATTGTTTAGAGATTTTAAAGGTTTTATAACAATGCTGCAAATTTTTGGGCCCAGAAACAAATCTATTCACCTTTGCAGCGCCAGTAGGCTACTTTGTGTGCGGAATGTGTGCACACACACATTCCAAACAAGTATACACAAAAGTTTCAAGAGTGGGGGATGGAGTAGAAGATAGAGACAAACTCATTAGTATGATTTATTTTCGCGGAATGGATGTACAGGACTGAGCGGCGGTCATATTTTGTACCGCTATGCGGTACATCTAGTTTTACACAGTGTAGTGCCAGTCAGATACCTTGAATCTGTTGAAAAGTTTCACATTTTTTAAGTCTCAATGTGTCCATTAGTTTACACAAAATTCACTAGAAGTCATTATTTAAGGTGGGTTATTTAAAAAAAAAAAAAAATGGGCTAAGCCCCGAATGTTTACAACGTCTGGCTCCGCCCCTGATGCCGTTTTGGCATTAACATTCAGCAGGGGTCTTGGAAAAATGCCGGTGTAGCCTACATTACTGTTACACCTACAACATGTTGACATAAGTAAGAGAAAAGCGCTTTGCTCTACAAAATGAACAAGTTGCACGGCTAATCTTAATCTAACAGGTCAAATTGCACAGCTAATCTTAATCTAATAGGTCAAGTTGCACGGCTAATCTTAATCTAACAGGTCAAGTTGCATGGCTAATCTTAATTTTAACAGGTCAAATTGCACAGCTAATCTTAATCTAACAGGTCAAGTTGCACAGCTAATCTTAATCTAATAGGTCAAATTGCACGGTTTATCTTAATCTAACAGGTCAAGTTGCATGGCTAATCTTAATCTAACAGGTCAAGTTGTGCTTCCCCAGTTGCTACTGTGTTCATGTTTCCTTCCTTTTTGTGATTCCAGTTTGACAGCTGTGCTTAATATAACACAATCTAATTATTATGGATATGGACATCCCTCCGTCATGTATCTTAGCATGTTATTGGTTCCACTGATATTCCGTGCCCTTCAAGCAATGCGTTGATTGGGTGGAAATGTTCATGGCTCTGTCCGTGCCTCTGTGTTTATTTCCCAGTTACAGAGCTAGGACTGTGTACAAACAAAGATTTTTTTTCAGTGCACACACTCAATGAACGGCAGAAAAGGTTAGGGGAGCAATTTGACAAACAGTGTATTCGAATTGTGGACTGTACCTTTAATTGATGTGTAGAGAATGAGCATGGGGAAGGAGTGATGTTCTTCAGGGAGGGGCGGGGACGTTGATTGGGCAACTGCAGGTCAAAAGTTTAATGTCTTTCTCAAGGTTTCTTTCTCAAGTGATTGTTTTCAATCTTCACACCATCACCTCCGAGTGCTTGGAGACCTGACGGTGACCAGACATTTTCACCAGGCACGGCCTGACCTTTCCTGCAGACTCTCTTCTCCAAAGTGTGTATTTTGGATTAGAAAAGGGTGTGCACTCTCTCCCTCCCTCTATCCCCCCTCTCTCCTTCCATAGTCCCTCTCTCTGTGTGTGTGTCTCTCTCTCCCAACCTTGTTCACCATCATCTCTCCATCCTCTTTTCTCATCCTCTCCCTGCTACCATAACACCATCCCTCTCCCCTCTCTTTTTCTTTGGAGGAGATTTCAAGTGGAGAGACTGTTTAGTGTATTATTGACTTATTATGACCGCCGCTAGCGAAGCGGTCATATAGGGATTGTCAAAGTTTCTTTTCTTTTTTTTTTTTTTTTCCAGTCATCTACTTCCTGAATTTTTGGTCAACGATACCCGGGACACCGAACCACCGGGGCACATGAAATTTGGTGGGTATGTAGCCCCACTAGACTTTTACGGAAAATTTTCGTTTTGTCCCCGGGGGCCACTCCCGCCCCGTGCTGGGCCCCCCGAACCGCAAAAAAAACAGTTTTTCCTAAATAACTACCTGAACCGTTTCACTGAGGATTAAGAATCTTTTATGGTATGTTGGTCTCAAGGGCCCACATCAACCTGGCCCATAATCACTCATTTGTGATTTGCACCCCCCGGTAAAAAATTAAAATGCAATATTATTCTGCTTTAATCGCCCCTATCTTCAGTTAAGATGTTCAGAACTGCACCAAATTTTATGTGTATGATTGACCTGGCATTCCCTGGGGGTATGCCAAGTTTCATAGAATTTCATCCATGGGGGGGTCTAAAAAAAATTAGGTTATGTGTACATTTAGTGACTGTACACTCATTGGCCTGTAGATGGCGGTGCACACATATACACATGCACACACACACAGGCACCAACATACTATCGGTATTAGAACGGCCGATACATAATTACAAATTCAGTAGGATTAAAAGAAAGCCAAAATAAATATTCATCATCATGGATGCATTTCCAGTATTGGCGATAAGTAGTCGTTTGTCCACTAGATGGCGCATCGTTGCAGTGAGACGTAATTTTGTTGGAAGTTAAAAGTAGGTTGGAAAAACAATGGACGCTTCCTACAAGGACTGTTTACAGCAGAGAACGTCTAATAAGGATAGGAAGATGTTCACATGAAATGTAATTCCCATTTCTTCTTGAAGCCGAAATAAATCTGAGGATGTTTATCGGACATGCTTGGTTTTTACTGCAGGTACGTTAATCTTATAATATCAATACCTAGGTAATGTTACCGTTAGTGTTGGTTGAGTGATGGAGGCCAATTTGATTGATTGCATTTGTAGAAAACTATAAATGCGGTTATTGTGGCCTTACTGACTATGATAATGACTACGCCACCCCCCTATATCTAGAGAGGAACCCCTGGAGCTACCCACTCAGCCCCCCCAGCTGTAGGCTAATGTTCAAGACAGGGTATCAGGAGGCACAGGTGATGATACAAAATTTCATTTATTATATTCTTAGACAAAAGCTTAAAACATCATTTGCGCCCATACAAGTGTGTGGTAACGAATGGGCAATTGTTGGACTAAACAGGCAAAGGCAATCCTAAATACCGTCCCACTCCCCAGCGAATGGGAGGAGAGGAATACAGGCCAAATAGTAATCAATACTAACAGGTGAAATAACATTGGTCATACAGCACACTGGTATCAAATCAAACCAAACCAGAAAGAAATTAAAGAAATAAAAATAATTCATCAAATAGGGTAAACACCAATATCAAACCAAAGGCAATTTGCACTGCAAATCAACAATGGACCAAGTTACTAAAGCCTATAAGGCAATTTGCACTGCAAATCAACAATGGACCAAGTTACTAAAGCCTATCAGCAACAGAATACCAGTAGCCTATCTGACCTACTCCAACCACGAACCTGAAGAGTTAGTATAAACAGATATAGCCTAAATAGGAAACTAGCGATGATATGAATAGAGCATGGAATGTTATATGCCAACGCAAGGAAACCACAGTCAATGGCTGGTAACTGACCAATTGCACGTTGCCCAATAAATTACCCACATCCCCCCTCACAATCCCATATAAATACGCACACACGTGTAACGGTGGTCAGGCGGTGAAGGGACTCATACCAAAACTGGCTTTTATGACATTTATTCCTTTAGGAAAAGTTCAAACAAAACAAGCCTTCAGGCACTGGTGTACATAACACGGCATCCAATGCAAAGCATAACGCTTCTGACTCTTTAAAATAACACAGACAAATCATCCTATAAAGGAATACAATTCCAGTAAACTAGATAGATATAAAATACATATGAAAACCTTTACATAACATAACAAAATTTACATTTTATCTGGAGCATACCTTTAGGAAAAGTTCAAACAAAACAAGCCTTCAGGCACTGGTGTACATAACACGGCATCTGCACATACAAAATAAAATAGTCCATGGGCTATATTACATGCATTGTTCATATACCCTCACTGTCAGACCTACTAACAAGGGAGGCATGCAACATGGAACGTTCAGGCGCACAAAACGAATTAATTAATATTCCAAAAGACTCACTAAACATTCACAGACGAAATACGGAGATAATCCACACACACAATGCCAAACTAACTGTAGATTCATTGCCTGCTAATTCATTGACTGAATTGTACTTTCCATGCACACTAAACTAAACTACACTGAATGCATGGAAAGTTGCTAGCGGAGTATACAGCTAGTCACGTAAGACTCAGTGTGTGATCTCGTGGTCATAATGAAAACAGAAATAAACTTTCTCCAAGTTGCTAGAAACGCACCCAAATCCTAACAGTACATGTAAAGTAATATAACATAAGTGATATGTCGAAGTTTTCAACTTAAACAACATTTTACAGTTACAAAATTAAAACAAAGTGGGGAGTGCTTTATACAGTCTACCTACCCAATGCAAAGCATAACGCTTCTGATCAGGTACGGCAACAACACATGGACAAAAAGTAGCAGAGCTGCAGTACACCGTTTCTCCAAAGGGGGCTCCAAAACACCAATCTCAGTACAGCTGCTTAATTACGGCGAAAATCACATACAAACACTAAACTACATTTATAACTCTGTTACACACGCACCGTCGCTAAACAGTATACAGGAATCCCTCATGAACTCAATAGGAGAAAAACATTGGCTTCACGCTGGAGCTGCAGCCCAAGGGTCTGTATCAGTGTCCACAATCCACCTAATGGCACAAACCATAATAAAACTATTAGCTCCGTTCGTACCAAATAAAGACGGCCATAGTCTACAAGTTTGTTCCCGTTTAAAACCCCACTGCAGATGAAAAAGAACAATACCACAAATGTCCCCGCCGTGATCGCCACCTACACCTCGTTCCCAGACGGAATGCTGACTCGGTTCAGGCTGTGGGAGATTTATTTGCACGTAAGTAACTTGTACATGCAGCCAGCCTCTTTTAGGAGGAGGCCCAATATGAGCGATCAGTGAGACAGTTACGTTACCTCTTGATTTATAATGTCGCCTCGCAAACCTAGGACCCGACACACTGCAGCACCAGCGTTCTGATTCTCTGCTCCTTACTACCGGAAGCAAACAGTCCGCACGTAAAGGCCCCGATGTATAAATAGACATGCCAATTTACTAATCTATCAATTACCTAATTCATCAGTGTCTGGTGATTAGTTGCCAATCACTTCCCCCCTACCTAGTTGGCCTGTTATTCCTACACGTGCCTAGTGATGGCAGCGTTTCCCCAGTCCCACTGCCCACATTATACCAAGCAAATTGATAGCAGCACTGTAATTGTATCTTTCGACTGTCATTTGTTGCACGTGCTACAAAAATCATTCTGTGCAATGGAAGATTTACCAACGTTACACCGGTCTGATACAGTTTTGCCTATACATGCGTGAGACTGAGACGCCTGTTTATTTTGTTTTAAGTGCGTGCAGGGTGTGAGAGGGGAATCGATGTGCTTTGATTCCAGCTTGGTAGTTGTAGTCTGTGAAATTAAAAACCACCCAAACAATGACACCTTCATTTCATTATGGCTGCTTTAGCAACACACCTTAATCTACTGTGTAGTGGGTCCCATTTAGAAGTGGCTACTTCATTCGCGCTTTCCTTGACTCATGGAGCTGCGTGAATTTTATTACAACTTTTCGACACGATATGGCAGTTTAAGTCCGCTTGATACTGTAAGGCGTGAGCCATTGGTTTCCAAAAGAGATTTTATTTGTGTCGCCAGCATAGCCTATTGACAATTTATGTTGTAAATAGGCCTACCTTATAAGCCTACCTGTAGCCATGGGCGGATTATGAACTTTCGGGCCCCTGGGCCCAGATGTATTAAGGGCCCCCCACTAATTGTCGCATATGTGGGAGGGGGGGTTTGGGGTAGCCTGGTGTTACCATCCTACGTACTTCCGGCCAAAATTTGATTTCAGCCTCGCACGTAGTCTGGCCCAACCCACAGTGTGCGTCCGCGCCAATCAGCGAACAGTTGAATGATGACGCGGAACTTGCCTGCCGAGTTGCTTGTAGTCCAGCGAAGCTTGTAGTTCAACAGCACAGCAACAATGGCGACGGAGGAAGAGACGCTAGAAGCTATCCGCGAAGTTGTCGCAACTCTCGAGGGCATCACGCAATTAAAGCAGGAGCAAGAGGCTTGTCTTGTCAAGTTTATAAATGGCAAGGCGAGGCGGTGTGTCTTGACGTGAGCTAGCCGGTTACCGAGAGGGGCTCAAGGCAAGGCTGCTGTGATTATGCTTGACTGGGACTAGCGATTACCGAGGTAAACTGCTCCGTGTTTGTGTTTGACAGAGGCTAGCCTGTGGCTGAGCTGGGCTCCAGGCGAGGCTACCGTGCTTGTGGACAGTAACGTTAGCCAGTCACTGAGCATGGCTCAAGGTGAGGCTGCGTTGTTTTATGCCGAACAACTGTTAGTTTAACTGAGCAAGCTCCAGGTTAAATAACACGTAGGTCGTCAGTACAATCCAACTTATCCGAGAGTGAAGTCTGAACAGCCCGTGTAGGACGAAGTAAGCTCCATAGCTCCGACGAAGTCACCGGGCTGCGTAGAACAACAATCGTCTGATAAGCGGCGAGAAGAGATAAGAGGAAAACTGGCGTGTGACAAGAGCTGATATAATCTCGGTGACATGATGCTTTTGGTATACAACTCTCGGTCTGTGGCTGGCGCAAGTTAGGGATATATCCACTACAAAGAGACTGCCCTGGCGGTCAGGTAGCCTACATACTATCCAGCGGTCTGTTTACTACTGAGAGCAGAAGTGGAAAGCAGAGCCTGAAGCGGAAGTGGTAAGCGTAAGAGCCTGAACTCCAGCGCACAGCATACGTCATTACCAAACGTTGCTGATTGACTACGGGAACTCCAATGATTTTAAACCTCGAAATAAGCATCCGCCCATTACGGAGACAGATTATTATTACTTTGTTCCAGACTGTATGACGAAGAGAAACGTAGTAACAGGCGGTAAGGACCAGGCTAGGTTTGGGGGTCCTCCCCCAGAAACTTTTTAATTTGTTTGATGTGATTTCCTGTATTCTGGTGCATTTTGGGGATGGCCAATACTAAATTCAATCAGATTCATAGCCTACATCCTGATTTGTTGATATTGAGGCAATGATTCCATGCAAAAGCTTGGGCTTCAGGGCCCCCTGACCCCATGGGCCTGGGCCCGGTAGGCCCGTGCAGTAATCCATCCCTGCCTGTAGCTTAGGGAAGCTAACAGCTTTCTATTAGGATCTAGTTTGTTAGAGTTTTGTCATAACTCCCTGATGCATTTTTGCATTTAGAATAGCCAGAGCGTGGATATCTCAATCGGAAAATTAAACAATAAAACGGGTGCCTATGGACTAGGCTGGGTGAACCCAGCCTCATCTGCCTGCTATTTATTTTTTGATTTCTTAAAAGATTGAGCTTGGTCGGTGAAAGCCAGACTAGCCATGGACCTCAGTTACACAATGCAAGGGAACATGAATCAGCCTATATTTGCACGAACAATAACGGACAACAGCTCTTCAACTTTTGGACTACTGTTACTTAATTTGTGCATTAACAATAACGTTTCAGACTACTGGTACTTAATTTGTGCATTGACAATAAAGTATCACATGAACTAAAGATGACTAAAATCTTATGTAGGAGAAGAAACATTCACAAAAAATCCATCCATCCAAAAATGACCTTTGTTTTTGATAGCTGTTGAAAACGGCATGGAACTGGAATGGAATAAATAAATAAATAACATTATGCTGATACCTTTTGCTTTTCCCAAATACAATGTAGCCTACAGGTGTAAGTGACCTTTCATTAATCCAGTTGCAATGGATGAACTGTGATGAACTGCCCTACTTGTGATTGTTTAGAGATTTTAAAGGTTTTATAACAAAGCTACATCTTCTTTGGCTATTCTACAATCTATTCACCTTTTCAGCACCAGTAGGCTACTTTCTGTGCAGCCGCACACACACACTCAGGCATGCCAAACAAGCATACACAAAAGTTTCAAGAGTGGGGGATGGAGTAAAATATGGAGACAAATTGAAGTGTGATTTCTTTTCGCGGAACGGATGTACAGGACTGAGCGGCGGTCATATTTTGTACCGCTATGCGGTACATCTAGTTACAATGTGCTTAGTGTTCTCGATACCAATATCGATACCAATGTATAAAATAACAATTTGGCCGATAACTGATGCTGATACCAATATTTTTTTCTTTGTTTATATCGGTGCATCCCTAACACTTTTAGGAGGAGATGTTTTTATTGGCACACTGCTCAAGACCTAGAGATGAGAAATGCCGTAAATGTTTGCAAGGCTTATAAAACATTGTCATGTACAGTATGTATTGAGAGGACAGATCACACACACTCACACATTTCGCACACACACACTCATACTGTACATACACACACACACTCACATTGCATGTATGCACACACACACACACACACACACACACACACACATACTAATCTTCACCCACAGTTGGACTTTCTTAATGCTTCATTTGAAGGGAAATAAATTAAATATGCGTTGTCTAATTTACGTATGCACATTGATAACCAGTTGGCCTTGAGTGCATGTTTTGCATGTTAACACATGACTGGGCTCACCATATCTTCAATAGCATATACCTGTGTGTGTGTGTGTGTGTGGGTGGGTGCGCATCTGTGTGTGTGTGTGTGTGTCAGAGTAAAAAGCTGAGCTTAAACAGATAAAAGCCATTGTCCGCAGGGCATGTTGGATTTATGTGTGTGTGTGTGTGTGTGTGTGTGTTTGTGTATGAGAGAGAGTGTGTGTATTTGTGGGTGTGACTCTCTCTCTCTCCATCTTTGTGTGTATGCATTTGCATGTGTATTTGGTATATATTTTTGTTTTCTGCATATCTGTGTGTGTGTGTGTGAGAGAGTGTGTGTGTGTCTGTGTGTGATGCTGGATATGGAGAGGAGCCAAGGTAATTTCACACAGATTAGGCTGAACCCTTGTGACTTACATCAAACTATACCCATAAAACTACTTTCTCCCAGCAGTGACACTCGATGCTGCATTTGATGTAAACAAATAAACAAACAAACACACAAATAAATAAACTAGTTTAAACAACATAAGGATCTGGTTCCTCTGACTCGTCACCAAAACGATGATGAGGATCAGTTGGAGGAGAAAGATCTGATGATGATGATGATGATGATGATGGTGGTGGTAGTGGTGACATTGATGGTGTTGCGACGATGATGATGCAAAGTCGTGGTGCTCGTGGATTAGATGTGATATGTGCGTTAGGAGAGAGGTACTCTCAGAAGAGATACAGGACACCACTACTGTGGTAGTGACCGGTAACTCGCTCCACCATTTGGGAACTACAGTACAAATGAGAATAATCTGAATTGCCGTGTGCGTAGGGGTGGCAGTGCCAGAGTTGGAGGAACGCAGAAGCCGACGGGTGATGGTGGTGGTGGTGGTGGTGGTGGTGGTGATGATGATGATGATGATGATGATGATGGTGGTGATAAGGGTGAGCAGGAGGAGGTGAAATGACCATGGATGTGGAGAAAAAAGCAATCCTTTTTATTAACCCTGATGAGTATGAGTGCAGAGCAGAGAGTGCAGTCAGGGTGACCAAGGCTCTGAAAGGACTGGAACCCTCCTGCCACACATTTAGGCTAACAGGCATCAGCCCGCAGTCTCACATCAAACAGCTGGACATGGATCCATTAGGGCCTCCTGATGGAAAGCTCTTTGTCAAAGTGTACAGCTACAGGAGTCACTAAAACAGCAACAACAACAACAAAACAACTCTCCTTTTCATCGCCAGCATCTGGACATTTTCTTGTTTGTGAGAATTAAAAGGCTACCTCTAAATTCTGTCTTTCCATCCAAAAGCATTGTTGCAGTAAAAACATGCAAGCTGTAGTACTTAAGTTGCATACTGGCATGGGAGAGACATATCAGTGGTAAATATCAGTGTACTGTAGAGTTCTCACCTACAGTGTACTTACCTACTGTGCAAGACAAGAAGGATTATTGTAATGACGTATGAAAACAGCAGAAGGCTTTTCTCCATTCTCCACATGATAGTGAGGCTAAAAGGTATACATAAGCTTTTTCATCAGCAAAACTTCATCGTAAAACACTTGCATGACCAGCTATTCATAATGGTCCACTCCATGATCAGCAGCATGTTTGCCACAGAGTTCTGAAAACAGGGCCCGGTCCCTGGTGCTGGAGTCAGTGAGGGAGCGGAATTGCTGCCAAAAACACATTCAGACTCTGGCCATTGTTTGCCCCCACTTTCACAAACCACAGCTATTGTTGTGTGAACACAACAGTTTCTGCAGATAGCATTCTCCCTTTGACTACTCTCTCTCTCTCTCTCTCTCTGTCTGTCTGTCTCTCACTCTCTCTATCATTCTGTTCATCCCTAGTTCCAGCATAGAATGCTAGTTTCTGCAGATAGCAGTCTTTCTCACTTTCTCTGTCGTTCTGGCACTGAGCCGTTAGAGCCATCACTTTGCACTGCCCTCGGATGCCAATTCTCTATTCAGAATGGCTAATTAAACTAGCTATTGTTTGGTGACACATTCACCCTGCCCTTAAAGAACAAGCCTGCAGTTGCTTGCGTTGCTGAAGTTTTATTGTGTAGAAATTGGGCCGCTTCAGCTGCCCACAACGAGGGACTCCACACACACACACACACACACACACACACACACACACAAACACACACACACACACACACACACACACATTAGATGAGCCGATGTCTAATGTCCATTTTGGAAACATGCAGAGACAGGAGTCCTTTGTTTGCTCTAGACGCTGATGTTTTCTGTTGCATTTAGCAGTCTAAACATTGGCAAGTCAAAGCTACATTTGGCTAACCGAGTTTGCTTTTGGGCTCGCTACGTGGAGAATAATTCCATGATCGTCTGTTTACACTTTCTGTCTGTCTGTGTGTGTGTGTGTGCGTGTGTGTGTGTGTGTGTGTGTGTGTACATGTGTGTATATGAGAGAGAATGTGTGTGTGTGTGAGAGAGACAGAGTGATTATGTGTGTTAAAGTGTGTGCTTTCCCATGGACATTTTGCTTGTGTTTCTGCAATAATAAACATGAGTGTGCGATGAATCCTGCCAAACACATTGTGATTCTGACAATGGTGTGAATCTCCATCATCCAAAACACTGTAAACAAACCTCTCCAACACATTCCCATAATTCCCTTAAGTTTTCACCGTCAAACCAGCACAGTGTGCGTAGGAGGGCTGGCAGAGATCTAACATGCAGCCATCGCTAATGCAAGCGTTAGCATTTCTAGATGATTTCTATAGGTACTGACACAGAAGACTCAGTTCATTAGCATGCTAATCAATGCTGCCACATTTGAGGACTTGGGCTTCATAAACTTTGTGTTTGATTTTTTGGCAGTATCATAATCCTTCGGAGGCAGTTCAATTCCCTGTCAACACTATTGGTGCCAAGCAATGCATAGGAACTGATTTTCTTTTAGTTACTTGCATCCGGCTTCCCAAATGGATAAATATGGCAGGCTACAGAGACAGATAACCCCTGATTGCTGAATGTGTGTGTTTCCCCCTTGAAGAAGAGAGACTTTTTCTTTTGTTTTTGAAGTGGGAGAAATTTCTTGAAAATGGCTTTGAATCTGCTGACACCAGAGTCAGTTCACTGCTTCATGTTGTAACATCAGAGGGGGGTCGTTTGGATTGCCGCCAAAATTTACAGCCAAACAAGGTCCTGCCCCCCGATTTACAATTCCCTCTTAAGTGACTTTTTAAATGGTAACCAATGTCGGATCTGGGCCAGAAGTGCGCCAATTCCGTACCAGTCAGCCACTATCTCCGCTTCCTCTCCCTGCTTACCCTCCTCCACCCTGATTTCTTTACTGAGCGATTACAGGATTGAGGGCCTGCGTTGTCACCTGACTGCTCCTCCATTAATCTGTTTGTCTTTGGTCTCCATTTTGGAGTGGACCTGAGTCATGAACAGGGGTCTCTACTCTCGGAGTTCCATTCTAGTTAAATTGTGTAAAATTAGTTGTTTTGTTGTTTTTTGTTTTTAACTGTTGAATTGTTTGGTGTTGTGGACATACCGTCTGTACAGGTGAGTCCCTCTATTTTACTTATTTAATTGTCGTCTCTTTTTTATTCCCTGAAATGATGTGATGGCTCTTTGTGATGGATCAATGTGAGGCTGAAAGCCTCTCAAGCATTCAGGGGAAGAGAGAAGCGCTGCCATGTGGAGCTTATGGTTCAGAGGAAGAGCAGTGAGCCATGCACACAACAAATGATCAATACGGAACCGCATGCAGAGGAATAATAATCACAGCACCTGTCAAGCAATTTGGTCATGGTGAAGAATTGTATATGTGTTATGAGTTTCTTGTGTGTGTGTGTGTGTTTGCTTTTGTCTGCATGATTGCACACACAAATTTCCTAAGCACGTTTTTGAGTGCATCCTTTTTTTTTACTTTTCATTAATGTGTCATATGTATTTTTACCCGGAGGTTTGTTCAATTTGTGTTGTGTGTGTGTGTGTGTGTGTGTGTGTGTGTGTGTGTGTGTGCCTTTATAATAAAAGACCCCAAGGCTGGCTATTAAAACTGCTCACAGTAATCAAAATACAGAACAAAAGAAAACAGAACACAGACTGTAACCCCACAATCTAACCAGAAAATGAAAGAAAGAGCGCGACAAAGCGAGTGAGTGAAAGGGAAAGAAAAAAGGGCAAAAAGAGAAAAAAAGAATTGAAAGAGAGTTTGAAACAGAACTCTCAAGAATAGCACAGACATATAGGGCGCATGAACGAGTGAGATAGACAACAACATGGTGGAACAGAGAGTGAGAGATAGAGAGAGCAAGGGATAAGAGAGACAGAGAGAGAGGGAGAGAGCAAAGGATAAGAGAGAGAGACAGAGAGAGAGAGGGTTGTACAGAAAAGTATTGACAGAGCATGAAAACAAGACAGAACAGGAAGGATGAGTGAGGGAATGACAGAGATAGTGTGAGAGAGAGAGAGAGAGAGAAAGGCAGAAACATTTTCAATGAATAGACATCCCTGTTTGTGTGATTAGAAAAGTGAAGCACAGTGAAAGTGTATGTGTGTGTGTGGGAGTGCATGTGTGTGTGAGTGTATGCAGGGTCGGACTGGGAGCAAAATTCGGCCCTGCCAATTTTCTCCTGGACCGGCCCACCACTGGACCGACCCCCCAACCCCCCCCCCCCCTTCATAAACTGAACCCAAACATTTAGATTTGGACCTATAGCCTAATCACAATAACCCGGTGGTGTCTCTCTGGGATTTTTAAAAAAAAATTCTGGTTGCTAATCACACCGTTTTAAAGTGATTTGAAATTGAGAGGGACAGGATTCAGGGATACTAAAGACAGGCTCATCTTCTGTCTGTCTCACGTCATGTTACCCCATGCATTAAACCACATGTCAATGCTTGACTGTGAATGAAAAATATAGGCTACTGAACATGGACATCGTCAGAAATTACGTTTTGTGCCAACATGTTGTAGAAACACAAACAGCCTTTATTTGGTGCAAATCTTCTCCTTTACTTTGGTTATACTCCGCGATTCACATTAACTAGGCTATCACCACAAGTGTATACTAAACGTTTTTGCCCACGTTGTTTGTGTGCCGTCATCACATTTTGCAATACCTTCGTTACTAACCTACCAGTTGATAGCCTACTTTTTACCTGCATCGACTCGCGATTGATTGTGCATCTAATGTAACACTCGGTGGAGAGACCACTTTTCAAGTTTCACTGTCACTGTCGTTGTGAACTAAAAGGATAGGCCTACTATATGGGAAATACTTTGAAGTTCCTTTTGAGTAGGATCAGCTCCAAAAATGAATGGGTTTTCTTTAACCTGTGCTACACTTTTCCACCAAGTTGTGCGAAAATTGCAGGCTACCCGTTTTTTTTATGTTGACAGAACCGCACTACAGTAGCCTACATGGTGCAGTAAATGAGCTCTTGGTAGCGCGTGCAACTAACGTCTATAAAAACAATATATTTATGGAATAAAACTAGACCTCTGATTGCTGTTTACGGTTAAACTGCAATAATGTGAACACCAGCCAGCGGAGGGCACTTATACAGCCTAGGCTACCATGCACTCGAACTAGCGGCTGCTTGGACAAATCCACTTGAGGGGTGGGGCAAGGGGGCGCGATCGTAACACACACTGAACCTGCCATGAAGAGGCCAAAATGATGACCTGTCAACGCCCAAGCCTGAGTGTATGTGTGTGTGTTTCATCATCCTGTTGAAAACCAGTGAGCCCAGGGACACTGACTGGGTAATAACACATTTAAATGGCCCTTGTGGGAGTGCACTTCCATGGAGACGCCTGCTGAGAAGGCTGGGGGACTGTGTCGGTGACTGGTGTCCCAGTCGTGACGCACTGCAACACACACACACACACACACACTGACAGTCTCCCACTCTTTTCCCCTCTCCTGTCTCTTAGTTCTCCTTCTCTCTGCACCTTCCCCTTCATCTTTCATGTCTCACACAGTTTTCTTCACAACTACAGTACCTCATCTCCCTTCCTCCACTCTCTCCTATTCTGTCATTCTCACACACTTTCCTTTATTTTCTCCATCCTGTCTTTCTCACATGCCTCTCTCTTTTTTTCTCTTTGTCCATCCTGTCTTTCTCACGTGTCTCTCTTTCTCTCTCCTGTTTTGTTTTTTTCTTTCCCACTTTATTCTATCGTTTCTATTTGATCTTGTTCTTTCTCTTCCTTACTGTCTCTCCAACAGCTTTTTATCCTCTCCCTTCTTCTCTCTCTTCATCCTCTCCCCATGGTCCCTCTCTCTCTCTTGTCCTGGCTGTGGACTTATCGGAAGGCCTCTGGTGGCATACACCAGGATAGCCTCCGACACCTTGTATCTCTGCAGTGCAAAACACAGACCTGCCTCTCTCTCTTTCTTCTTCTCTCCCTCTCTCTCCCTCTCTCTCTCAAATTCAAAAGGTGCTTTATTGGCATGACAAATAGTTGGACATTTGTATTTGCCAAAGCAATTGTTACATAAATGTATCAGGACATAAACAATTACACAGGTATATACAAGGGCTAGGAGTACGTGTGTGTGTGTGTGTCCATGTTTGTGTGTCAGAGTTCGAAATATTGAGTTTGAGTTTTCTCAGTGTGTCAGAAACAACACACAAGCAACACAAGCAACAAATGTAAAGACAGATTCAATAAATCATATATACAAAATATACAACTTTCTGTCTCTCTCGTCTCACTCTCACTTGCTGTCTCTCTCTCTCTACCTCCCTTTCCCATTTCTTGTTCACTTTATTTTCAGCCCGTCTCTCCCTCTCTGTCTGTCTCTCTGTGTCTGTTTCTTCTGCCTACTCTGCCTTATACAAATCCCTTCCTCATCCATAAAAAAATGAGTAAAACACAACAACAAAAAATAAAACCTAGAAGAATCTATTTTAGTTAAAGCCCCATAACCATATTACTTATCATACTGGGATCAATAGTGCAGCCACTGAAGCTAATATGATGAGTGGGTTTAAGATCAGACAACTGCACCGTCAAACAATACAAATTGCCTCAGTTCTCTCCTCCTCTTTTTTTCCTTGTTGTTTTTTTTCCCCCACTGTCTTTTCTCCCCTCTCCATGCACTGGTCAGATAAAACCGCTTTTGTCAGTGTCTAGAAGCTATTAGTGATGACCACATGTTTTCTTCTTCCCCACCCCGTCTCCCCTGGTAGCCGGCTAGTCAGCCTGGTCAGTTGGCCGGCGCTCTCATTCTCAGCGGAGGCCGTCCCAGTTGATCCGCCTGCTCACAGCTGACAATAGAGAGCAGGCTCCCGCTGCCACCCTCCCATATGCACGGCACCCCCTGGGGAGAGTTTTTTCACTCACCACGAGGATAAAAAAATATCCATGCAGGGACTCTTTTTTTCTATCAGAGGTGACTATCTATCTGTCTGTCTGACCTTTATGTATGTATGTCTATTATATCTATTGATTTACTGTGTCCATCTACCTGTGTATTCTCATTTGTTTTGTGTGTCAGGGTATACCTCCCTCTCTCTCTTTATCTACTTACTTTATCTATCTACCTACCTACCAAGCCTTTTCTTCCTTTTTTTGACTTAATTCTGACTTTTTCTGACATCTATCTGTCTATTTATCTATCTACCCATTTCTTCCTCTCTCTGACTTAATCTATCTATCTATCTATCTATCTATCTATGTCAACTCTATTTATCTATCTCAACTCTATCTATCTATACATTTCTTCCTCTCTCTGACTTAATCTATGTATGTATGTATGTATCTATCTATCTATGAGTGGATACCAGTTGACACTGACACGGTTGAATTTGGGCCATAATGTGAGCCATACCCATCCCACCCATCCCACATCTGTTTTAGAGTCGGCTGTGTTCATGCAGGGGAGGAGGATGAACAATACTACCCAGGCAAGGTACACTGTCTGTGTGTGTGTGTGTGCGTTGTGCATGTGTGCGTGTGTGATTGAGTGAGAGAGAAAGACTGTGTTTGAGCAGAATGCTGCTTTTTATATAGCTAATACATTGAGTCATGCCCAAGGGTGGCAATAATGAGTTAAAGTGGTTAGCGGTAGCAGCTGTTATGCTATTACCCTCAACAAGGTGACATCTTTAATACATTTCACTTCATTAGGAGCTCAGATGCTGCAGAGGATGGAAGTACTCTGGCCATGGCTCTCAATGGTCACTGAGTACACAAGAGCTTATAGGCAAGTCCCTACTCGGCGGCCATCTTGGTAACGCACATTAGGCAGTTATCAGACAGCTACTTTCCTATTCAAGTGAATGGGGAGGCATACAGGAAGGAGCGGGATATATGTGTAGACAACTGCCATATCGGTGTTACGAATTAACCCCATGCATTTCTATGGATGATTCTTAGAGTGCTGTGTCTCCATTCACATACATTTTTAGCTGTTTAGGAACAGACCCTGAGATATCTAAAAGCAAAAGGCCATGATCTGAATTCAGATTATGATAGAGAGAGTCAATTTATTGTTACAGTAGGCTCACACATTCTGAAATCACACAAGAAGCCATTACTGCAAGCTACCATATGCTGCATTATGTATTCCAGTTGTAAATGTTCTTGTTAGTTTAGCTACATTCCGCATGTGTTGCCACATGTACCATGGATAGATTGGACCATAGTATTACCAAGGGCGTAGGTTTGGTCTGAGCTTTGGTGGGGACACTACCCAGTAACACCCCCCCCCCCCCCCCGAAAAGAAAAAAAAAAGCCTCTCAACTCTTTAGATATAAAATTATTAAAATGATGTACTGTCCAACTACTATCCATGAGTAAAATGTGCTACTGTCCAACTTGATCTGTGTAGCCTACATAATTTGATTTTAATATGTACAGATATGTAGGTTATATTTAACATTTAATATTTATTTTCTATTTGGTCTGTTATGAAATCATGCATTGACCCATTTAAGCACAGCTCAGTTTTAAGAAACTTAAATACATGCATGCTTAGCATTTTGTGAAAAGAAATCATTAAGGCTACATTTACAAACTCTTAACCGTGAGCTGCCTGTATATTCTCTGATTCTAATATTTAAAGGGACACCAGGCAACGTTTTCGTGTTAATTACTCATCTTCGTAAATCGGTATTATGGTTAAATGACTCGTTACAGGGTGAATGAAGACTCTCTCGCCCGCCCTACTGCCTGTAGGAAGAATATCCCGCTTGCAAGTTCAGTGTATCCTACCCGCCGACCGAAGCAGGCAGGCTAAAGAAACGCTAGAGATTGTTGCAAACGTGTGTATAATGGCAGAGCCGGCGAAGAAGCAACGAAAACCCTTGACAGAAGACGCAAAGAAAAGGAAAAGAGCTTTAGACGAGGGGGAGTTTCGTAGAGAAAAAGCATCAGGCTTGCCTGGTGTCCCTTTAAAGATATCTAGGCGATGTAAGCACAGCTCAGTTTTAAGAAATGCTTAAAGCCGATTGACCATGTTGAATTTTGCTACAATTTATTTCAAAACCGGATTACTCTGGAACAGCTAACTATATACGGGAATGCATTACACCTTTGTGTTCGGTAAGTTATTCTGATATATGGTTTGTCATGTGTTGCGTGAAGAGTGTGTACAGTAGGCCTACGATATTCCACCGAGACGAATGGATGTGGAGATGGGCGCAGAGAATAATTATTAAATCTCTTGAAGTTATTTTTCTCGCGAACTGTTTATCACAGCAAATAGTGGCTAGCTAGCACCGTTTAAAAGCTGAGAAAAGTTTCTTTCATGTGACATGTGTGATGAGTAACCAACTTCTCGAGGAGTTCAACAGAGAAGAATGGGTGAATTTGGACGCACTATGCCTTAGTGAAGTGAAGCTGAAGCGCTGCGCCATGCTGTGCAGGAGACTGCGGCTCACTAGTAGTTATTATTGGTAACTTCAAATCAGCGCGATTTACCCTTATAGGCTACTGCACATTACAAGATCTGTACGAGATGATCCGCAGCACTGAAGTGAGAAATGATTTAACTTTGTGTAGCACATGTGAGCGCTTTTTTCCCCATTTCAACCTGAATATTGGTGGGGACATTTCAGTTGTAATTTGACATTGGTGTGGACACGTCCTTCGGTCCCCACGCAAATCTACGCCCCTGAGTATTACGAAAGCGTAATGTCTGCTATGAAAAGTGACCTTTAAAGTGGTCTGAAATTATGGCTTATTTACGTGGGGAATTGCATTATGCACTGTTTGTTGGCTACGATTCTCTTGCCGCTAGAGAAGCTAATTGTGCTCTAGCGGTAATGCATTTTGGCTTGTTTGTCTCCACTGTCTCTGTAATAAATAACAAACTCTTTTTAAAAGGGAGAAAGCAAACTTGTTGAGGAAAAGTACACTCGCAAGTGCTTATCAGTGACATTGCCATGCGCTCTGTGTGCTCTGTCTCTTCATTTTTATTCATAAGCTCACTTAGGGCTGTCTTTGTGTATGTGTGTGTTGGCAGCGAATGTTACGTCAGGTGCTGAAGTACCAGCTGCAGCCACACACACACAAACACACACACACATACACACACACACCACATAAACAGACTAGATGCCACTTGTGAGTTGACAACAACAGGCCAGACAAAAGATGCTTACACAACCACGGAAATGAGCGACAACGGAAATGTTTTTTAATTTTAGTTTTGTTTTGTTTTGTTTTCTCTTGTTTGTCTCATTGTAGGGCAGAAAGAACAATTCAGTTCCTTTCTTTTCTTTTTTTTTTCTCTCTCTCTCTCACTCTAGCTTTACTGTATGTGTCACAGTACTCTTGCCAAGTGTTTAATTGTATTGAGTGTGCGATTATTGCCAGTCAGAAAAGCATACTGTTCCAATACACTTCATTACAGCTGAAACAACATAGTAGGCGGGGGAGGATTGGTCGGAGTTAGAGAGTGAAGTGTTTTTTCCCTCCCAGTCCTCTCTTTCTTTCTCTCTCTCTATCTTTGTGAAAGTAGGATTAATTTCTAAAGGATAAATCAAAACAACACTGTTTGTTGGCAAATTACGGAGGATGTTACCGCTTGCTGTGTTTGTTTTTACCATTTGCAGAAGACAACGTCAAACATATTGGCATATTTACAGAGAGGTTAGAGATATTATGGAGCGGCATATTGCGGTGAATCTACAGATCAATTTGACATTGATCTCTCACAGAGGCTTTCCAAAACTTTTCTCTTTTGTTCACTCTATCTGACACACAAGCTGATAGCCCCTGCAGGATATCTGGCATTGAATGCAAATATTAAAACCAGTATTAAAAACAACATTATTCAACAGTATCAATATCGACAAGCAATGACAATTTTAAACCAATCTGGGTATGATGCACAGTTCAATTGTTTACAAGCTCCACACACATGCAAAACAAAGAAAAGGGACTATTTACACAATTACGTAATTAACACAGTAGTTAACATGTAGTTAACATCTATAAAGCATTTATTTCCGTAAATGCTGTAATAACTATTTAATTATGCATTAAATACAATGTGATATAAGGTTGTAACTTGTGCATGTTGAACCATCCAATGACAAAATGTAAATTGTATTCTGGACATAATGATTGATTAATAAACACCAGAATGGCCTGAACGTATATGATGATCACATAATTAATGGCCTATTGTGTGGTCAACACTGTCAAGCACTGTGTCAATGTGAATGGGATTGTATAGTTGAGTGTATCTGGATAATGTATGCCATCCAAAGCAAAACAACAGTGGATAGTAGCACGCTGTGGATAGTAGCACGGATGACAGTGGCAGGGGGTGTTGCTCCTGCTTCAAAGCCGTGATTTCCATATGAAGAAACAGTGACGCCACAGAGAGAGAGCTCTGAAAGCAGGGCAGCGGATTACCTGTGTCAGTCATTGGTGCTCAGAGACCTACATGACATGGACAGAGCCAGTGGGACACTTCCAGGGCTTGGCCTCAATTGCCCCGTACAAAATGGAGGTTCTTTCTGTGTGCCAGCTGGATTGGATTTGTTTTTCTTCCCACTTAGGTTGTATTTTCCCTTGTTTCTCTCTGTGTGTGTGTGTGTGTGTGTGTGTGCGTGTGTGTGTGTGTGGTGTGTGTGTATGTGTCTGTAAGTCTGTGTGTGTGTGTGTGTGTGTGTGTGTGTGTGTGTGTGTTGTTTTGCATGTAATGAGCAATGTTGTCATACAGATCACATCAGTTCAGTAATTACAGGAACATCGAAAGGTTTATCCAAATAACACCAAATGAGTTTCACTCTCTCTGCCAAATCCTTGGTTTAAGGTATCAGTCCAGTCTTCAATCGTCTCACTTGAAACTGTAATATCATCCTGGCATCACCATCCAGGGTCCCTCCAGGGTCTCCTCAGTGGCTCGAGTCAGATCTGGCCATCTGCGAGCGCTGTTCCCTGGTGTCGGACACAACAATGGAGGCCACTTTCGACGCGTTGGCACCAGTGTTGTTTTTAGTGACCGCAAATCCACTGACTGCTCTTCGGGGAGGGACGAGATGAGAGATGCAGTAAACAAATGAGACGTGTGGTTAAGATAACCAAAAAAGAACAAGAGCGCCAAACAAAACAATGTGCTCGAGCAACAGAGAGCATTGTGGGTAATGCTTCCAGCTAATCTACGTCCCTCCCATTTGGGCGTGAGGATTAGAAAATAAAACACACCAGCAGGGCATTGCACACACATGCACACACACACACACACACACACACACACATAAACATACACACACACACACACATACACACAGTGGGAGAAATCCCCTAGAAGGTGAAATTACAGTAAATGGATACACAGAGGTATACATACCGTTTTTCTTTTCTTGTAATAATGTGAAAGACAAGACAGTTGGGACCCAAAACAGGCATGTGTGCATTCCAGAGTGCATGAAGAGAGAACCACACGACATTTAAATGGACAAGGCGCTGAATAGTCCTGGGTCTAGAACGAGTCCCAGCTGGGCCTGAGCCACATCCAAGCCAGACCCCGCTCCCAGAGTCAAAACTCACACCGACGCTTTTCAATTCTGCAAAAAAAGGACAAATACAACCACATGAGAACAAAAATATCTCCAGTAAATTATATATCATCAACTTTGAGAAGAAAAGGGGCAATTTCAATTCTACAGTGAGCAGCATTAAATGGGTTATGTTGGAGTCATCATCAGATTGTGGCGAATTGTGTGTTTGTTTTTATACCCTCTGAGCAGAGAGAGTGGAGGCTGCAGTTCTGTAATATTCCTCTCATTATTCCTGTCAGAGTGGGTTTGCCATCACCATGTGCAGCTCCTGTTGGGCTGCTGCTACTGCTCTGAGTAGTTTGTTTACATTTCAATGGGGAAGAGAAGTGACATCAATGTGCGAGTGGTAATCAGGAGGTGTGTTGTGAGTTGTGATGCCGTTTACTCATTGAATGCCGCGCTGTTTTCGGAAGCTTTGGCCCAGAGTGCCAGCAGTCTTGATCATTGTTGACGATTTTTGTAGAGCCACAGCGTATTCTATGTTATAGCTATGGACACATACTATGGCTTGTTTGAAAGGTGAGACTTTAAGCTCTCAGTGGGTACAAACCGTTTATTTACATGCCTCTGTTCCTAAGAAATCCCAAGCTAAACAGTGGCTAGTTTTCATCAAAATCCCCGTTTTATTTTTTAGAAATGGAGATGTAGCGTCTTTGATGAAATATGAAGTGTTGCCTGTAAAGTTTCCAGGAAGTGAACTAGCGAGACCTGGCGAGACTGCCACCTAGTGAAAGACCTACGAAAATGGCCTGGTTTTGACCTGACGTGCATGTGTCACTGATTCAACCCAAAGCGGCAACCATCAAAAGCAGAGTTTTAAGATTAAATGACCAGATAAAATGTCCAGATTGTTTGTTTTCATGAGTTTTCGATCGTCATATATTTAATTTCCATTCATCACAGAGTTCCCAACATCACATATAAGTGTCAGACACCAAACAGGACGATGACCACAAAAGCATCACGTTCGAAAGTTTATTTAAGGGTTGGGGGTTATGGGGGTTTCAGGGGGTTCCGGGAGTTCCAAGAGTCTGCGTGTGTGTGTTCCCCCAGTAGCCGAACAGCGATGGCAGGAGCTAGATGATCTGGGAAGTCCTGGGGGAAACACACACACAAATGCAAATTGAAACGAGGCGGCAGTACAGTCAAGGACTAGGCGGTATTCGTAGAAGAGAGATGGAAGGCAGGTCAAGATTACCGGGGCTGGAGAACACAGAAGTAGTCGAGCGGGTCCGGGATCACAGGCAGAGTCAGAGGCGTTTTCCAAGACAGGCAGGTAACTGGTGCTGGTTGCAGACGATCTGACAAGTGTGGACTGAAAAGCAAGGCTTTATATACAGGGCATGATGAGTGGTGAATGCAGTGCAGCTGGTAGGTTAACGAGGGTGAGGCAGAGCAGAGCAGAGCAGGAACAGGTGGAGGTAATCAGACAGTAGAGAGAGAGCAGGCAGCCAAGTGGCACCGAACGGGATACAATCAGCGTGTGTTACCAGGCAGAGAGAGAGCTCATGACAATAAGGTGTGTTAGAGTGTCTAGTTTCGTAATTAAAAAAAAAGCTAAAAACGTAATATTACGTTTTTGGCACTCAATGAGTTAAGCTTTTTCAACTTTCTCAGTCTGTCTCTCTCTCTCTCTCTCAATCACACACACTCCCTCTCTCTCTGTCTCTCTCTCTCACACACACACACACACTCACACACACAAGCACATACATGCACACAGTTTACTTCTATATTTGTATCCACAATTCAGGATAAGGACACAAATTTGACAGGTGCAATAATTGCAGATGTTAAGGATATACACAACACATTCTCCAAATGTGGCGACTTCCAGTAATGGAAGAAATTGAACAGTATTTAGCCAGTTGTTTTGCTTTTACTTTTGTAAATACAACAATCCTGATACCCCTGGTGACCAGCCTATGTACGTGGCCAAAACTTCCAAATATGAGCACAACATATTGGCTTGTACAAATCTGTACTGGCTGATATTTTACCAGCTTTGCTAAATAGGCTTCCTCTACATGGATCCAAAACAACAGCCTACTTCCAGTATGAATATCTCCTTATTGTTCTCATCAATGATAACAATAGCAGGTCTGATGGTATTTGTGTCACAAAACACAGGCATTTCCGCATGGCACAAAACACATTTGGGGCTTAACAAAGCAGTTAATATGTATTGACACTGTAGGTGGAAAGATGGATGGTAGACTTTTTAATATAATGCCCACAATCCTGTCATGTCTAAATATATACAATGCTTTAAAGAAATTTCAGCTATTCAGTATATGTGACATGGATTCTACTAACTGGTCTTGCCCATGGTAAATACATAACGGTGAGTAAGTGTCAGGATACCAGACTGACAAATTTAATTTAGTTGGTAATACCAGAAGTCTTAGCCTGACGAGCCAGACCCACATTAAAATGTAGGGGATGGGGACTCACTGTTGGCAGTGCTCAGTCCGAGGGGCGGGATAATCGGTTGTCTTTCAAATTTCCTCTGCACGCAATAGGACAGCTCTACAACTCATGAGTCCCATGCATTTTCCCACCAGCGGAGCTAGTTGGCTAGTTCAAACTTTTGCCAACTTACAAAAAGCTTAACTCGTGTCACACTGTTCGCCTGGGGATCAATAAAGTATCTATCTATCTATCTATCTATCTATCTATCTATCTATCTAACAGCAACATCCATCTTCTTTGTTTTCAAGTAGCAGGGGATTCAATCATCATTGAATTCATTCAATCAATTCAGCCATCAATCATTATGTTAAGCCCGCCTAACGTCTCTATGTACGATGATATTGGCCCTGTCGAAGTTTAATTTTTCCAGCTTGCAAGCCAACAGAGAGTTGCTAGACTAGCTAGGGTGCATCTAGGCTACAGAAGTCTAGCTTTAACTGTACAAATCTCCTCATCAATGGAGGCATTATGGAGTATGGTATGAGACACGGGGTGATCTGCTGAGGGAATGCAGGCTAGCTTTCCCTGTAGTCTGAGTCCAGTCCAGTCCAGTGTTGAATGCAGGCTAGCTTTCCCTGTAGTCTGAGTCCAGTCTAGTCCAGTGTTGAATGCAGGCTAGCTTTCTCTAGATATCTGTCTAATACCCTCTAATTTCACAATCAGTGGCAAGGGGGATGCATTGATTGATGCCTTTCGGTGTATTCAGCAATGATTTCATGCACTTGTTTGTCCCAGTCGCCAGCAACATTAAATCTGTGTCCGAGGTATGTGTATGATTCCTTTAGTGAGTAGACCTTGATTGCTTTCCTGTCGATTTTGAGCTGTGGGTCTTGATCCAAATTTGACCGATACCACCTGTTTCCACTGCTAATCCTTCCATAGAGCACAGCACATTTTGATTCCTTTACCTGCAGACCCGAGGTCAAGGTTTTGTTAAGCATGTCAAAAGCTTTCTCAATTTTCTCAGTCTTTCTCTCTCACACACACACACATACACACAATTCCATTAAAACCCATTTTATATTTTCATCATTACATATTTTCACATTTTCACAAAGAAAAAAAATACTCTCTATTCCACTATTTCACACTGCATTTGTCTGACAGTGTAAGATTCTAGTTACTTTTCAGGTAAAACTAAAACAAAATGAATGATGTAACAAGTGTTTGAATGTTTCAGTGGGATGAGGTTTTACAGCACCATTGTGGAGAACTAGAGGTGTGACAAGGCAAAAACAAAATCAAAATATTCCAGGCCTTTTTAGTCCTGCCTGCCTAGGCCTTGGGTCCACCAGGTCTGACCTCACGGGACGAGTAAATAAATAAAACAGAGCAGGGACGTGCACAGGGGGGTTGCCCGGGCAACTGCCCATATGCCCTTCTTGACTCATGTTGTCCTTCCAATGGGGAAAATAAATAAATAAATCGTATAATGGATGCAGAATTTCACGTAGGCCTAGAAAAAAAAAAATTGCAAAGCCTCATTCACTTCCATTCGGGCACCGAAAGTGAAAGTCAGTAGGGGAAGGGCAAACTCTGTTTACGTGGCTGCAGCGCTGCATGCGACCGGCACCTGAGCTGAGCCTGCATAAGCGGCCCTAGAAGGAGATTGTCGGGGTTGTCATATCCTCCTGGGAACCAAGAAAAAAAAGTGTCCAACAATTTCTTTTTTTTGTGTGATTTCCTTTCTATTTAGGATTAAAAAAAACATCTTTCAATTTTTATTTTTTTAAATTTATTTTTATTTTAAATTTTATAGCATGTCCCCTGTGGTGGACAAAAGGACCATTTTACTATGAAAAGGTAGCCATGAAAATAGACAAAAATGGACAAATTATGCTTTTAGTGGTATTAAATTAAGGGTAAACTTAACCAAATGTAAGGGGAAATGTTATTTATCCTTCTAGACTACTTTATTTGCCTTTTTGGACAGTTGTATTTCTTTTTTCTGGATTGTTCATTTCATTTTCATGTTTTTCTTTCATCTGCGATAATTCATTTTTTAGTCTTACTCTTCCTCGCTATCTTCTTGAAGCACAGGTTCATAGTCCTCATCTCTGTTTCACTCACTCATCACCTGAGAGCTCCAAATCTGCCCCCCCCCCCCCTCATTCATCCTATACAAATGATCTCCTAAATTTCCCAAAAAATCTAAATATTTTGGTCCTGGTGTCCATTATAATGGACATTCATAAAGTCACTATTATTTCAAAATGTAAATAACTTAACTTTTTTCAAAATGAATCATATGATTCCTGACATTTTCATTAACAAGACCATATATTGCCATCATAATGAATGCTTAATAAGAAGACACTATTTGACTTATCTCTCCTCCTTCCATAAAATGTGCTTGTTTTGATGTCAACCATTTTTGAGAACCAGGAAGAGGAGGTTCCCAGCAACCCAGCCAATCACATGATATATCATTAGAAAGCCCAGGATGTCCTCTTTAAAAGACCACAGGAATTGATAGAATAGCTCAAAGGGGTAAAGGGGTATGCTTCTAGAACTTATGTCCACTACAGAGGACACAGGTCTATGGATTGGTTCTCAGGAGGCTATGAGACGACTCAACGTTGTCGAAAAAGGTGAGTTTGTTATGTATAACAAACGAACGATCATCGTCATCAAGTTTTATGAAAATCTTCATAAATCCAGGCTGAGTTTGCCACGTTTAGCCTAAATAATCAGACAGATAGCTTGCAGAGAAGCAGCCCGTTATCACATAGCCTATAGGCTACAATTTTTTTGGTAGGCATTAGGCAAAGCTACATGTCTGCTGATAGTTTCTCACATTTCGTTTTAGCAAGAAGAATGAATGATGGAAGTAATGCATCACATTAATTATTTTATTAAAAATGGTGAAATGCCTAAATCCTATCACTAGTATTTTGGGTGTTGTTTGAAACCAAGATGCCCACTGAAAAGAGTCAGATTCAAGAGAGGGAGAGACAATTCAGGGAGGCAGCAATCACTGCAGGGTTGGCTGCGAAAAAGCCAACCAGCAGGTGAGACAGAGACTTTGCACTGTGATAAAGATGACATGACACTGTGTAGACGAATTGATTAATTAATCAGACTCATAGTTTAGCCTACTAATGGCAATGTTTCATAATTACATTACATTTAAGGTGAGGAGCAGTCACAAGCCTCCACAGAGTGAACAGAGTAAAGAGAGAACAGAATAAAAGAAACTTGAGAGGAGTGGTGAGAAGCAGCAACCTGGTGTGCTCAGCATACTCTTAACTGGAGGTGGCTAACCAGTGTGTGTGTGTGTGTGTGTGTGTGGGGTTAGGGTCTGGGGGGGGGTTAGTGGTGGTGTGCTTGTGTGTGTTTTGTACAACAGGTGAGAAAAACAAATGAGTGTGGGTCTTTTTGTGTATGTCTGTGTGTGTGTGTGAGAGAGAATAAAACAGAACAAAAGCATCACAACACACCACCAATCTCCTTCTCCATTGAAATGTAAACAAACCCGCAGCAGCAGCAGCCCAACAGCTCGCACACGGTGATGGCAAACCCACTCTGACAGGAATAATGAGAGGAATATTACAGAGCTGCAGCCTCCACTCTCTCTGCTCTGAGGGTATAAAAACAAACACACAATTCGCCACAATCCGATGATGACATCAACATAACACATTTGATGCCGCTGTTCTCACTCACAGAAAAAGTGACACTTCCTTCTCAAACTGATATCATTTTCTGAAATGTTCTGTCCTCCTCACACGGTTGTGTGTTTCACTTTCTCAGCTCTGAAAAGTCTTATCGTGTCTACAAGGTCTGACACAACTGGAGTCTGTGGGCAGAGAAGGAAAGTAACCGTCAGTGATATGTGGGGAGTGGTGGCAAAAGTATCCAGACTTTTACCGAGATTTTTACCGTAAATGTACCAAAACAACAATGTGAAAATACTCCACTGAATGCTAAAGTTCTGCATTAAAAAATCTTCTGCACTATGCAGGTTTAGGTATTTTTGGCTAATGTAGAGCTCCCTCTAGAGTCGCTATATATTTATATTTTACTCTGCTGTTGTAAATAGCAAACTTCTCATGACTTGTCCCCCCTGTAGACAATGCAAATATTTTTTGTTGTTGTTGTGGATGTTAAGGATTAACAACAGGCAAAAACTATCTCCAAAGAGCTATTTGTTCCGTGAACCATTCTCCAATCGTTCCATTACCATTCTCGTCAGATTTGACGGCCGCCGTTCTTGAACTTGCATGGCTGGTGTTATTGGCAACGATGTCTACGTCTATGCTGTATAGCTATGCTAGATGAACAATCCGCATATTACAAGTTCGTTTACCATCAAATTGGCTTTATAGGTTGTATTCATAGATATATACACTAGATGTCGCCTTGACTACTGCTGTTCATTGGAACGAATGCGTCAATCGAGACGCCATCTTGCTTCAGTGATCCACTCCTCTATAATGGTGGTGTCTAGAAGGGATACAGCTAAGGGTTAGGATTAGGGTTAGGTTACTTCCTGTCGTGATACAGTTTATTTCTATGGAGATTTCACTGGAGATTTCACTATCTGTTACGTGACTTCCGTTGTTAGCTGTATCCCATCTAGCCACAACCCTCTATAATGCATTAGCGTCAATCTGGGCAAAGATCTAGCGAAAATAAAATCACCATAAATCGTCAAAATCTCAAGCAATTATCTAGTTTTTTGGGTTGTTCCAACTGACAGGCATGTATTTATGGTTGAGTCTAGAGAAAACTAAGCTTAAGACGATAATAAAGATACATTTTACCCGTCTAGCCCCATAGACTCCCATTCATTCTGCACTAGCTAGCGGCGGCCCCTAGAGGAACAATGAGTAAACTGCAACCAGGTTCGATACAATGAAAGTAAACAGGCTCTTCGTAGACAGGCTCTGGTTGAGGCCACATACCCCTCGTCTCGTTTACTCATGTAAGTTGTAATCTCACCAGAAGTTGCTGTAGATCTGTAGAACATTTGCCTCTGCTACTACATAGGCTACGCCAGTCGTTACTTTTATAATCATGGGTCAGTGCCATGGGCAAACGAGATGTAGCTGAATTCATAAATGACAAAGCCATGAGAAAGGTGATTTTCTTACGTTTCAACAACAAAGAAGCCAATCTGCCATCATTGTGAGAAGTTCCCAAATTTGTCGCTAATCGCTAAAAAGGTTTTCTATCGCTGGGGATGGCCAAACGTCGCTAAATAGGTAACGCTGACAATACAGGAGAACTAGTTTAGCGCTTCAGATCCCTGTACCAAGATGGCGGCAGTGTTGACGCATGCTGAGAAGCAGAAGGCGACATCTAGTGTATATATCTATGGGTTGTATTAAGGTGAAAATCTTGCATAGTGTACCTTTAAAGGTGCCCTGCCACACAAAACCATTTTTTCTTGCATTTTTTTTAACATGTTAGGTCCATATGTGTTTGTGCTATGTTGTGAATGTGAAAATAAACTGCTACCTTCTCCGTCAGCTCTAGCCACTGAAAAGAAATAAGCAGAGAAATTAGGCCAATTGCAAAAGCTCTTCAGATTGACGTGGAATTGATGAGCTCATTACTATTCATGAGCTCGCCCAGTTGAGACCGTGCCACAAAATTCGTTTAGCTCTGTGACAGTTTTAGTAGGCCTATGCAAGGATGGCTGAATGTCAACGGACTTGTGCGCTATGAATAGAACTTCAACAATGCATTTTGCCCAAGAACCCAGACTTGAAGATCAAATGGCTTCAGTTTATTTTTTGGAACAATGCTACAGGCTTTGCAAAAAGGTTGCTGTTGAAGACTGGAGCAGTAGGATACAATCGCAGCTGTCTACGACCAGTGACCACTGACAGTAAGTAAAACGTTATTGTCAACTCAAGAAAGTGATATGTTATACAGGTTTAATGAACTTGCTAGCCTAGCAGGTTTTATTTATGCACATTTGGACAATGCTAGCACTCGCTAGCCAAGCAAAGTTCATGCCATGAAGCTAAAATTAGTTGATAACAGCTACCATCGCGGCAGTCTACGACCAGTGCAGTCCATAACTAAAACATTATTGTCAACTCAAGAAAGTCTTATGTTATACAGGTTTAATGCACTCGCTAGCCTAGCAGGTTTTATTTATGCACATTGCTAGCACTCGCTAGCCAAGCTAAGTTTATGCCATTAAGCTAAAATTAGTTGATAATGGCTGTCATGTTATGTGCGAAACCTACTAGCTGTTAGCCAATCAGAGTCAAGCAGCTTAGCTCATTGAATAGTAATGAGAACTGGCGCAAATCGAGCTGAGTCTTCATGCAGGCTGTCAATACCACGCTAGAATGGCTTGAAACAACCAAGGTATGTTTCCACAAAAATTTTTTTTACAGAGTCCATGGTAGAACTTCAGACATTACCACAAAGTAATGAAATATGTGTGGCAGGGCATCTTTAAGTAAATTATGTAAGTGTGCAATACAGTGTAGTGAAATAATCAAAGTAAAAGGGTTGGCCTATGTCATCATATAACATAACATTCTATTTTTGATGTTGAACTTGAAGCATCAGTGTGTAAGAAGCATACAGTTACATTTGTAGCTGCGGGAGCTAGTTTGATCTAACTTTTTTGCCTACTACTTCACTATAAAGTTTCACACAGGGACAACAGGGACCATGTAGTTTTTCTGTAGTTGCACAAGATTAATACATGCATTGCACACACACACTCTTAAAACGAATGTGTTGAAAATAACATACAGTAACTTGCGTTGTTTTTTAACACATCTCTGTGTCCAGATAGGGACAACACATTTTGTGTTATTTCTAACACATCACTAGTGTCACATTGTGTTACACAGCTTTTGTGTAATTTTTTATAACACACTTTTGCGTTATTCTTACACAAAATCAACACATGTGTGTGTCAACTTGAATTACTAAATTTACTATTACAATACTGTAATTATTACTATAATTACTACCATTGAAAACAAATCACAAACAAACCAGATACATTTACCATATTTTTTTATTAGTAATAGTACTAATCATACAATGAAACCTTTTTATCTCATTTATGTGGATTTCAGAATCACTATTAAATAAATAAGTTAATAAATAAATTAGTAAAATGTCTGCAACATCTCTCAAATTTTGTCTTTCTTCTCTATTACCTGTGGAGGTGCTCTTCAAAATATTTCTAACGGTTAGTAGTCTGAGAAACATGAGCACATCTTTACTTTCACAAGTAGAGTACATACAGTTTTAAGCACAGACATATTTTTTTTTCTTTTAAGCAGTCCAGTGTTTTGACAAGCAACTCTTTGGTGCAAGTTATAATTTTTTGAACGTCAGTCAGTGTAGTGTTTGATGAGAAGTACATTTTCACACACAGACATGTCCACATTGTCTTCAGTGGTACCGTCAAAATTGTCCAGATCTGTCTCACATTTGTAGTAATGTAATGCAAGTCATTAGCATGACTAGTATAACATTGCTGACTGAGGCAACTTTAGCATCCAAGGCAACGTGAAAAAATACATTTAACCTACATGCAAACAAATTGCAAATACATCATACAAATGTATTCATAAGACAATGTATTGTGCAAATAGCCTACACATCCTAACTTGGTCAAACTCCATTACGTTAACTTACCTATCTTACCGAACTAATGCGAACTAAAGTCAGTAAAGCCGACTAATATCAAGGTAACAAAATGTTGCTAGCAGCTAGCAGTGTGACACAAGTACATCGTCGTTACTGACTGAGGTAAAATTAGTTAGCATCCAAAGCATGCGAAAGCAAACTAACAAACGTGTTCATTAAATTGAATAGGTTTATCAATTAGTGTCGTTGGCTTACTTTCGTAAATGAGCAACCTAAATGTTGTAGGCTATTATAACAGCTCTATTATCGCCTGGTGGTTTTTGTAGGCTAGAAGCTAGCTATATCTAACAGTTACGTTAAAGGAATTATCCGGAGTAAAATGCACTTTAGATCAATTTACGGATGATTGGGAGTACATACGTTGAGTTGACATCAAAATCATGTCATTCGGATGTGTTTTGAGAAAGTTCGATTTTACAGTTTTTAGTCAAAACTCGTTAGCGTGGAAGTGAGAAGGGCATATTATTTCGCCGCTACAAAACGCTATTTTTATACCTCTTCTACAGTCCCAAACAACATTACACTTACGTGGTAGTGAGTAGAGGGTCCCTAAAGCCAAACCGAAGTATCCCGAGGTCTTTATGTGGTCGGATAGAGAGTCCAGAATGAATTTGATCAAGCCAGTACTTTTCCGTAAATGTTGCCATCTTTGCTGCCATCTTTAGGGGAAAGTCCTTAGGAGTCGATTGCCAAGTGTGCTCTGGAAATTCACATGTAGCCCTCCCACCGATAATCTGGCTCATAATTCTACTTTGTCTAGGGGTTGTGGAACTACAATGGTGGGATGCACATCAAAATGTAACTTATCATATTAAACAACAATACACTCTTAATCGTTTTACTAACCAACTCAGACACTGTTATAGCTTTAACGTAGAAGACCAAAGACGAATTTATTCACACACAGTTCTTAATTGTGAATCACCACAGATAATAGTTTATCCGCAACAGTTGAAACCACACAGAGAACAAGACAATCAACCTATACCAATATTCCACTCACGACCAGCCTTTCCCGTCGTACGAATCCAGGTGCCATAGGAGTCCGAAATCCCCCTCCGAAATCCAGTAGTCATCCACGCCTGGGAACGAATGACCAGCCGTCATTCACGTCTCTGCCACAATTGAATTCCGCTAGCACAAAAGTGGTCTAGTAACTAGCCTGTAGCGGTTTCTAGCCTTATGAACTTTCCCTGCGGTAACTGACTTTTTTTTCTTCACGTTCGCACAGGCTAAACATGCGCCCACATTGAAAAAAAACTCCCCCAATGTTAAATAGCAGTGTTAACTATTAATGTCTTTCTTAGCCTATGCCTTCTTCTCGTACAGTCATACCTCTCCCGCGTCGGTAGGTGCACTCAAACGCTCTGTCGCGCGGCGCGAATGTGTTAGCATGTTGCTATGCTAGCGGGCTCTGCCGTGGCCGTAGAGAGAGGCACATAGCAGTATTCAAACACCTCGGTAATTGTAAAGCAATTTACAAAAGATTCACTGAACAAAAATGCTGATGTGGTACATGAAAATGTAGCTAAAAATGTGGAGAATGCAATGCAATCAAGCATTTTGGACGATATATTGTCACAAGCTGGCAGAATAGGCAACAGGCCCTTTATTTGGAGACTGTTTTGCGCGACAGAGACTGAGTTTGCTGCTGATATTCTGGGGATAGGCCTAGCCAATGTACGACTTTTGCCTTTTAATATATTTGCTGCATTAGATCAGTCTTTCTAGAACAGGCAAGGGCTTTCTAGCCTCACGTCAGCAGCGCTGCATCACCCATATAGCCTACATTAAAACAACCAGCGGATGGCGGGTGCAGTTTTGAAAATTGGTCAACAAACTTTAGTGCTGATGGATGGCTGATGGATGATAAGTTTTGCTATGCAGTTATGGTTGAAATAATAGCCCATCAGCGCATCTCTAGTGTGTGTGCCTCTCTCGCTCAGAGGGGAGGGAGAGGCTGAGGGTCGATCCAGCATGGATTCTAAACTCTGTGGTGGATAGGATCTACAATTAGGTGTTAATAATATTACCACGCTAGGTCGAAGTACTCCCAAGTGCTATTGCGCCACACATTGTAGTTCTCATGTTTATTCGCTTGGAAAATCGTCACGTTTCATGTTGTGTGCCCTAACATTTTTCATCAACTACTCGTGCAACTGTATTTAAGTAGGTAAAACGTGGAGGTGTTTGAATACTGCTATGTGCCTCTCTCTACGGCCACGGCAGAGCCCGCTAGCATAGCAACATGCTAACACATTCGCGCCGCGCGACAGAGCGTTTGAGTGCACCTACCGACGCGGGAGAGGTACGACTCAACTCGTGAAAGTTACGGTAAGAACATATATCACTACTGATTTTGGGTGGCGTGTTCCTTTAACAGTGTCCCCTCTTCTTCTCTTCTTCCCACTCCACCCCAACAAAAACAAAACTCAAATCATTAATTGGTTGTCAGCGCCACCCTGCTGATTGGCAGAAACCCACAAAATGGAAAGGTTCATATAATTTTCACATTCACATTATTCACAATAACCTGTATTTTAACTAAGCTTATCACAAAGGTATTTTTAAACTTTATAAACTAACACATGAATTTCAGGAATTAGGGAGGGCCCTACACTCTCCCCCCACCAAAAAAAAGGTTATGTTCTCATAACACATTAAAATGAAATGGGAAAAAAATAAGAACCAAATATAAAACACTATCTGTGTCCTATCGTGCAATGCATGTTCGGCTATCTGTGGGTTTCCCTATCCACATGAACAGTGTTGAGCAATATCTAACTGGTAGGCCTGACTGGAAATGGGGCTCACCTAATTCATCATATGTGAAGCGTTTTGTGGCTGTCTTAATCCTCTGAGACCTTCTACAATCCCTAATTCCCTCCTCATTTGAGTCCACTTCCTGATCAGCCTCCTCTAGAAGGGTGTCAGAGTGTTTGGGAGCACTAGTGGTCGTTTCTTCAAAAAGGCCATCTAATTCATAGTCCTCACTAGGTTGCGAACAATCACTCATGTTCTCAAGGTTCTGTTCACACGGTCCCTCAGTATTTCCTGCACTCACTGTTTTGTTAAACTCAATCACATCTAAATTTGAGCAGGGTGGATGTAGGACATCTTCCTCAGTGTTTTCTGTGCATGCTGTTTCGTCAAACTCGATCACATCTAAATCTGAAAATGGTGGATGTGTGACGTCTTCGGTGTCTTCTCCATGTCCACCTTTAGAGGGCAACCCAACCCATGGTCTACACTCCTCATCCTCACTGTCAGAATTATCGCCAAGAACCTGAACATCTTTAACTTCATCATATCCCTCTGTGGCACTATTCAGCTTATGGTCCATTCCCAGGCTCTCTTTAGCTTTCCGCTTCCTCAGAATTGTTTTTGGCGTCTCTTCAGCAACTTTTGTATCTGGAAGCAATCGCAGCTTATGACCAATGGGAAGAAGATGATTTCGATGAAGAATCTTGACCGGCCCATCTCCATCTTCTGGCTTCAACCGGAAAACAGGCAGGTTTGGCATTTGGCTTTCAACAATGTAAGGTACAGAGCTCCATCTGTCAGCCAATTTATGTTTCCTTTGTAGCCCAAGGTTCCGGATGAACACTCTGTCACCTGGACTAAGATGTGAATAATGGATCCTCCGGTCATATCTTTTCTTATTTCCATCATTCTTCTTCTCAGCCGTGGCTTCAGCCAATTCATATGCTGCTTTCAATTCCTTTCTCATGCCGTTCACATATCTCTGGTACGACTTGGTTGAAGAACCATCACACGAAATCCCAAAACTCAAGTCAATGGGCAATCTTGCCTCCCGTCCGAACATCAAATAATACGGTGCATAACCGGTAGCTTCATTTCTGCTGCAATTATAAACATGCACAAGATGTCCGATATGTCTACTCCACTGATTCTTTTGCTTTGGCTCCAGGGTTCCCAACATGTTCAGTAGAGTTCGATTAAACCGTTCTGGCTGAGGGTCACCCTGGGGATGGTAAGGGGTGGTTCTGGATTTCTCCACCCCCAACATCTCCAACAACTCATGAATCAGCTGGCTTTCAAAATCTCTGCCTTGGTCAGAGTGCATGCGCCTTGGTAGCCCGTAGTGAACAAAATATTTCTCCCACAGCACTTTTGCGACAGTGGTGGCCTTTTGATCCTTGGTGGGGAACGCTTGAGCATATCTAGTGTAATAGTCTGTGATGACTAAAACATTACAGGTATTGCTTGAATCAGGCTCAATGGATAAGAAATCCATGCACACCAAGTCCAATGGTCCACTGCTACTTAAATGAGACAATGGGGCAACTATTTTTGGGAGTGTTTTCCTCTGTATGCATCGAGCACATGTCTGACAATATTGCTCCACATCAGTCTTCATGCGAGGCCAATAAAACCGGTCTCTGACAAATGCATAGGTCTTTTCAAAGCCTAAATGTCCAGAGTCATCATGTAATGATCTAAGGGCCACCTGGTGACATTTTTGTGGCAATAACAACTGCTTGCGTTTTGGCTTATTTGGGGCCTGTGTGTGCCGGAACATGACTCCGTCTTCTATTTTTAACCTCTCCCACTCTCTCATAAGCAGTGCAGTGTCCTTATGAGTTCTCTGGACTTTCCCAGCATCCTGCTGTTGGACGCCATTCCATAATCCACCCAAGCACGGATCTTCCCTCTGTGCAGTGGACAGGTCAGAAAAACTCAATTTAGGGATTGAGGTGGTGTTTAATTTTCCAAGATTACAGTATGCCATCGGTAGATTTCACAGAGCAACCTAAACTGGCAACAACTTGGTAATTTGCACAACAATTTGACTTATGCACCTCTGGCAGCTGACACATGTCTCTCACTGCAGAAGACGAGTTGCTTATCCAGTCTTCTGTCCTCACCCAATTTGAATGAGGGCGCCGTGAAAGAGCGTCAGCGTCGATGTTTTGTCTTCCAGGGCGGTACTTAAGACTAAACTCATAAACAGACAAAGCTGCCAGCCAGCGATGTCCCGTAGCATCCAGCTTAGCTGTGGTCAAGATATATGTTAAAGGGTTGTTGTCTGTTTGCACCTCAAACTTGACACCATAGAGGTAGTCATGCAACTTATCAACCACCGCCCACTTCAAGGCTAGAAATTCCAGCTTATGCACTGGATAGTTTTTTTCGCAAGGTGTGAGGCTTCTACTGACAAAAGCTACTGGGCGCAACCCCTGACCTTGATCTTGATACAAAACACCCCCGAGGCCCTCACAGCTAGCATCAACGTGTAGAGTATACGGAAGACGTGGGTCAGCGAAAGCCAACACTGGAGCTTTAGTGAGCCTAACTTTTAGCTCTTCAAAAGCAGCCTCACATCGCTCATCCCATCTGTTACCAAACAACTCAGATGCTTTATAGTACAACCTCTCTTCAGGTCTCACAACCGCTTTCTTTCCCAACCTCTTATTTGACAAGCAACCCTGTAGCAACTGGTTCAAAGGGAACGACACTTGTGAAAAATCTCTAACAAATCTTCTGTAATACCCACAGAACCCCAAAAATGAACGCAACTCAGTCACATTCTTGGGGCGGGGCCAGGAGCTCACTGCCTCTATTTTGGTCGGATCTGTAGAGACACCATCTTGAGACACAATATGTCCTACATAACTAACTGAGGTTTGACAGAATTTGCACTTGTCTAATGACAACTTGAGTCCCTCATCTTTCAATCGATCCAGTACCTTGAGGAGCCTCTCTTCATGCTCCTCAAGAGTTTTTCCAAAAATTATGAGATCATCAAGATACACTAAGACTTCTAATAAGTTCATGTCCCCCACTGTCCTTTCCATGATGCGCTGAAAAGTCGCAGGAGCGCCAGATATTCCCTGTGGCATCCTCTCAAATTGAAAGAACCCAACAGGACAAATGAAAGCAGTCTTTTCTTTGTCATCATCACAAAGAGGGATCTGATAATACCCACTTCTTAAATCAAGCACACTAAACCATTTGCTCCCACTAAGGCAAGCCAGAGCATCCTCTACTCGTGGTACTGTGTACTGATCTGGAATTGACCGATCCCAAGCCCCACCTCCCATTGTCAGTCCCATAGTTACTGTTGCTAAGTCGGACAAGTTTGCAGGAAAGTGTGCGAGAACGCGTGTTCAACGTGGGGACGCAGCACCCCCATTTAGCCGAGTGCAACAGTGTATGCTGGATTTCTGGGCGTCAAGAAATATCGATATATTCAAAAAACAGAGGCTAGAAAGGCCTTCAGTATGCGGAAGGACACATTCACAATGTCCACTGTTATCAACGAGGTGGAACACCACAAATTGAAACCAATCCGGTGTTACGGATCTTAATGGGATGCATGTTAACTGGATAAGCACGTTATCACGAGCAGGTAGTTTACCTTATTTGCTACAGATGTGACTCTGATTCAATAAACAGGTCTGTGCAAACATATGGTGTTGACGTGTCCATAACAAAATCTAACCATATTTCGAGGATTAATTGAAGACGGGACCAAGTGCTGCATATCCAAAGTTCCCACGCAACTTGGGAGAGTGGCTAGCCTATAAGCAGCTCATGTTGGGGAGATGGATATAGCTTCGCTTCGGTAGGCCGATAGCCTACTTATTATTTTGAATGGCTGCTTTAGAAGGAAGAGTTCAAATAAACATGATACAAGTGTATTGAAAAGAAACCACTATCTATCCGAGTTTAAACCCCATGCACGACATATCTGCATGGCAGGCAGACGCTATAGCAGACGTGATTTGTCTTGCACTAGACTTCATCACTGCCCGCTTAGGCTGTACTTAATTTAAATGTGGCCAATGTAGTAGGCCTACTATTGGCGATTTCGAGACTGTATAGCCTGTATAGCCAGGCATAGTTTTGAATCGGCACATGATTTGATCTTTAGAAGACATTGGCTATCTCGTTCAGCCATCAAATGCATCGCAGTAGGCTATTAGCCTATTGCGTTTGTTGAAAAAATAATCGTTAGCTTATTTCTGTGAACATTCTTCTATCCCAAGTTAAACATGGCAAGTTAGCCTGTGCCTAAAAGCTGAAAGTAGCCTATTCTTGTGTGTAAGGCGATACGTGATTGAAGGTGTAGCCATTTGCGCGTCTTCCAATGAGTGTGCGAGTTCCTGCAAGTTAGGTAGTACTTTTTTGCGTAGGCTTATGTTGCCGTTTCATCAGTGGAAACCAGGTTTAGTTATGATTTTGTGTGTAGTTATGAACACAAATAAAGGGAACATTTTCGTACACACTCAGATTTCTTTACTGAAAAGTAGCAGCCTATCCAAGTTGTGCAAAGTTAGGCCTATGTGTGTTAACGTTTCACACGGTCAGGATATCGGATGTCACTTCTACAAGTACCCCAGGCATATATTTGAACCTTTTTGAGCTCTTTAGTTATTTAGTTACTTAGGCTACTCGCAAAAGAAGCATTATAGCATTCGCATAACCGGCGTGTCAAACAGAATGGACCCTAGAAAATTCAAAATTGACCGAGGTTGACCGAGGTCCTCCGAAGTCCTCATTGTGACATAGTAAAAGGGGGCGGGGCTTGGGATCGGTCAATTGTGCGTCGATTTAAAGTCCTACAGTATAGTCCACGCACATCCGTACCAGCCCATTCTTTTTCCTCACGACCACTATGGGGGAGGCATAAGGACTCCGTGACTCTGAAATGATACCAGCAGTCTTTAACTTGGCCAGATGCTGTCTCACATCATCAATGTCAGCTGGTGCAAGCCGACGAGATCTTTCTCTAAATGGTTTGTCCTCAGTCAACCTAATTTGGTGTTGTGTACTTTTGGCACAACCCACATCAAATTCATGCCGCGAGAAAACATCACTTCTGTCCAGCATCTTTTGTCCCAGCCGGTTTTTCCACTCAGTAGGGACTGGAGAGTCACCAAAATTGAATGACTCTGTCGTCAACTGAGCTTCAGGACTGTTCTCTTTTGAGGAAAAAGGACTAGATACCACTTCCACTGGAAAGATATGGGCAATGGGCGTACCCCTCTTCAGCGTAACAGGATGGACAGAAACATTCCGGACCGTTACAGTGATTTTTCGTGACTGTAGAACATTTGCCGCTTGCATCTCAGGCCTGACAAGTAATTCCTGTGGGAACCGAGACTCTTCAGGGTAATCTATTAGAAGCATACTGCTAGAGGTCTTCTGTGGATATTTAGGAATTCCTGTTACCCTTGTAGTCTCACCTGGGGACAATGTAAGTGGCTTATTGCGTGAAAACCACACAGTACCTCGCTCAATGTCTGCCGACTGACTTGACATTACCATAACTTTCTCATAAGCAGTCTTCATTACTGGATGAACTGCCAAAGTTGTAAGAAAATCTTCCCCTACCTTTTCTTTGCATGCTTCAACCAGCTTTTTCACCACTGATGTGTTCGTTCCAACTAATATAGACACTTCTCCCTTCATGATGGGATCTGGACACACCAACACACATGCGTCTATAGTCTCAGTTACCCCAGTCACAGATCCAGGAAACTCAAGCCTAACTGACAAACAACCATCATAATGTCCTACTGGCCAGTATAACTAAAGTTGGCGCGCTTTCGTTGGAGGTCATAGGAATCACAGTAGCAGTATGGCGTGCAAAATATTCCACTCACGACCAGCCTTTCCCGTCGTACGAATCCAGGTGCCATAGGAGTCCGAAATCCCCCTCCGAAATCCAGTAGTCATCCACGCCTGGGAACGAATAACCAGCCGTCGTTCACGTCTCTGCCACAGTTGAATTCCGCTAGCACAAAAGTGGTCCAGTAACTAGCCTGTAGCGGTTTCTAGCCTTATGAACTTTCCCCGCGGTAACTGACTTTTTTTTCTTCACGTTCGCACAGGCTAAACATGCGCCGACATTGAAAAAAAATAACAAAACTCCCCCAATGTTAAATAGCAGTGTTAACTATTAATGTCTTTCTTAGCCTATGCCTTCTTCTTCTTTTGTCCGTCTCTTAACAGTGTCCCCTCTTCTTCTCTTCTTCCCACTCCACCCCAACAAAAACAAAACTCAAATAATTAATTGGTTGTCAGCGCCACCCTGCTGATTGGCAGAAACCCACAAAATGGAAAGGTTCATATAATTTTCACATTCACATTATTCACAATAACCTGTATTTTAACTAAGCTTATCACAAAGGTATTTTAAACTTTATAAACTAACACATGAATTTCAGGAATTAGGGAGGGCCCTACACACAATTTCGTTGCCGTTTAAAAAAAAAAAAAAAAAAACATAGTCCAGTATTTGTAACTTGTATGGCAACTGTGACCCCTCCCCCTCCTGCTGACCTTTGACCCGGAATCAACTCTGTGTTTTCCAGAGGGAGGATATGGTTATGGATATAAGTGGTTATGGTTATTAAATATGATTTGGCAGATGCTTTTTCCCAAAGCGACTTACAAATAAAAAACAATACAATAGTTAAAAAATAATAGTGACCAGTTTTAAAATGTTGGTACATTAAGGAAAAACAATAATAAACAATAATGTTAATGCGATATCAATGATCAATAGCCATATGAAAATAAATAAATACCATAATATACATACCGTAACCACTTCATTAAGTGTACACTGAACAGATATGTCTTTAGACCCCTCTTGAAAGACCAAGATAAAAGTAGTTTTGTCCTCCTAATGTGTTAAACTCAGGGTCAGGGGAAGGATTTTATGTAAAATAAATAAATATGCTTATCTCTCTCTGAGCAGTGGGCCTTACTTCAGATGATTTTTTAATCTGCTCTTATGTCTTCACCCATAGCACCACAGATGTGAAACTAACTGCTAAGTAGTAGCTAGATGATTACTGAGGTTTGTGTGTGTGTGTGTGTGTGTAATAGCAGTATTTTTGTTCTATTGTAACTCAAGGTATGTTTACACCCACCTGTTAACAGTGTCATGCTCTTCCTGATTAGAAGCTAGCATAATCATGATGGTGGGTAGGGTGAGTTAAAGCATTAATACTACTTAATATTTTTAAACAAATCTTGTAAGTAGCATTGAACCTCAGATTTCTCCTAAAAAAAGAGACGGCAGTACGTGTACGACCATATGCGACCTGTAATATACTGCCTCCTCCTCTTCTTCCTCCTATGACCATTAGGTAGCTTTCCCCCATCACCCTCTCACCACCACTACCACCACCGGACACACACACACACACACACACACACACTTCAGATAAACCAGTGGTTGAACACTAATAGGCTGTTTAAGACTACCAGCATGCTGTATTAAGGCAGGCTGAGAATTTCGCCCTGAAACTCATTTCGCATGCCATTTCCCTGGGACAGGGTTTTATGAAGATGCTACACACACACACACACACACACACATACAAATCCATACCATGATTGGACGGCTGAATGACCTTCTTACCTACTGTACTGAGTGATTGCTGTGCACAGTTTTGCATATGCTAATCACACATTGGAATTGGCTCCATATGTCTTCACTGGTAATTCCAGGAAAGCAGTGATTGTAATTAATCCACTCTCATTGTCCGTAGCTCGCTGGCTAAATGACTATATGCTACGATAATGGCTATGGGGAAGCTGTGGGGGAGGTATTAAGTAGTACCTTCACGGCAAAACTACATGACACAAGATATTTTTTATTTCACTTTCTTTCAAGTTGTGTTGTGTGACTAATACATGATATGAGCGCAGTGTGAAGTTGTCAGAAACCGAGCTGAATGAACACAAGGTCTAATCACAAATGCGCTGCTCTGAATAGCTTGCGTGCAAAGCCTGTAATTTCACATTCCTGTCAGGATGCAGAGAACGCTCTAAAGACTAGGCTCCATACCCTTTCCCCTCAATCATTTCCACCATTCGGCTCTGATAGCCAGTGGCTTAGACACAGTGAGCTGACAGTCACCAATCTAATGGCCGATTGCTATTGTTACACTATGTCCCACTATAGCCAATCCAAGATGATGAATTGTTGAACCGATATAAAAACAGGTCATTGAATTGTATAGCATTACTTGATGCGTATCACCTTAAAACCTCAAACCTTTGGCATGGGTTGGCAGGCATCAGTAGAAGAGTGTGGAAGGTTTTGTTTGAGTGCTTTGTTGCTATTCAAAAAATATGTGTCATGTGAATAAAATAGGATCCTAAAATTTAATTCTGTAAACATTTTGTATAACCATTCAGGGAAATACCCAAAGCATAGAACATACTGACTATGTGGGAAAACTAACCATAAAAAAAATAAATATCTGAATCAGATCCAGATCTGAGGTCTGAAAGAGTTGGGATGTTGTTTTCAACTTTGCCAAGCAGTAAAATAAATGACTTTTGTTCTTTGCATAAACTCCAGTGTCCTTGTCAGCACAGCTTGCATTAAAGTATTGTAATAAGCAGTGATCCAGCAGATATTAGTGTCCTGCTCTCTCTCCCCTCCACGGGAGATGCCAGCGTTGGCTCACGGGGCAGACAGTAAACTGGCCGAGGCAGCTTCTTGTCCTGTGTGTCACTTTTTCAAATTGACCCTATTCCACGATCACAGAGAATCATGCCAGATCTAGTAAACTATGAAGTCCCCTAGCGAGAAATAAAGCTGCATTTAAATGCCCCACTGCAGCCGTTCTCCATGTAAACTGGGGGGATTTGTATTCAGACATTTTGGTCTTGGGGCAGCGCAGGGGGAGGCCTTGCACATGCACCTTTGACTAATGAAACTAGTTTGGGGAGAGGGGAAAAGGGGATATAACATCTCTGAGTGGTGGGAGTGGGCGTTTTTGAAAGCAGAAAATTGGCACACTGATGAACCCATGCTATCAACCCTGACAGTGGTGCATTTATGCGCTGCGCTCTCAAACGCTAGCCAAGCTAATTTTACTGGTACATCTTTCAGAGTGACCTCCATCCTACCCGCTGTCCTAAGTCCCCCACACCCTCGCCTCTCCGCCAGCCTTATGCACCGCCCCCATCCCACCCACAACACACATACACACACACACACACACACACACACACCTCTGGCTCACATCTCCTTTTTCATCCCTGGGCGTGGGCTGGCAGGTCTGGCTCGTGTGTGGGAGATTGCCTTTAATGGTTCCTTGAGAGATGTCGTTAAGGTCTCCCTCATCTATTCCTCTGCTGTAGCTGGAGGCACCTCTCTTTCTGACCTCTCTGACCATGGCACACACACACACACACACACATACAGACACACACAGACGAACACACACACACACACACACAGACGGACAGACACACACACACACACACACACACAGACGAACACACACACACAGACGAACACACACACACACACACACAGACGAACACACACACACATACACACACACACAGAGTATAAGCCCGAGCATGGAGGAAGGACAGAGAACGGCTGTGAAAAGTGTAAACGTCCTCGACTTTCTATTTTAATTAATGAAGACATGGTGAAATCCATCTCTTTTTTCCCCACTCACTGCTGGTGTGCGACCTTGGAGGGCCAGCTTCTGTCAGATGCAGTAGTCACTTTCAGGTTAAGAGGTGGCAGGCAGATCCAAACAAATCAAACAAAGTGAAAAATGTACACCTCAGCTTTCATCTTTACACCTGGAAATGTCAGCAATGCAAGGTGATCATCAAAGAACATTTTAATTATTTTATTTACAAGTTGCCTTTTGCAAACTTCTATAGAACGGACCAGAGCCGTATACAGTAATACAGCTCTGGAATGGACAAGCAAGCAAGAACAAAAATCCATGACTGTACCCATGTATCTATGCTCCTATGCATCTTACACATGTTCTGAGGTATGTTTAAATTTGCAAACATAGGCAAACGTTTACGAACGTTTGCAAACAGGGGTCCGTCCGTTGCACAAAAGCAGAATTAAGACATCCGGGATAAGTTACTGAGCTGCGTTCAATGAATCCAAAACAAGAGCGTACAGGCTTAATTGGTTGCACAACGAGCAAGCCAGGATGAGCAGACACGGATTCACCAAGCCAGGTGAAACCTATCCTGGATAAGTGCGCGCTCACGGCTCCCTCAAATAGACCCCGCCACCGATCACAGATTCACTGATTCACCGATTCACCATGGCAACTAGAGTGGCTTCATTGCTTCTTCTACAGTGTGAAGTAGGTAGCGATAGCCTTTTCACAACAGCAACAAACAGCAACACCTCTGTTTAGGAGAATATTGCAACTAGTTACGTGACCACCACGTGCAAAATGGTTAGGCACTCCTGTGACGTCGCATGACAGGTCGGGAATGCCGAGTATGTAAAAGTTAATTATTGATCAAAAAAGTTTAAATAATGACAGTGGGTCTAGGTATATGTGATAACAATGTGTAGTGGGCAGTGGAATAACTATTGATTTCCGTTTGTGGTGACTGCTGACTGAGATAAGGGATGAGATTAAATAGATCCTGGAACTTAGCCTGGTCTGGAGCAGGCTAGCTCCACAGAATAAATCGCCATGGTAACTTATACCATAACATATCCTGCTGCCCCCTATCCCGCTTTTGTGCAACTGGATCACGGATAAATTGAGCCAGGATAACCAAGATATCCCGGCTTAATCCCTTATCCTAGTTTTGTGCAATAGTCCCCAGGTTTCTGTTTGCCTTGTTTTTGACAAACGTTTGTAAAAACTTGCAAACAGTCTGAGGATGTAGTTTTCCGCGAACATATGGAGCTGTACATCAGCTTGACGAAGGTAATAATGCAATGACAATGGAATGTTGACACCAAATCGTTCAAATTTAACTGTTCAGAGAAAACATGTCCGCCACAAAAGTTTGCTGAATTTGAACGCACCTTTGTGCTTTCTCGCCAGAGATAAAGGATATGCAAAGGCATATGTCCCTTCTTATATGTGATTTGTTGTCTTAACTACTCTCAGAGGTCTGAGCTGTTTCTTTATGTATGTGGGCTTTGCTCAAGGATGTGTAATGTATGGACATGCATTAATGTTCTTAAGCCAACACATTGTATTCTCTCTCACAACCGCATCAGTATTTGTTTACACACTGACACAATCACACAAGGTCGCACAATCTCTCATATGTACAGGTTCACAACCATGCACAGATACTTACACAGGCGCGCGCGCACACGCACACACACACACACACACACAAACACACAGAGTCACATACACAGTTACATGAAGACATGCATACTCAAACATGTATAACACACTCACACACATTCTCAAGCAGACTCAGACAAACACTGACAAAAATAGAGACCATCACCTCACACTGGTCTAATATTAGGAATTGTTTATTAGGAGCGAAGGACGTGTTTCGCCGTAAGTTTCTTCTGGTCACGACACCCACAGGTGAAATAAACAATTATCTTATTAGTAAAAACTCAAAGAGGTTCAACATACACACACACACACACACACTCACACACACACACTCATTGATACATTCTCTGTCACACTGTGAAAACTAAGTTGCTTTGCCGCAGGGCTGCACACACGCTGCATGTTCTGAACTGTGGTGGGGGTGGGTGGGTGACGCGGATAGATGGGTGGCGGAGTCAGTAGGAATTTGACATCAACTTGTTACTGTCGATATTTCAAATGGATCTCCCGCTGTATTCAACCATTACACGGAGTCAATAGCCAGAGGGTACAAGGATACCATTACAAAACAATCAATTAGCTATCTACCCGCTTTTGATGACAAGAAAGCGGAAGAGGGTGAACAGGCAAAAAACATGGGTGTGTATTAGAGAAAAAATTAACAGAGATTTTTGTCCATGTCATTGCATGTAATTGTTGTTAAACCTTACAGTTATAATATTTGTCTATATACCATGAGTGATTGTGGCATCAGTGATATTAACAAAAGATACATTTTGCTGAAGTTCTGTCTGTCCTCAGTAAACGTTTTGGATTGAAAGTTGTGTGTTGAAAGATTCATAGAAACTTCAATCATTTTTTTCCCCCAGCATAGCAAAAACTGTTGACAAGAAAAAAATCAGAGCAAGGATTGCTGTTTGATAGCTGTACACTGTCTGAGACGAGTAGTGAATGGAAATAAATAAATAAAAAAAGAAAGTCTACACTATACCTGAGTTTATTATCAAGAAAGCATTTCTGTGCACCATTGTATGAGTAAGCCTTGGGTATTATCCATTGACTGCAACAATGGATTTCTCCTTGAGTTGCCACCAACATCAAAAAAGAATCCGAAAGGAAGGGAAGAGCTGTAAAAAAAGAGGAGTCAAACTTCAGCCGAACCAAAGATGGTGGATGAAAAAAGAACAAGCAAAGAGAATTCGACATCAAAGTCAAAGTCTTGGAGTGCCAGACGACGACTCCTGACTGGGCATCTTTGCCATTCACACAACTACTCGGGTAATCGATGCCAACCAACCCCAGGGGACAGAGACTGTCAGGGAGACCAAGACATGCACTCTTCCACCAGCAACAGGGAGTTACTTCATCACAGACCGGTTGCATGTTTTATGGATGAATTTGACAACTAATTTGTACTTGTAACCTCTCAGAGAGGCACATTTTACTAAAGGGGGCAGATTCTCAGTGAGGATGCCATGGGGACCACAAAAGAGAATGCCATGGACTTTGTTGTATTTTATATTGCAGTGTTCGAGATCATACACTGTTTGGTACTGTCTATGATTTGGGTTATTATGCATAGTGGTGTACAGTATTTACACATAGAGGCGACCATGGTTGGGGTAAATGTTAAAGGGGTGGTTCAGGATTTTGGACATAAGACCTCATTTCCAAGTAAGCAAGTGTGATATTTATCAGTGGAGACCGTTTTCAACACGTTTCATCCAGTCCTTCTAATTGCAGAGTTCGCAGGTGCTAGGCTAGCGCAAGTCAACGGTATGTGCTAGCCTGCCACTAAAAACAGTCTTATCCACTCCACAGTACACCCGAGGCAAATAAATTATAACGCCAGACTATCGATGTAAATGTCTGTATTGATACTGTTATTTCTAACGTTATTCTATCCTTGCATTTCAACGATCGCATTACATTTTGAGGGACTTGTTTCTTACCACGACGGAATTATACTTGCTCCGGTTAGTAGTACTGCGCCGAAAAGTAAACAGTAAAGCGTACTCCAATGGGGATACTTAGTAGTAGCCTTGGTAATATCAGTCCGCTGCTGAGATGCAAAATGACTACTACCAACTTCAGGGACCAAAGTATAACTATTGCAACGCGATGCGAGGGTAGTTGTATTTCTTACACTATTCTATCAACACAGACATTTACATCGATTGTCTGGAATTTGCCTCGGGTGTACTTTGGAGTGGGTAAGACTGTCTTTAGTGGCAGGCTAGCACATACCGTTGACTTGCGCTAGCCTAGCACCTGCGAACTCTGCAATTACAAGGACTGGATGAAACGTGTTGAAAACGGTCTCCACTGATAAATATCACACTTGCTTACTTGGAAATGAGGTCTTATGTCCAAAATCCTGAACCACCCCTTTAAGGCTAAGGGTTTAGACTTATCTATAGGTTTGTGCTGTACTGCAATATTGTGCTTCACTGTACAGTATTTAACTATAAGTACAGTATATTGCAACAATAGGGATTGTGGTATACAATTAGTATGGCAAATATTTTTGGAAATTATTATTAAAATGTATGACATTTGGTAACACTTTACAATAATGGTACACTATTTAGCATTACTTAAGTATTAGTTAAGCATTAACAAACACTTAATTAATCATTATTGCACATATAAATCGTACCCTTAGTAATATAGAATTATTTAGGATATGGGGAATTAATCATTTATAACAAAGAAAAACACACTGATAACACATATTAATTAAGACTCTATAATGAGGAAAACACACATGTTGAAAACATACTTAATAATAATAATTAAGTAAGGGATAATGGACGACACGGTGGTCGTTTAACAGAAATGAATGCACGATCAAAGTTGTGAAATGGCCCGACGCGCACTAGATTAATTCTGTTAACAGACCACCGTGGAGTGCATTACCCTGCACTGCTGTCATTTGCATTGTGTTCAGTTCCTGTTATAATTGAAATGTTTAAATCACTAAAACTGTCTTGTTTGTAGAACTACTTTTTTCTGACACATATCAACTAAATTCTCAACTTGCAGGACAAACTGCTGTTACTAGTTCTAAATGGATGGTTGCTATGGCCAAAGGCCAGTCATTAGTTCTAAATAGATGATTGCTACGGCCAAAGGCCAGTCGTTAGTTCTATCTCTCCCGCTGTCGAGCGGGCATATCCCAGGATTTTTCATGATGAACCTTATCTTTGAAACATCGCTAGCCTACTTCCATCCAACTAAAAGCCACCGCCGTCATATGCTAAATGTTGCTATGTTCTGAAAGTCTGTATTTTACTGCTTGGATGCAACATGACAGTTCATTTAAACTTCACAAATAGTTTGCCAAAATAATATACAGCTGTGATATGGCCAAAAAATGGATCTAATTCATAGGTGTTCAAATAACATAATGTTAATGCACATTCTAAATTACGCAGGACAATAGAAAAACCTATCAGTGGAATAAGTGTTTGTTAATGCTTAACTAATACTTAACTAATGCAAAGTAGTTTACCATTATTGTAAAGTGTTACCTAAAATGTTGCTTGTTATAGACTAAATCCAAAGTAGAAGGCATAGGTAAAGTAAGGGACATACAGAGGGGCTCTATAACAACAGGGAGGGAGGGATATTAGACTATTATGATCAATCAGATAATCTACGATGAGTTTTGTGTAGCTTTAAATTACAGTGAAGTATACTCAAGGCACAAACAGGTCCATGAAGTATTCCAATGCACCATTGTTGCACATTAGTTGAATACTGAATGAAACATATTCTAATATTATAAAGGTGATGTGTAATAGGACTGTAACATTATTGTTATGGACAGCACAATAGTATGGTTTCATGTATACTATATGTAATCATTATGTTTCAAGTGTTGTGAAGTATCTTTCCCATCACTTACAATTGTCCTGTAATGCCAATTTTAACATCATTCATTATGATACAGGGTGAAAACACCTTGGTTTCAAACAGAAACTTGGAATGATGATTGTGCTCATTTCATCTATGCTAACTTGACCCAGAAGTGCTGCATTATTTTGCAAAAACTCCCTTCTCTGTGTCTCCTCGCGATTTTTGCTGCCTGCAGTTCTGACTAGGCATTGAGTCAGCCCTTCTGAACCGACGGTCGTTCTGTATCTAAAAAAAAAGCTCAGCCCTGAGAAAACCCTCAGCCCTGATTCAACTTTAAACACTCACTCCCTGTCAAAGGTATAAGGAATACCCAGAACTGGCGCCCGTGTTAAGAGGAGGCAGCCTGTGTGCATAAAATTATACAGCGGCTCGTTAAAGCAAAAGAAAACTGCATAACAAATGTACCTCGGAGGTATAAATCTATGGGCCCAGCTGTTTGGGAATGCCCCAAAATGACTTCCCTTGTCTATCAAATGGTTGTAGACGAGCGTTACACTTCTCCTGAAGGTGAAGGCCTTGTGGCGTTTCTGCGTCAGATGTTAATATATCAAGCCAGTCTGGAAACAGAGATTGAACTAGACCTGTTTTCATGGATCGCTGCTAGCCCATCTTATTAATAATATCGCCTCAGTAGGCTATAGAGTAAAGTTTTGTAATGTTTGCAAAGCTTTGGTGCAGTGAAAACCCTGGAGTAAGTTGCACGGAATTACACGCAATGTTTACTTAAAGGGACACCAGGCAAGCCTGATGCTTTTTCTCTACGAAACTCCCCCTCGCTCGTCTGAAGCTCTTTTCCTTTTCTTTGCGTCTTCTGTCAAGGGTTTTCGCTGCTTCTTTCCCGGCTCTGCCATTATACACACGTTTGCAACAATCTCTAGCGTTTCGTTAGCCTGCTTCTGTGCTGTAAACTGATCCTGCTTCGGTCGGCGGGTAGGATACACCGAACTTGCAAGTGGGATATTCTTCCTACAGGCAGTAGGGGTGGGCGAGAGAGCCTTCATTCGCCCCGTAATGAGTCATTTAACCATTTACCGACTTATGAAGATGATTAATTAACACGAAAACGTTGCCTGGTGTCCCTTTAGATGTGTGTTGAATTCTTAATGTTTCCAGATCTTCTGGATAATATTAGCTAAGAATGAAATACAACATATTTTGCAAAATTTAACCAGCTAATGTACCAAACAGACAAATGTGATGGGATCTGGGAAACCCTATCACATGGTGAAATTTCACCAGCTTAAGATTTTGATACCATCCAATATCCAGGATTTTGCAAGGACTGTAATCCAGGATGTTGCTTGGATATCAGAATCTTAAACTGGTGAAATTTCACCAGAGGGGGTTGAAATGGACCAGTATTCAATGATTGGTTAAGAACTGGTTTTCCTATCACAAATTTTTCACAAATATTTAAATATTTTCACAGAGTTTAAATATGTAGTGCAATATTGATAAAACAGCTAATAAACTGACACAGAAAAGACTATGAAATTATGGCATAAAGTTGAACATTTTATATTCAGTTGCCTTAGTCACTTCCTAAATGATTGATTAATTGATTGTTTAATATTCTCCTGAAAGTCATGTTGTGAAGATATGTACAGTACATATTGTCAGGGTCAAGCCAAGTGAATGATGTGAAGTGGTATATGGTACCGTATGTATACTAGTATACCGTATGTATACTAGCATTTTGGAAACTGAGATTCTCAATTGTCCTTCAGTATTTCTTCACATACACACACACACCCACACACACCCACTCTTTCTCTCGACCAGGACAGAGTGTTCTTCCTACCTCTCTCCATGGTCTAGCAGCCTTGGAGATCAGGTGTGATGCCTGTTCTTGTCAACCTTGTGAATAGTGCATGTGACTTGCATTGCCCCTTGACAGCTGTGTCTTCAGCCAGGCTTTGATGTGAAGGTACAGTTAGTTTATTTGTGTGTGTGGTTGTGGCTGGGGTTGTCATTGTGGGAGGTCACAGCGGGACCTTTTCCCTTTTTGGGTCAGATATGTTGACAATGAAATCGTACAGACTGATCAAAACATTCACTGCAGAGAAATACTCTAGGTTGGCAGGACATCGATTTTTGACCATGAAGAGAGTTTTATTGTTGGTATTTAATTGGTGTTTATCTGTATTTGCTATCGATTTGTTTGCATGTTTGCAACTGACCATGAAGGACACTCATCAGAAGTGTTGGAGAGAAATAAAAGTTGTGTTTTTTTCAAATGAAATACAGGCACGTTATAAATGACAGCTGCAAGGGCATTACTTTCTTTCTGCCATTGTACTACCCTGCTGTGGACGCCAGATGCATGCATACTAGTAATACCGTGACTGAGTCACACAATCATAACAAAGTTTTACAATGGTAAGTGCAACTAAAAACATTTGCACCTCCCCTGAGGCAAAACATAGCACCTTGATAAGGCTAATATGTTTTTCTCGTTTTGGGTATTCAGTGTTCTTCTATCCAAAGAACAAATACAGCTTTTGAATCCTCTCTGTCAAACATTTTGGTAACACTTTCTATGAAGGTTGTATTTATTATGAATGCATTCATAATGTTTTATAAGGTGTCTATAAAGCATTGTAACGCTCATTATTACCATCTATATGTATTCACAAGTCATCATAACCAACTTCATGATGCATTATGACAACTAATTATGAATGATTATAATTTTAATCTGAATAATGCATTATAAATATTTCAAGATCTGCCGACTCACTTGTCAGTTTTATGATGCATCATAACTACTTCTCTCTGCTAAATGCGTATAGTGATGCATAAAGAGTTTTGACTTCTACTGTAGTCCTATATATCTATAGCTATAAGTATGTAATAAAGTTATAATAATTTATACATCTTCCTACAGCACACAATTATAAACAGCTATGCAATATCGTAAGTGTTATTTGTCAGCTCTAAGTAAAGTGACAAGAATATGACCCTATTATTAACAGATATAAGTTCACTGAATAATGAAAGGGTGCAATGAACTAAGTACTGAGTCTGCCATCTTTACCCCATATGCACAATATTATAAATTACTATGTTAATGTCATTGTCAATGTCAGGTGTTATTTGTCAGCTTTAGGTAAAGTAGAGCAAATGAGGTGTTGTTATATATATAGATATAAGATCATTATAAGCAAATATGAGGCACAATGAAATGAGAGACATGGACATAAAGACAAAAGGAATGCATTTAGTTCACTTTATTTTCATTTAAACCAAAGGTCTATGATTCGAACGATCTTTCATAAGATAGATTTCAGCGGCATTGTGAGTTTTATTCCAATAATAACCACCACCACAAAATATAGGACCATGCCGTGCCACTTGTGTTTGTGTAATGTGCTCAGAGCATTGATAATTATGTGTGTTGGTTTAAATGAAAATAAAGTGAACTAAATGCATTCCTTTTGTCTTTATGTCCAGGCTCTCATTTCATTGTGCCTCATATTTGTTTATAATAACATATCTATTTATAACAATACCTCATTTGCTCTACTTTACCTAAAGCTGACAAATAACATCTATGACATTAACATAGTAATTTATAATATTGTGCATATGGAGTAAAGATGGCAGACTCTGTACTTAGTTCATTGCACCCTTTAATTACTCAGTGAACTTATATGTAAGGGATAATGGATGACACGGTGGTCTGTTCACAGAAGTTAATGCACGGTTGAGGTTAATGCACTACGCTTCGCGTCGGGGCCGTTTAAACCTCGTAGTGCATTAACTTCTGTGAACAGACCACCGTGGAGTCCATTATCCCGCTTATTCCACTGTTGCCACTTGCGTTGTGTTCATTTCCTGTTACAATTTAAACGTTTTAATCGCTAAAACTGTCTTGTTTGTAGAACTAATTTCTTCCGACACATATCAACTAATTTCTCAACTCACAGGACAAACTGCCGTTACTAGTTCTAAATGGATGGTTGCTACGGCCAAAGGCCAGTCGTTAGTTCTATCTCCCGTTGTCAAGCGGGCGTATCCCAAGCAGTGTTTCCCACAGAATTGGATTCAATTTGTGGCGGTAGCTGACTTTGACAACGGGGGGGGGGGGGGGGGGGGGGATTAAGATCGTCTTGGTAGTGTATAGGTCTAATTGAGTGCCTGTCACTTTAAGACGTTTGAGGGAACCCTTGCAATTGTAACACAGTTGAAAGGCTGCTGATGTGTGGATGCAATTCATAACGTTTTCTACATAGTTAAAATAAAGGTTCGTACTTCTCCTTGGGACAAGCACATTTGAATTTTGGAAAACACTTTTCCATTTACATCGGGATTTTGCAAACATTCAGTGTCAGAGTCAATAAAATGAGCCCTTCAACGAAATTGACAAGCAGCTGTAAGTAGCCTAAGCATGCTAAATTCGACATCCAAACAGTATTCTAACGTTAGCTTTGAGATACTGCTTGATTTCATAACTTAACTTAGTTTAGTCTCTTCAATGTGGCCTACTATGTTGTGATAAGACCTTAGCAGAGTTCACTTCAATGCAGCAGTTTTGAACAAATTTGCGCAGCATGGTCACGATGCTAAGCGGATTTAATAGCAATTTAGCCAGACGTCTTCTATGCAATGCTTCTATGTGGCAACAACAATCCTTCAACAATCGAGAATATTTTGTTAAATGCACATGCAGAGGAGTGACAGCGGGCTACGAGAGAGAACGGGGCGGGGCAAGGAAAGGCTGCGTGCGTAAAAAGCGCAGCTCAATGGCAATGCAAGGATTTGACCTTATATGTAATTTAAATTAAATTAAATTAAACATAGAAAATTCATCTGTGGCGGCCGATTTTCATTTCATGGCGCCCCGCCACAGATTAGTCAAAGTATGGGAAACACTGCCAAGATTCTGATGAACTTTAGCTTTGAAACATCGCTTTTACTTAGCCTGCTGTCATCTATCTACCTAAAAGCCACCTCCGTCATATGCTATAATGTTGCAATGTTCTGAACGTCTGCATTTTACAGCTCGGATGCAACGTGACAGTTCATTTAAACTTCACAACGAGTTCGGCGAATTAATATACAAGTGTGATACGGCCAAAAAAATGGATCTACTTCATAGGTGTGCAGATAACATACGGTTAATGGTCGTTCTAAATTACGTAGGACAATGGGAAAATCAACCAAGCAGTGGAATAACTGTTAATAATAGGGTCATATTCTTGTCACTTTACTTAGAGCTGACAAATAACATTATGAAATTTATAAAATTATGATATTGCATAGCTGTTTATAATTGTGTGCTGTAGGGAGATGTATAAATTACTTATTACATATACTTATAGCCAGTGGCGTAACTATAGTAGGTGCAGCAAGTGCAGTCGCACCAGGGCCCGTGACCTCCCGGGGCCCGTCGCTACCCCCGCCCTGCCTCCTTTTTTTTTTTTTTTTTTAGAACTTTAGAATGTTAGAGCACGGAGAGTGAAGCGTCACTTTGACGATCTATCGGAAGATGAGCGCTTAACCGATGCATTGAGATACTTCAAAGTGCAGGTATTTAATAAACTGGACATCATAATCAGTCAGCTCTCCCAAAGATTTGCAAGTATGCGAGAAACTTGTCATGTGTTTGAGTCTTTACGTCCTATGACCCTTCAACTCGCAGGTGATGATGAACTGCTTGAAAAGGCAAGACGTTTGTCAGACCATTATAGCAGGGACATTGCACCGACATTCCCAACAAAACTCCTCTCATTCAGGTCTTGCTTTAAAGCAGAGATTTCACAGAAGTCATCTATTTTTCAACTTGCCAAAATGCTGGTGGTAGATTAAAACAGTGACAAGTTCTGAGTGTGCCACGACACTTATTCTAAAGATTATGACAGTGTAACATCCACATTCGGGGAAGTGTGTAGGCTACTCATGTTGTTTCTGACATTGCCTGTGACTGCGCAACAGCTAAGCGATCTTTTTCCAAACTCAAACTTATTAAGACCTATACCTAAGGAACAGCATGGGGCAGGAGAGGCTCCGTGGGTTAGCTATCCTGTCCATTGAAAATACGAGAGCCAGAGCATTAAATATTGAGAACATCGTTGACGATTTTGCACAACGAAAGGCTCGTAAGATGGCCTTCTTCTAATGGCCTAATTCACGCATATTGGGGATTTTATGCATATGAATGATTTTATTTGGTTTCTAATAAGTTAGGCTACATTAAGTTTTGTTTCTGCGCAGTGCGAGTTTATAAGCAAGCAATCTACGCTTGCAGTTTCCGCAGAGGGTTGAAGAGGCGCATTGAGTGTTCCCATAATTCCATGCGAGTTGATGTTAATGCAGTAATATTAGATTACCCTGGCCTGCAGGCTGTTAATACAATTATTTTTTAATGTTTTCACATGTAATGGATATATAGTCGTGTGTTTTTTATTTGAAATTGTAATCTGTAACTACTAAACTACTTCGGTGCCTCAGCTCTTTTACAAAAACAATTGAAGTCACCCTTAATGTGTATTGCATGTATCAGAGCTAATACATTCTGGGCCAAAGTTCTTCGGTATGGGGCCCGCGTAACGCTCTCGCACCTGGGCCCACCATTGGCTTGTTACGCCACTGCTTATAGCTCTAGATATATAGGACTACAGTAGAAGTCAAAACTCGTTATGCATCACTATACGCATTTAGCAGAGAGAAGTAGTTATGATGCATCATAAAACTGACAAGTGAGTCGGCAGATCTTGACATATTTATAATGCATTATTCAGATTAAAATTATAATCATTCATAATTAGTTGTCATAATGCATCATGAAGTTGGTTATGATGACTTGTGAATACATATAGATGGTAATAATGAACATTACAATGCTTTATAAACACCTCATAAAACATTATGAATGCATTCATAGGGCGTTATAAATACAACCTTCATAGAAAGTGTTACCAACATTTTTATGTCAACACCTCATAGGAGACATTTATCATGTCAAAACACAAACACTTGTAAATGAACAGAACTTAGGTTGCTATCAAAATAACATTTAAAACAAAACAAAAAATCCATATCCAAAATCTGTACATATGTTGGAGACTCCATTCTTCTTCTTGTAAATCAATGTGGCATCCAAATGAGTCATTATTTTAAAGTAGAAGAACTACATGGTGTTGCTCAAATGACATGTCTGTCTTCTACATGGTGTTGCTTTAATGACATGCCTGTCTACTACATGATGTTGCTTTAATGGCATGTCCTCTAATGCACTGCCATTATTGTCAATCTGCAATGTTTAAGATGTGTAAACTAGAATTAGACAAAGATTGTGTGACAAATCAAATTTCATTCCAAATGCTTCTGCACATCTTCCCCCTCACCCATGTCCACTAATATGCTAGACATCCTAGAGGCCCAATCACTGACTTTGCACTCCTCTGAACCTCTACATGGTTTAAAGCTGGGGATCACTAGGAGTCTTCAGAGGGGGTATCTCTGTATTAGTGTCCACACAGGCGCTCCGAGCATGCCTGCCAATATTCAGATACAGACTTTCAAAAGCATTTCAGAATATAAAAGGGAAGAAAAACGAATACTGAAAAGGGGAAAAAAATGGCAGAGCATTTTATCCACAGCACCACATGAAGAGATGGTATGAGTAAAAAATAAACACATCCTACAATAATTATATTTAGCCTATTAAAATAGTTGTTTGACATTAAACATGGTTTGTTTGTAAACATATAAAAACAACATCACATCACATTTTATGCGCACCAAGACATGATTAGATGTTATGGGTTAAAAGCATTGTACAGTAATGATGTTTACAAATATAGCTGTTCGACATCACAGTTTTTCTCAGTCGCTTTGGTGCAGTAATAAAATCACCATTAATTGCTTGAATTTCCCCTGGGGATCAATAAAGTATCTATCTAATCTAATCTAATCTAATTACTGTTTGCACAACAGTTAGTGCTTTTCTAAGAAGGGTATGTATTATCTAATCTACAGTATCTTTGAGGGAGAAGGGTATGTATCATCCAATCTACAGTATCTTTGAGGGAGAAGGGTATATCATCTTATCTACAGTATCTTTGAGGGAGACGGCGAATAAGCTAATTTCCCAAAATGTTGGCGTGATCCTGTATGGCGGGAATCACACTGGAAATAATGAAGCGGCAGCGGTAAGCGTAAAGCCACTTTCAGACCATAATAAGTTCTATCTCGTTCCTAAGTAACACAAACGGTTTACCTAAACTGGCAATTGAATACGCTAGCGTTGCACTTTGAAAGTTGAACTAAGTTTTTTTTTTATTTTTTTTTATATATTTTTGTCCTTTTATGCCTTTAATTTACAGGACAGTGGAGGATGACAGGAAGCGAGTGGGGGAGAGAGTCGAGGTGGGATCGGGGAAAGGACCACGGGGCGGGAATCGAACCCGGGTCGCCGGCGTACGGTACAGGTGCCCCAGCCAGCCGCATGGTTCGACATGGTTGCTATGCTGGTTGCTATGGTGGTCGCTAGGTTGACATTACAGGGGTGGTTTCTAGGTTGTTGCTAGGGTAATTAGTTAGTTGCTAGTAAGCCATCTTAAGCTGACTGCATAAAGTGATTATTTTAAGAGATACATTTTCAAACCAGAACTGTGTATAGGTCATGGTTAAAAACGTATCAGAATCTCAGAAATAATCACGTAATGCAGCCAGTTTAAGATTTTTTAAGAAGTCAGATTTTTTAAAGGCAATCAAATTTCTGCTGACTCTCTTCTGGCTGCGGTTAAAGGCCAGCGCCTCCTGAGAGGCCTGAAGGGTCAGTTCTGAGGTTGTTGGCTGCTGGAACCGAAAAAAGGACTGCATTTTCTTAAAAGACAATGTGACTGAAGTGCGGGCAAAGTTTGCACAGAAATGTACGATTTTTCCCACCCTCATCGACCTTGTCATAAAACTTGTTTATGACAAGTTATGACGCCAAGTTATGACGCCTCCTTGCTGCTTTGTCGTCTACATCAGCATTTCTCAAACTTCTTTGACCTGAGGCCCAGTCAAGGCATACTTTGGGGTCATAGGGCCCACCTACATGAACCCACCCCCTCCTCCCAACCCCTATCAAATTGTAATGATATCACAATTATTATTTTTATACTATATTGCTATACATGCACTTCAAAACAGTCAATGTTTAAAGTGCTAAGATTGTTCACAAAAGTTTGTGAAAGCATGCACATCAGAGTACTGCTTTACTAATGTAAAATATAATTAGGACTACACTAGTTTCTTTGTTTTTGCATTGTTGCATGATGCTTGCATGAGAAATACTTCTCAAAACAACAGCAATTATATGGGTGCCGTTGTTTTGGGATGTTTCCCTCATGCAAGCATCATACACTGATAGAGTATATATATATATGCTATTTAATTACATTTCATTTGAATGCCTGAATGTAAGAATTCAGGAAACACAATACCAGCTTTTAACATTTCTGTTGTTTACTAGTTTATGTAAATCACATAACACATGAACTGTTCATACTACTGATAGCCCATTACTGTACACAATAATACTGTGCCCATTCATTAACATATATTAAACATCAGGCGTCTTGTTTACACATTTAAACCATATTTGCACTTCGAATTTCGCTTCCAAATTGTAGTAACTACATCTACGAAGTCTAAGGAAGATAACCATGTAGTCTGTTCATAGATAAGATACATTTTGACAGAACTACAGACTTCGTGAAAGTAGCCTAGTAGCCCTACCTAAAAAGACTCCATTCACTTCATTGCAAAATCGCGGTTGGTCTGTTTACACATTAAAACCATATTTACACTTCGAAATTCGCTTCCAAATTGTAGTAACTACATCTACGAAGTCTAAGGAAGATAACCATGTAGTCTGTTCATAGATAAGATACATTTTGACAGAACTACAGACTTCGTGAAAGTAGCCTAGTAGCCCTACCTAAAAAGACTCCATTCACTTCATTGCAAAATCGCGGTTGGTCTGTTTACACATTAAAACCATATTTACACTTCGAATTTCGCTTCCAAATTGTAGTAACTACATCTACGAAGTCTAAGGAAGATAACCATGTAGTCTGTTCAACGATAAGATACATTTTGACAGAACTACAGACCTCGTAAAAGTAGTACCTAAAATGAGTGTGATAAATGGCCATCACGTAAAGCATATAGCATATGACCATAGATATATACACGGCCAGGGCCTGAAGTTAACTTTTTTGGCCACCAGCCACTGTGGCAGGTGAATTTTGAAATCCACCTGCCACAGTGGTTTTTTACCAGCCAAAATTATTTTGTGCCCAAAATAAAGGTGAACGACTCAGAAAATGCATAAGAATGGTTCTTGAACTTGTACAGAATACACATTACAGTACTCAAGTAAAAGTAAAAAAGTACTTTGTTAATAAACTACTCAAGTAGGCCTAACAAGTTACTTTTTTGTAGGCCTACATTTTTATATTTTTGATGGACCTTTAAAGGGATACAAAAGTATCCTTCATGCCTATTTGCTTTTCTCCTCCTCTGTAGGCTAATCATATAGTCAAACATATTTTAAAAGCCCAATTCAAATATATTTTATATTTATATTTATATATACTTTGTCATAGCCAGAATAAGCATTACGTGGCTATGGATTGAAAAGCAGTCTTCCAATACATTGCAGCTGATTCTTCTGCTTTGCATTGCTAGAAGTCTGGTTATAACTCCACCATACAGACAATGTAACCTAAAAACAATGGCTATATTATGGGTAGACCTATATTTAGGCTATAATAGCCTAGGCATATCCACTCGGGCAGAGCGACAGAGCAGGCTATCTGTTTTCTCAGCCGACCGTCTCATGTCATGTCCTGCAACATTGAGGCTACATAAATGAATGCTAGGCTTTTTCTAACTTGTATGCTCGATTTCCAGTGCATTTGATTTGCTTGTAAATTAAGTTGTAGGCCTACTTTCCTTGTCCAATGTGATTGTTGAACGATGCTGGCCAGAAATGAATATACGTGAAAGTTTCCGTGTCATGTCATAGCCTACCTCTAGTCTCGTTGCAACTCTGGCAGCCTCACCAGAAGATGCAGCAACTGTACGTCATTGTGTTAACTGAGCTGTTAGCTAGGCCAGGCATTACTTTTATAATCGTGGGCTAACGCATTCTGAAGCCCTGTTTCTTTCCTCCCAGGGAGAGGTGCGCTTTTCCCTCTTCGAGATACTTTCTCCAATAATAAACTTGTACTCGTAATGTAAGTAAAGTAAAAGAGTAAAAGTAGTAGTAGATTATTGGCTCAAAAATGTACTTGAGTAAGAGTAAAAGTAGGCTACCGTTTTGAAAAAGTTAAGTCGTTTGCCGTTCCTCGAAAAAAAAATGTAACGCGTTAGGCTACTACCCACCCCTGCAAATGGGTTTGATCTCGCTTTCTCCGAGCCATAGCCTACAAACGGCAATCTGGACAGTGCATCTCCTTGCTCAGTGTTGTGTTGTCTTATTGGCTACCCGCCAACGTGGCAGGTACATTGACAGTTTCACCCGCCAATCACAAAAGTTACCCGCATTTGGCGTGTGGGCGGGTGCCAATTTCATGCCCTGTACACGGCATATGACAACAGCAAATAGCTAACGTTTACGTTAGCCTAACTTGCTTATCGTTGACGTTGACCCGACACGTTCATAAGTTAGACCATAGACTGATAAGGACGTCCATCAAACTAAAAGGGTTCGTTCTTCGATTCCGTGTGCATCCTGTGTATCTTTCGTGCTGCTATCCTGTTACCTCTTCCTGCTGTTCTGGCATCAAGGTTTCACGCGAGATTACGCCACATCCCAGAGAGTTGTGTTGTCTCAAGATGGCGCCCGTCTGTGTGAATGAGACGTGAACGGTACTGTTTTTCTTTTTAATAAACTGCCTGTAGACTTACACAGTTCTGAATGCTTCGGTTTACATGTAGATACCCTCATTATGCTACGGTGTAGTGTGTTGCTATTTGGAGCCTTGGTAGCTATTTATTTTTACATCGTTGTTTGGTGGGTCAGGTGACGAGCCGTCGAATCACAGCACAGCACCCAGAATGCATTGCAACACACTGTCATGAAGGGACTCATCGTTAGGTCGGCTTTAAATAGCATACAGAACCTATAGTAATTTAACTTTGTCTGTAAGCTCCACAGATCGTGGCAAGACAATTTAATTGATTGTGGACTTCTTGCCGGGCAATGATGAGTAACTTAACTTGAATAGTAATGCTGCGTGGATGTGCATGATATCTGCATGAAAGTGTGTTTCTCAATGTAATAATCTATACAACTGTACACATGACTAACTTCGAATGGAGCTAGCTGGGCATAGGACTGGGCTGAATGGATTGGTAAAATACTTTATTTTTTATTTTTTTAATGACCTATATGAACATGGTTTGGCTTTAAAAAAAAGATGAGACAGCGCTTCGCAAAATGTATGCACTCCGCGAGTAAGCACTATTTATTTAGTATTCCTATTTTACTCTGCTGTAAATAGCAAACTTCTTGTGACAGGCAAAAACTATCTCCAAAGAGCTGTATCTACTGACAAAATAATGTTTCACGATTCTTGCGAGATTTGTCAGGCCGCCATTCTTGAAGTTGCATGGTTTTCAATTTGCTATGTCTATGCTGTATAGCTATGCTAGGTGAACGATTTGATCAAATTGGCTTCGTAAAGGTGAAATTCTTGCCTAGTGTACCTTTAAAGTGTACTGACGGAAGTATGCCATTTGAGACCGAGTGCTAGACATTGTTGACGCATGCCTGGGATATCTGGTATTGCACTGTCTAACGTTGTAGTAGCGGGTCGGAGCAGTACCTTTTTCATCTGTTGTGCCTATGCCAACATTTTCATCGGGATGAATAAAGTGTCTGTCTGTCTGTCTGATTATGTATGTATGTATCTATCTATCTATCTATCTATCTATCTATCTACAGTATCTATCTATCTATCTGCACCATGGGAAAAGCATCAAGAATGCTGAAGATCCCTTTCTATGTGGGCAGTGCTGACATTATCATGTGCATACTGCGGCTTCTCAATGGATCTTGACCTTGGCCTTGAAAAGGTTTAAGTTCATGGTGTCATGTTTGGACATCCACACTTTCGAACGCTTCACAGAGTGAAATGCTTTGCTAAGGTCAATCAAGAGCATGTACACAATAGTGGTGGTTTTTTGCACCCTGCATATGTCATGCATCTGTCTGACTGTGAAGATCATATCCATTGTGTTGTGGACAGGACAGAAACTGCACAGGGAGGATTTCTTCACATAGTGTCAATAACAAATGAGACTGTGTCTACCTTAAAAATGTGGACCAGTTCCCCTACCTTTGAAGACAAGACACTGTGAGCTGTACGTGGGGCCTTTTGCAAAGCTCTGCAGCAGACTGCAAAATAACCTACTTGCAAAGACCATGATACCAAAGTCCACAACCTACAGCAGCACCAAAGAGAGTGCCCTAGTCCACCTCCAACACCTCACATCGGTGCCCACACTGGAGGAAGTTCTCCTTAGATCTACTGGAACCGGTCAGCTAGGTGTCCCCAGTGTGTCTGTGTGTGTTTGAGTTTGAGTGCGCTGCGTGGTGAGCTACAGGCTACAACATTGAAAACACATTGATTGTCAAATAATGACATAGTTGGTATAAATGCGGAGCAGCAAGTTTTCAGGGATATTGGTTAAATAACAGTAAACGAATGAGACGTTCAAAGCCTAGTGCTGTAGAATAAAGAAAAGTGCAGGTGAAAAACTTATCTCCCAGATATGGGTGCTGATCTTCAGCCTAAATCGTCAGGTTGCTAGCAGTGGAACGTAGCAGAGGGGGCGACAATGTAATAAGGTAAAATCTGATTCTCACCATGTCGCCGAATCAGGGGAGCCCTGAGCTCTTTCCCCGCAATAATACAGTCCTATAACAGGGTGATATGGGACAGTGACACTCAAAGTGTGTTCCTATTGTCACGTTTAAATGAACAACTAACAGACGGCATTATATTAAATAGGTAGGCCGATTTCTGTATAATAGACTGTATTAATAGCCTAATATGTTTATGTTACGTGAAAGCCTAATTGCTTAATAGTAGGCTACCATGTTTTCCATGAGGCCTGGTCATAATTGTCCCGCAACATTTTTTAATTTTTCCGTGCAGTCCAGTAGCGCTGGAAAGTAGCAACGTTGAGCTCCCCCACACATTGAAACCAGCCCCGATCTGCACGCTGCAGCCAGGGGCGTCTGCGAAGGTAGCACACAGTCGAAAGTGGCACACAGTCTATGACCATGGGAGTGACATATTCCTATTTCGCCCAGGGCGCAGAATTGCCTTCTGCCGGCCATGAATGTACACTGTATTCACATGTCTATATTCACCTGAATACTACCACTTTGGTAGAATATTTCTGTTACTGTGCAGTATAGACATATGTGCTAGTGATTTATTCATGACTTTACCATAACCATAGGGTTGGATATCACCTCCATGGTTGCATATTCAAATGAAAACCTCCAGTTTGACAGAAAATAATAAATATGAAAGATATCAAAGATATTATATAAACATAATAGGCTATGTTTTTGTGCCAATGCTTTTGAAAGTGGATATGTTTGAATGCTAATTGATGCTTACAGCCCCCTGATTACAGCTGATGAAGGATGATGAAAATGGAGGTTATATCCTGAGTTTATTCTTCAACTGTATGACTAGATTCCTTCATATGTTGTCAACGGCACTCTTTCCAGAGAAAAAAAAGAAGGTGAGTGCTCCACTGTGTGTGTGTGTGTGTGTGTGTGTGTGTGTGTGTGTCCCTTTGAGTCCAAGGGCTGACGTGGTTGAAAGGGACAGAACTGGATGCTAATGGCAGGTGGCAGCCTCAATCTCTCTCGTCTCATTACAGTCTTTCACAGAGGCCTCCCTGTATACAGCACAATTTCATTATCACCCCCCTAACAAGCCGGCGACAAATTAGAATGCAATCCCTTTTCATCTGCGATTGAAACTCATTTTTTTTATACAATAAACAAGATGAGTTGCAATCAGAGGCTAGTAAATTGTCTCTGCACAGCCTCATTCAGGTGGCTAAGTCTCACAAATATGGCTCATCAGCCCTGAACTGAACTGCAGGTGTGCAGGACAGATGACTTTTTTTGTCCGGGAGAGTGTGTGTGTGTGTGTGTGAGTGTGTGTGTGTGTGAGTGTGTGTGTGTGTGTGTTGGGATGGGGGGATTGAAGAGATTGGCTCGTCACGTTCCTTGTCTGTCCTGTTTTGCTCTGATTGGTGTTCACTGATGTGCTCTTCTGTTTTTATCATGGAGAGAATCTAAATGGTAAAGTGTCGTGTGACTCCCCTCTTTGTGAAATCTCAAGTTTAAAAAAGAAGTGTGTTGTAGAAGAATTTCTTTTTTTTCTCTTCTTTTCAAAAAGCACACGCTTAAGAATCATTCGTGTTGCTGTCTTTATGTGCTACTCATTGTGAGCATCTCTCCTTTACTTACTTATGAAAAATCATGTGGATGAATGGAGTGTCTGATTGGAGTGACTGCATAATAAGGGTGTGTGTGTGTGTGTGTGTGTTTTCAACACTTCATTCCTCTGCACGGACTGCCATTTAGTTCTTATCCCTCTCATCATGAACTAATGTTGAGCTGACTCTTCTCTTCATTGTTGTAATATTTATGTTAAAGTGATTGTTTTTGTTTATATTTAAAATTATTAGCAGATGGTTTTGTCCAAAACAACACCAATAAGGACCAAAGAAAACACAGCGGAGAGGTAGCTCACACCTTCAGCTTTCCCAGAGAAACTCCACACAGGGTTTTGTTTTTGTTTGGGGCACAGGCTGCCTCCACTTTGTTTGATTACAGTTTTCGGAGGCTGGGCTACAGTGTACTTATGGAATGTACTTACGGAATGGGCAGCTTGAAGATTTTTAGAAGATTGCTGAATGTGAAAAATATATATATGGGTTTGAAATCGCATATAATCGCTGACTGCATCTTCAGAGGTCCTGAGCTAATGGGTTAGGGCAATGTGTAATCTACACACCCGCCTACAGGGTTTGAAACATCTATCCTGCTGACAGCAACAGTGGACCGACACACTCTGTCTTTTTCCCCTCTCATCTTAAATATTGACCCGTGCCTGTATGACATGAGTTATCAGTATCAGGTGATGTGAGGGTCAGTAAAGACCTTACTAACTTGCTAGCCAGCACGTGCCTGCTTCTTCTTTAGCTGTAGGCGGTATTGACTTTGTCTTGACTGATCAATGTGCACAGTCGTTGAGAAAGGCCGGTGGGAGCTGGTGGTGCAGGGGCTGGACAAAGCTGATAGAACACATGTCAGTTCAAATGACAGTTACTCACATATCCGCAACATACCTCTGCTGTCCACATTTCTGTCCGTGCATTGATTGCTACAATAGACTCAAATAGAGTATTATTGACTAAATATGTTGTTAAGTGAATACCGTGGTACAGGGCTTGCAATATTGATTTGCAATCGATTGAGTAAGAGAGTTCCTTGGAAAACTCGCTCCAGAATTGGACATTGAATATTAAAATGTATTACTACTGGCTAATAATGAGTCATTATCATTAGGACACCCAGAAACACACACTCTCTCTCTCCCTCTCTCTTTCTCTCTCTCTCTCACACACACACACACACACACACACACACACACACCCTCACAGAAACTTTTAATGAAGTGCTGTATCTATTTGAGTGTGATATGATCATATTAAGCAGTGGCTACAGAGTGACTCATGAATTAAGGGCTGTCTGTGTCCCATGCAACTGAATGGTAATAAGACATTCTACCTGCTCAATTAAGTTAATGGGATTCGTTTGTCAAGCACGGACCATGAAACTATGATGAAATCCATTCCATTTAGTCTGACACAGGACCAGCTTTGCTGCTGTGTCTTTATGCCTTTTCATGTCTGTAATTAGCTTTATGCTTTCAGATTTAACTTGGATTTCCTCAAATTACTTCATTTTGCCGTCATAATGTGAGAATAGAGATGTTAGACCCAGAGTTTTTTTTTTACTTTTATTTTTATAACCCTCATGAGTGAGCAAAAAGAATTGATATTAGAACAGTTGACAAAATCTCTTTGTAAGTGTAATAATTTCTTGATTTGTATGGAAAAATTAATAATCCCTCGGGGGGCTATCACAATGAGTCTTGTAAGATTCCATCATCCACACTTTTCTTTTAATGCCAACATTGTCTAAAGCACAACAATTTCTTTTTTTCCCTTCAAATTCTGTGAATAAAAGTGAGAAGAAGGTGCCATCATAAGTGTTTCTTTCCAAGATGGCTGTGTGCCATTGACTCACAGACGTTTGAATCCCATGGCCTTAACATGACCACTCTATCCTTACTCAATACCAGCCGCTGTACAGGTCACCATAAAGAGATATAAGCACAGTGAAGGAGTTGCAATTGACATGAATTGACACGAGTGAGCCTCAAGTGGTGGTATAATACTAGAATATTCTGGAAAGGAATGGATGTCACCCTTTTCACTAGGGTGACTAACAGTTCAGGCTACCCACTCTATGAGGGGATGAGAGAGAGAGAGACATCTGTGAAGGATGAGAAATTGAATAGAAATGAGAGAGAGAAGCGGTCCTTGAGCAGTGGAGATTTATAAAGGGTGAACATAATCTCCTGTGTTATCAGGGGCTGGTTAGTTCTCCTGAGGCGTGACACAGGCTCATTAGTATTCCACTGTCGATGAGTCGGAGAAGAAAATGGAGGGAGGCAAGCATATATATGAACAACAGCAACAACAACAACAACAACAACAACAACAGAAACAGCAACAGCATCATCAACAACAAAAACATGCTATGACCTTCTTGTGGTTTTTCCCCATCCCGTTCTCGTTCCGTTTCCCCTTTCTCTCAGATTAGTCTCTGTTGGGACTGTATGCTTCATAAACAAACACAAAACAATTTCCTGACTAAATTGCCAGGAGGAGTTGTCAAGGAGATGCTGTTCTCGTTTCCTTTTTTTTCCTTGCTTCTTTAGGACAAACATTCTGTCAGATGGCCCAGTGGTTTGCTGGGAATAGCATGCGCAAGACGTCTCACACTTTCACACACAGGAGGAGAAAGAGAGAGAGGGACACAAAGAGAGAGAAGGACACATGAAGAGATAGATAGAGAGAGAGAGAGATTCACTTTCAAACTGTCCTTGCCATCTCGCCGCAGTAGGTAGTATAAGACATCACTGAACCCAATAGTATTGTCATCTTTCAGAGAGAGAAACCGCGTCCCAGTCCTTCTCCATTAACCCCTAACCAAGACCTCTTCCAGAGAAGGCATGTATGTGGTTGCATCTGTCACATATTGCTTTATCTGCCTCGCTTGCGCACACTCACACACACACACACACACACACACACACAAGGTCATACACACGCCTACTAACAACATCCACCCACCCACACTGACTTGAAAGACACACACACACATACACAATACTTTTGAAAGTGACTTGCTGTTTGTCCTCCATTGTCACAGACAGTGTGTCACATACTGTAGTGGCAAAGCATCAAAGCAACCCAGCTCTCTGTTTCTCATTCGGCTATTGAGTAGAAAATGAAATTTCCAGTGAACTGAAGCATTAAGCAACATCAACAGCATCCTGAGAAGCCTTCCACAGCTCAGCTGGCTGTGTTCTTCACGGAGTGCTGAGAGGACAGCTGTCATGCTCCTCCAGTTTTGGTGAAATGGGAATCACACACAAGCGTTGATCTGTCTCTTTCCTCTCCTGCTGTTTGTTTTGTGTGGAGTTCTCTCTCGCCCTTTGTCTCATCTCATATTCTGATTTACGCACTCACACAACTCTGTTTCTGTCTGTGGCAGACTATATGTAAGAACTGTAGAACTAAGTCTTCCTCAATTATGAAAAAGTCAACTTATTTTTTCAGCATGTTTTGCTTTTCTGGATAGTGTAAGTGCTATGTAGTAAGAAACTTAAATAAAACACTGCGCTAGTTCATTATTTCATCAGCTGATTAATCACAACAAATGTAATCAGAAACACTCTTGATACCACCTCTGGTGCCCCCACTGGTCAAATAGTGTCAGTGCAGATACTGAGTGAATATTAGGGAGGATACGTCGTTCACCTGTAAAGATGTAAACAGTAAACATGAGACCACCTATTCTTTCTTCTGATTCTCTCATTGTGTTTCCTTTACATTCATTACTTTTTCTTTTATACTGGCACTTTGTCCATCTCCTATAAGGTCTGTAGAAAGCAGGATGCAACTCTCCTATGAGCTCCACAGCTGTATGTTGATGCGGTGTCAGCCATATTGATTGAAATGGGGGTGTGGATCTCCGCTGTACCCTGTATAAATATGGTGATCTCACAGGATCATGTCTTTCCCTGCACACGAATGGAATGAATCTCCATCATATACGATAAGCCTATTCTCTACATGCCTGTCTGTCACACAAAGATAAGGCTATTCTCTGTGCATTTGATGTATGCCATGTCTGTGTATACACCAGGTCGGGCCCCCAAACCCCTGCCTGGTAAACAGAAACAAGATGATCCTGCATCTGTGGCGACATCAAGCGTGCAGCGGGCAAATGAGTTTCTTGTCTCTGAGGAAGGTCTGTTCTCAGGGATCGTAAGACTCCTGCACCTCTGATTGAGGCTCTGCTCCTCTGTTCTAAAGGGCCTGTGAATTATCTGTCTGTTTTCTAAGCAAGCAAACGCGTCCATGTAACTCACACAACTATGAATTGTTATTGCCTTCACAGCTATGATGAATGTGTGTCTCTCTGTCAGAGTTCTGGATTGGCTACTGAGATTGATACCCATGTTGTTGTTGTTGCAAGGAGAGATGAGTTGCATCATAGAATGGAGAGCACATGGAGGTAATAAAATGGAATAATACCGAATGGCTCAAGATCTCCAGCTGGACACATCACCACTCTTAGTGGACGCGTGTGTGTGTGTGTGTGTGTGTGTGTGTGTGTGAGAGCTTATGACACACCAAAAAGAGAGAGAGAGAAAGAGAGCGTGAGAGGAGACAGGAGACATGATTTAACTTTATCTTGTTTGTAAGGCATATGGGTGTTTGTCCTCTATAAACTATCTCCATGGTGACTCGTAGGAGGGTGGAATATATGGGACCAGATTGATGGCTATAGCTGTGTTAATGCTAGTCATGGGAATCAGTATCCAAAGGGGAGAAGAATCTGCCCTTCAACTAGAAGACAGGGAGAGAGAGCAGGGTCGACGGCCTTCACTCCTAACGCTATCTTTTGTCCATTTCACTCCGATGCGCTGTTTGGCTGGATGACAAATCGGGAGACCGCCTCGTTTTGAATGTCCCCTCGCTGAAAATGATTATTTCTGCAATATTTTCCCTTCTGACTCACACAGCTTATTATCTCATCCATCTTGCTGTTTACATCTTATTTCTTTGCATGCGTGAAAACCGCACAAGGTTGTTTATCATGCCGAGAAGCATGTGTAGGGAGATCTGAGCGCCTCCCGCTTTAATGTGCGATGACATTCACTTCCACACGCGTGCAAAGTGCCAAAGCCACAAAAGGAGGCCGAATTGACTTACTAGCCACATTAAATCCCAGGAACATGGGGAGGAGGAAGATTTATTGCTTCTTAAATTTTGCTCCGTGCCCCGCATAGTAAATGCACACATTTCACGAAGGGGGACAGAGGAGATAGATTAGCACTGGGATAAGTCTGTCCTCACTTGTATACGCAAGACAGCCTGGAAATGAAAATGTGTGTGTTCTGATTAGCAAAGTGAAAGAAATTGAAAGACTTGTGAAATATGAAAAAAAAACACTCAAGATAGAAACAAAGTCTTTGACCGGGAGGGTGCATGTACAGTAGGTATTCTTTTTAAATATATTTTGAACAGATTGTTGCACTGAAAAAAAAAAAAATTCAGTGCAGATTTAGTTGAATTTGCTTAATATTTTCTTGCAATTAAAGCTAAACTAAATTGAGTAGTTACAACTAAATCAAGCCAAGCAAACTCCAATCAAATATTTTGAGTAAAAATTAGTATTAGGTAACCATTTGCACACAATTTAATTTAGCTACATCCAGCCATATAGATTTAGTTGAATTTGCTTAATATTCTCTAATGCAAGAATTACTTAATTTTTTTTAGGTAACCATTTGCACTCAATTTAATTTAGCTACATCCAGCCATATAGATTTAGTTGAATTTGCTTAATATTCTCTAATGCAAGAATTACTTAATTTTTTTTAGGTAACCATTTGCACTCAATTTAATTTAGCTACATCCAGCCATATAGATTTAGTTGAATTTGCTTAATATTTGTATATAATTTCATTGGTAAAAATTAAGTTAAACTTCAAATTCAGGTTAAATAGTATTAACTTAAATCTCAAACAGAAATGGTATAACTGTCTTTATTAAAACAAATGTTCAACACAGAAACACACATATGAACACACATTGGGACCCTTTGCTTTAAAAAATAATAATTTTCCCGCTCTCAAACCAAAGCAAAAGCAAAGGCAGTAGTGCCAAAGAGAGAGTGTGTGCACCAAAAGAGAGAAAGAAAGATTCAATAAATGGTTGTGAACCTTTGACCAAAGCCAAACACCTTACCAGTGAGTGATTGTGTGTGTGTGTGTGTGCGTGCGTGTGTAAGTAAATGTGCCGAGATAGAATGAGAGAAAGACAGTGCGAAAGAAAGAATGAGAGAAAGAAAGAAAGAATGAGAGAAAGACAGTGAGAAAGAAAGAATGAGAGAAAGACAGTGAGAAAGAAAGAAAGGTTCACAATGAGAGAAAGACAGTGAGAAAGAAAGAATGAGAGAAAGACAGTGAGAAAGAAAGAATGAGAGAAAGACAGTGAGAAAGAAAGAAAGGTTCACAATGAGAGAAAGACAGTGAGAAAGAAAGAATGAGAGAAAGACAGTGAGAAAGAAAGAAAGGTTCACAACCATTTATTGAATCTTTCAAATCAAGTCAATCATGACTGTGTGTGTGTGTGTGTAAAAGTGTGCCGAGAGAGAGAGGACGAACGATAAAGACAGAGAGAGAAAGAGAGAGACAGCAGGGAAGAGAAAGAAGAGGCCCACTTGCCCATCTAATGATTTGGTTCTTAAGATTGAGAACCTTGGGTAGGAGCTTATCACCATCCATCTGAATGACAACTTTTTGCTTGAATTTGTAATAGTATTGAAGAGTTCAAGATTGATTCAATGTGTATATGACCCCTAGCTTCACCAAAGTCCTTTTAGGCAAGTCCCTGCACTCGGCAGCCATAATGCAATGCTTTTTTGGCACTCATCGGGCATCCTATTTGGCAGAAATGCGCGTGCGCAAGGCTTCACGACACCAACCTTACTCCAGCACCGAGTTCACAACACATGATTGGAGGATTTTTTGAGTGCTGTGTCTCCTCATTAGAAAGTCTCTGGCTTCACTGCACAGCCTTGTGCAACAGACCAAGGTTCCTCCAAAATGATGCCTCCATCCACAACGATGCCGATGTCCTCATGTTCCAAGGGGTGGTTTTCTCTTGACACCTCCTTGCCATGGATATCCTGTACAAAATTTAAAAAGCTGCTTTAGGTTGACGCTTGAGAAAAGATACGAGCTGGGAGCTGGCTTAAAGGTTTTTGGCTTAAAAATTGGCATAAAAATGCAATTTTAATTGCAATTTCAACATGCCCTTGGTTAGTGTTACCATGTACATGTATGAGAGAATCATCATCTTCACCAAAATAAAGGCACGGGGTCTTGATGGCTGCCTCCCTCCTCAGATGTACAGTCTCTGTCTGTTCACATACAGGGATATTAATTATTTTGTGAAAATACAATCAATACTCTAAATAATAATAACCTCTATTTATAAAGCACTTTTAATACGGAAGATTCAGTTCAGAGTGCTTTGCAACAGATAACAGGCATTTGGCAAGCATTTCTTTCCCCTGTATTGGTTGAAACACACCCCATAATCACGTCCCAACGAAGCAGCGCCAGACTTAAATTCTGACAGGAATTGAGTATAACGACATCAGGCTAATAAGTGAGTGTACCAGTTGGGGAAGGAACAATGTGAGCAACGGGAAAATGAGTGAGTGGGTAAATGTATGACGACTCATGTAGTCGTATCAACCCTGAGGAGTCCAGTTATAGTTAGACACAAAATTATAATGCCTCTATCTGTCGCTATGTTGTAATAAGGAACATAAGAGCAGTGTGTGAGTAGGGTGACTATAAGTGATGGCAGTTGCAAATAGCAGAAACAGATCCAATGTGATCATTGTATGTAATATGTAAGAGAAGTAAACAATAATAGTAATACAAACTTACACCTTGCAAAATCCTCAAATGTTTGGTCATTTTATGTCCTTTAAACCTTCTTCTGGAACTTATGACCTTCTTCTTCTGGAAAACGGCGGTCACTGGACATCCAAGGTTACGCATCTTTGACCTGTAGCTTGCCGGAATACCCAAGCCTCACAGGCATTTCCTGATCCAGTCATCAAGCAAGGACATTTCTCAATACCTGTAACTAAAGAGGATAGAAACACATTTATAATATAAATATAAAGTATACATTTATGAAATATACTTATTTAATACATACACAAATGGTACTAGTTAATCAAACGATTTTGACACTTCATTTAATTGACATTTGACACATTATCTTACAATCTACCAACAATAGCTACACAGCCCTGCTTGTTGATCTGACTGTCCCCTTGAAGGGAAAACATTTCAAATTTCAACACCATGGAACAAATAAAATGTTCAACCAATATCTGCTTAACAGGTGCGTAGCATCAGCCTGTCCAGATCTTGCACTGCTGTTGAGTTTGAGAAATGCCACCACCACGCATATTCAGCGCTGGCGATGACATTATTGAGAAAATAGTGGTACTCCATTACTGACAGAATAAATAAACATGTTTCTAAACCTAGCGTAAATGTGGCTTTTGGCCAACATTGTCCGAGTTATGACCTAACCTAATCACTCACAAAACATGCGTCCTATTTCTTTCCTTTTTACATGTACCTTGGCCTGCATTCTGAGTCTCCAAACAAATGTATTTTGCAAACTCGGCATTGCTCAAGTTAAGTGTCAGTTGACTCCACAGGGGTCGGTGAAAACGTGTTTGGTCTGCTGGTGTTCGGTTAGCTAACTAGCAACGTTAAGGTCAACCATATTTCAGGCAAGATCTGTGTTCCAATTCAGTTAGCAGCTAATGTTAATTGTACAAACTTTAATGGGTCCACTGAGTTTCAACGACCTAAATTGTCTAACATTAAGGTATATATTCATTTTGAAGTTATTCAATCAATTACGTTGAGGAGGTAATAAAAGTAAACTTTAAGATGAACTTGTTAGCCCAGTTAACATTATATTGGAGTAGAACTGCTAGGTAAAGTTAACTTTAGCTAGCTTGCTAGACGATTTCTTAAATATTCAAGAAAACAGCTCTATCGTGTCAAATAAGGCAATTAAAGACACTCCAAATTTCTAATGGTAAACTGACTGTCAAATGACGTTTAATAATATACCACTTACCGTTAAAAGTCAAAAGCGAAGATTTCAAGTGCAGATCTCTTCAAGCCAACGGAACCGTTTGCAAAATGGAGGACAATCATCTTTTGGCAGCCAAATAAACGCATGCGCAGCACCGCCTCTGAAGCAAACCCCTTTTTTTCTTGCAGATATTACTTATCTGAAATGAGTTTTTGCAAAACACAAACAAATTGAGTATATAAATACAGTTTCATTTAAGAAAAAATTACTACATGTCAAAATCACTTTTTTCAGTGTGGAGAACTTGTTAATTAACTAGATGTACCGCAGAGCGGTACAAAATATGACCGCCGCCCAGTCCAGCACATTTTTTCCACAAAAATAAATCACGCTGAAAGGCCTATATGATTCTAACTGTCTCACTAAATTGCATTATCCACACTCAATTCTCACTGATATCTGCTAGACAACAAGTACCAAAACATGATTAGTTCATAGATTTCACATGTAAAATTCATTTTATACAACCCCACTTCCATCTTGCCTGTTCATAATTCTGAGAAATTCTTGAATTGTGTGCATGTGTGC
>NW_027468685.1:28410960-28455960 GCF_046254945.1 Alosa pseudoharengus
GCTTACGTTCTTCCATTGTATTTCTCCCACTGTGTCTCAGCATTTGCGCTCCTCTCTCAAATCAATTCCACCCCTCTGAATGTGTAGCATGGAAGACGGCAGGGGCATTGGAAAATGCTAATGGGAGCTGGGCAGAATAGAGGAAGAGAAAAGAAGAAGTCGTGGCAGATGTGGGCATGTGCTGTCTTGGATTTATTTTCCTTGTTTTTGGTAAAGGGGTCACGGTCGGATGACTTTTTCCACTCTGTGCTTCAGAGAGGAGGAGAATGGACTGAAAATGAAGTGCTGGAGAAGGTCTTTGAACTTTTGTCTTTGAATTGTTTAACTATGATTTTCTTGGTGCTGTAAATAACAAAAACAAGCCCATTTCCTGCCTTGATTAGATGGTTTTAATGATTTCATTAAAAATGATTATATTAGTTGAAATAAAACCATCAAATCTGTTTTAGATTTAGCATCTCTGCACTGATAAGGAGCAACATTATTATTATTTTTTTTAATCAAAGATCATCATGGAAAATGAAAATCTAATTGCATTGAAAAATGTCTCAACTGACAAAATATCTTTGCTGCTCCGAAGAGGCAACAGACAAGAGTTTGCTTTCGTTAAAATAGTGCCTTTACATGGAGGGAGAACAGGAGAAGAGAGAAGTCAATCAATCAATCAATATAAAATGGCTTTGTTCCAATCCTTAGTTACAGTCTGAGTGTCACTCTGATGACAGTTTATAAAGATTGTAGGGCCCAAAATCACCTTTTAGTTGCATCCCCGCTCTCCTCCGCAATCTGAAATATAATAACTTGGAATGGCGATAGTGCGATGAATCGAAGCCGGAGCCGCCAGAGTCCCAGCAGGGAAGCCATTACGGCTCTCCGGTCCTCACCATAGGCAGCCCGGCCCCTCAGCTATTGTCCGGCAGCAAGCGTAATGGCCCTGTCTTAGCAGGGCAGCCATCTGCAAGGATGTGTTGGATGTGTCGGAGCACCCAAAACAGAGGTGGTATTTCAAAGCCATTGTACTATTACGTGAGGATGGAACTGACCAGGTGAAGATTTCAATTGTTTACTATGGCTTGGTTAGTTGACACTATTGTGAGCAAAGCTTTGGTTTGTGTTAAACTTGTTTCAGCTTCTGGAGTGCAATGCAATGTTCATTAATGTTAACCCAAAAGTGAAAGATCAAAGTCACCGCACACTGATCACTATTTTAAAGTTGTTTTATTTGGAGCGAACAACGTGTTTCGCTAAGCGCTTCATCAGGTTTGCTCCAAATAAAACAACTTTAAAATAGTGATCAGTGTGCGATGACTTTGATCTTTCACTATTGGATTATACTTACCTGCCTCACCTGCACCTGTATCACTAAAGGCTTGTGCACAGGGATGCCTATGGACTTCATTAATGTTAGTTTAATGTGTCCTAGGAACACTGCAGGCGTTCTGACCAATCAAAGCAAGACTCTCTGTGCGGGCAGGGCATTGTTTCTCTCTGTTGTGCAGACTTCTTTTGTACAGAAATGGGTACTTGACACTTTGACAGCAACAAGACAGGAGTTTGTTTAAACGAATATAGAATTATTATGGTCTGAGCATTCTGAGTTATTCTTTGCCACTGCCACTTCATTATTTTCTGTGTGATCCCCGCCATAGAGAGGCGTCTGCTGCCTCTGCCTTGAGCTGATGTGAAAGAGAGAGACATAGACAGAGAGAAAGAGAGAGAGGGAGAGAGAGAGCAACAGACAGAAAAAGAGGGGGTAGTAGAATAGTAAGATTGAGAGACTGGTAATGAAAGTGAGGGATCAAAGGAGACTGTGAAAGAGACCGAAGGAAATGAAGGAAAGAAAGAGAGAGAGGGAGAGAGAGAAAGGAGAGAAAAGACAAAAATAAACATGAGAGAAGGATGCAGCCAAGAAGAGTGAGAATGACAGAATGAAAAAGAAAGAGTGTAAGGAAAGGAGAATGACTGTGACAGAAAAATGGAAAGACTGAGAGAGGAGAGAGAAAGGGAGAAAAGAAAGAAAGAAACCCAACGGGAACAGCAACAGCAATGCAACACAACCCTGTGGAATAACGAGGACGAGGCTTTTGAGAACACAGCCTAGAGAGCATCTCTCTCTCTCTCTTTCTCTCTCTCTCTCTCTCATCCCCATCTCTTTTCTCTGCCTCTTGCTTTTGTCTGGTCCTCCACAAACCACCGCTTCCACAGGCACAGGAGGGCTTCCTATCAGTGGTAGAGCAGACGTCCTTATTAGGGGGCTTCTGAGCGCCGGGCCTGGGCCTCTACGGATCAGAGGGGAGGGGAACAGAAAGGTCAAACGCAAACGACCACGACCACGACGACTCCTGCTCACTCTCGCTTCTGACCTTCGGACTGAAGGTTTAGTGTGTCAGAGAAATCTGGAGGAATGTGTGCTGAATGAGACAGATAAGAAGCAACAATCAAATGTGCACACACACACACACACACACAAACAAACATACACACAAACACAACAAAGACACTAGGGGGACAGGCACACACCAAAAAAGTGACAAAGAAAAAATCTGCATGTGCACCTGTATCAGAGGGCCTCTGGGTTCTTATTAGATACAGCAAAAGGTACAATAAAGTACCAGCAGAGTGTCGAGGACAATGCAACGAGTGTTATAGTTGTGTGAGCAGCAGCGTGAGCTGTTTAATCTTCCCTGTGCTCAAGGGGAAGGGAGGGCAAAGGGGGGGAAACACATGCAAATTGTCTATTAAGTTTGTAGGAAATCAGTAATGAACCATTACTCAGACAGCAGGAACGGAGCTTCAGCATGACAATGAGCGAGTCGGGGAGACAAGACGACGTGAACAACATTCAGACGGATTCTGCGACGAGAAGAAAAACTGTGTGTGTGTGTGTGTGTGTGTGTGTGTGTGTGTGTGTGTGTTGGGGTACAATCCCTATATTCTCATTCATCTGTGAAGCCGTCTGTGATGTTCTGACTTCAGAAATGTGAAGCACTTTGTTGCTCTGAAAGTATTCTTCTCCTCTCTACATTCCCCATGAAGCCCATTTTCATTTTCCGGCCTGAGGTGCCCGTGGCAAACAATTACACGATCCGAGGGGATAGCAATCCGTTTATCCGTTGGCTTGGGGATTTTTTCCGATAGCAACCCTGCGTGACAGCGAACTAGGCTCTGTTTACCAATTTGGATTCTTTTCAGCGGCTCCATCAACAGCACTGCTATTAAAGCGGTGTTCCTTCCTCACGCCTTAAAGAGCCTCCAAGATAATAGCAGTGAATGACTGTGTTTTGGGTCTTAATAAGCTTTATAATAATAATAATAATAATAATAATAAAAAAAAAAAAAAATAATAATAATAATAATAATAATTATAATAATAATAATAAGCTTTATTTGTATTTCACCTTTCACAGAATGCAGCTTTACATTTGAAGCATGTAACACAATAATAGTCAGTCAGTCATTATCAATCACTTTTTACTTTTTTGATAAAGTGCACATACGTCACCGCCATTCAAACCCTTCTCCCAACTGGCTTGATATCTGAAGGCGGAGCACCTGTTGAATTGTCTCCTTCAGCAGAGAGGTGTGTGGTTTGACAGCTCTCGAGATAAAACAGCACTTTCAGTTCTCTGAGTGAAAGTAATGCAAGGCTCTCTCTTCTGTGGGGAAGTGAAATACATATATTACACATCTATCTAAGAGCTGGTCTTTGTTGTGTGTAAGAGCATTTGAGGCTGTGCAAAGTCACAACGGTGAAGCAAAGCGAAGAAAAACAATAAGGAAAACCTCATATTGACAATTTATAAGCCTATTATAAGCCATAAATAGTTTTAGTGTTAATCAACATTACTAGCATGTATTTTAATACTATTTAAGTATTTGACACTAGGCCTATCTCTTTAGCACTAGTGTAAAATTGTGTCATTTCAAACAGGAAAACATCAAAGATGACTTCCATCTCTTAGTGTGTTCAGGATGTGACCCATTTTATAGGTTATAACCTATAAACAATCTACAAAACATGTATTTATTCATTCAGTTGTTTGTTTGATTGATTGGTAACACTTTATATTAAGACACACATATTCACTGTTAATTAGCTGCTTAATAACATATTAGTAGCATACTAGCCATTTGTTAGTCATTATAAGTCACTAATTAATACCTTATTCTGCAAGACCTTATTCTACCTATACCAGACCTTTAATTAATTTTCCCTATGTAAGCTCCTAATTGACCTGTCGCTAAGCCCCGCCCCCCATTGTTACTGTGTGAAAACTCGGACATGAAAGCAGGCTTTGGACGTTTTGGTCGATAAATGGATTTACTTTCCTCCAGAAGCCATCAAAAGGGACTTAATTATGCTATGGAGGGGTGTTTTCAAAACTTTAGAATACATACAAGGTGACAAGCAGTTGTGGCGAGTAGCCGTGCAAATCACCTGCAAAAACCACTGACGTTAATGCTAGCTAGCTAGCTAGTGGAAGATTGATACAAAGATATGTTAGGTTACGTTAATATTTGATGTAGTAAGAATATAGTAGTTGGTTAATGAGCATTTTCATCTTGGAATTTAACAGGGAACCTGTGCCCACGTTGTTGGCTTAGTAGCCTACATTATGTTGAGCTGTTGCAAACGCGAGAGACGTCCTCTAGGCTACTGTTAATGAAAATATACCCCGTTTTCTAGCCTCTCGGGGTACCGGCTATCAGTATTACACGTCCCCCATGCAAAACGTTTGACCATGGTTATCCGTCGGGGTTTTTTGAGTTAATAAACTCCATAAATAACCATTAATTTGCCATTTTATGCCTGCTCCCTTTTGTTTCCTATGGAGTTGTCCGAGCTCATGTCCGAGTCATCATCATCATCAGCGTTCTAAGGGTGGTGCTTAGCAATTATGAACTAGATGTACCGCAGAGAGGTACAAAATATGACCGCCGCCCAGTCCAGCACATTTTTTCCACAAAAAGAAATCACGCTGAAAGGCCTATATGATTCTAACTGTCTCACTAAATTGCATTATCCACACTCAATTCTCACTGGTTTCTGCTAGACAACAAGTCCCAAAACATGATTAGTTCATAGATTTCACATGTAAAATTCATTTTATACAACCCCACCTCCATCTTGCCTGTTCATAATTCTGAGAAATTCTTGATTGTTTGTGTTATGTTTATGTTATGTGTGTGGGTGTGTGTGTGTGTGAGTGTGTGTGTGTGTGTGTGTGTGTGTGCGTGCTTGTGTGTGTGCCTGCGTATGTGCCTGTGCATGGAAGCGTACATATGTCTACTGTGTGAGTATATGTCATACGTATGATTACTGTGAATGTGTGTGTGTGCGTGTGTATCTGTTTGTGCACATGTGTGCACATGAAATGGGTTAACATGACCCCTGGAGGCAAATATACGGAAAAAAAATGGTCATCCTAGGCCCTACAGTTCTCAAGATATTCACAGAGAACTGTGTCTGGCCTACCCTCCTTTCGGGGGGTCCAGTCCAGCGGGGGGGCTACAGATCAAAACGAAAAATGACGGTTCCATGCTATCCATGTGGGGGTACATGCCCACCAAGTTTTGTGTACCCCGGTCTTTCAGTGTCCCGGGAATCCTTGTTGGTGTACGTCACTAAATGTACACATAAATTATTTTATTGTAAGGCCCCCCATGAACGAAAGTACACAAAACTTGGCATGCATTCGGAGGGTGTCATAATGATCCTACACTTTCAATTTCGTGCAGTTTTGACCATGTCAGCCAGAGATATTGTGATGAAAACACCTACATTTTTGCTTTTTAATTTTTAACTAGGTGGCGCTATACATGAAATAAGTGGTAATGGGATGGGTTGACATGGCCCCTTGAGATCAACATACAAAAAAAAGGTGGACCTCCTAGGCCCTACGGTTCTCGAGATATTCACAGAAAACTGTCTCCGGCCACCTACAGGCCAGTTGGTGTATAGTAACATAAATTAATTTATTGTGTGGCCCCCCATGAACGGAATTCCACGAAACTTGGCGTGCATTCAGAGGGTGTCATAATGATCCTACACTTCCAATTTCGTGCAGTTTTGACTATGTTAGGTCACAGATACCTGCGATTACAACACCTCATTTTTACTTTTTTGTGTTTAACTAGGTGGCGCTATACATGAAATGAGTGATTATGGAATGGGTTGACATGGCCCCTTGAGATCAACTTACAAAAAAAATGGTCCCCCTAAACCTTATGGTTCTCGAGATATTCACAGAAAACTGTGTCTGCCCTACCCTCCTTTCGGGGGGTGCAGTCCAGCGGGGGGGCTACAGATCAAAACGAAAAACGATGGTTCCATGCTATCCATATGGGGTTACATGCCCACCAAGTTTCGTCTACCCCGGTCTTTCAGTGTCCCGGGACTCATTGACGGAAATTTGGACATGCGAAAAAGAAAAAAAAAAAGAAAATAAAAATAAATAAATCTGACTAAACCTATATGACCGCCGCTTCGCTGCGCGGCGGTCATAATAAGGGGTAATTAGGAGCTTACATAGGGGAAATTCTTAATTAAGGGTCTAGTAAGGGTAGAATAAGGTCTTGCAGAATAAGGTATTAATTAGTGACTTATAATGACTAACAAATGGCTAGTATGCTACTAATATACATGTCAGTAAGCAGCTAATTAATGGTGAATATGCGTGTCTTAATATAAAGTGTTACCGATTGCTTGTTTGTTTTCTTACATGAATTGAATATGTGTTATTAATGTTATATTATATTATTAATCCTTGTTAAGAGAGCAGTAAGGCATTAGAGATGGCTGCTTTAAGTTCTTTGTTATTAACTGAGATTTGGGGGCCTGCAAGTGCTGTGGCAATGTAAGTCATGTAAGTCCTGGAACAGATGGAAAAGTAACGGCAGGAAAGAGTTGGGTGTTTGGTGGAGAGAAGCAAGGACACATGAATTAATTAAGGCAATTAATTACCAGGCGGCATGAGGGCAGTCTGCAATGAAAGCAAACAGCGCTGCTTCAGTGAATCCCTATGATTAAAAATGACCATTAGCACTGAGAAACTGCTTCTTTTTCTCCCTTTCTTTTTCTGCGCCAACGTATTTTAGTCCATTAGACACTAAATGAACTCAGAGCCTCTCATCTCATTTGGTTCTGATCCTCTTTGGACTCCGCAGAGGCCTCGCGGCCAAGGTTTTACCATATCTCCCTCTATGGGATAATCCTCCCCTTGTTTGCCATTGATTTCAATGTTAGATGTCTGCTTGGTGGCCAACCCCTTTCAAAACATGAAATACTCTTCCTACCTCTACTACTAAAGACGCTGTTTTTCTCACCCACGTCTTCTCACTGATGACATTCTTTTGGTATAAGCTGGTTTGGTTGATTCGGATTGTGAGTGGGGAGAGCCTGCCCACTCCGTATTTTTTAAGTCATTCCCAATCATGTGATAAGCTTTCTAGTATCTTGGCAAGCAGAGAAGGACTCTGTGGATGACTCAACAGAATATGAAGGGAAGATCCATAGAAAATCACCGTATCAAATCCAATTCCAATGTCCAATATTGTCACTTCTCACTGGACAATATCAAGGCAACCACCAGAACCCATTTCGGAGGAGAAGCTTAGCAAACGCAATATTGCCTTATCTTGGCAAATTTTTTTCTTTTATTCCACACAAGGCTCCTGCTAAGCTTAAAGACATCAACCAGCCTCTATCCACATCGGTTCTCGACAGAGATGGGTTATAGGGGGAGCCACACAACAAGTGTCGGGTTAATTGAATGTTGACGATGTCCACTTGTCAGTGGCTGTTTTGTGTACCTGTTTTCATGGGCAATTTTCTAATGGAGAAAAATGTAAGGCAGGTAATTACACAGCTAGGCAGAGACAACACAACGCTAACATGATTAACGCTGATGCTAACTCATAAAGGGGATAGGAAAACAATGCTAAGCAATGTCCCTGTTAGGTACAGTCCCTTAAAATTAGACAGGGTAATTTCATTCATCAGCAAAAAAAAAAAGAAGAATTTTAGGTCATGGTATAAAAATTGAGGTCTAGCAGAATGAAAGTAGACAAGCTTTTTAAAACATGCAAAACAGCGAATTATAATTAAATTTCATCTATTAAAATAACACTCTGCATTAGGCTGTGCTGAATCACAATGTTTCTGAAAATGAGCAGGTGATATGCTTGGCTTCCTTGTATCTCTTCCCTCTCCATAGAGGGACAAACCTGGCTTTATTTTTCAATAATAGCTGTCTATTGTGCAATATCATCATTAAAAAAAACATATTGACTTGAAATTACCTCAGGACAAATTACTTCATTCTAACCATTTCTGGCTTCCCATCGAAAGTCCCATTTGTAAACATAATCATAATTGCCCTATTATGGGAATCAACAATGATACATGTAGGTTTCAATTGACTTTTCAACCAGACATCTAACATATTCTTAAGTAGCATCTTACCTCAATATAACAGCATATGTCTAGACAATAACAAACAATGCATGGTCCTTATACAATATGTTATATGTACTGTACTTCGTGTTGGTGTGCCTATTTCCTATGTAGGTTATAGAAAACCATGTCACAGAAAAACAGTTCCTTTTCAATGGAAACTTACGTAGGCCTACTTAGACATTCCCCTTGGTGCCTCAAGATGATTGCAACCCCACTCTGCTGATAAACAGGAGTGTTATACTCCTCACTGGTAATATTTTAAACCTGTCATCAGTTTGTGACAAGCAAGTCCCAGTATCTACCTCCCAACCCCATAGCTAATTTACCAGAGATATTTCGTCTCAGGTGAAGCTGTTAGAATTGTTTTCTTACTTATCGAATAAGCAAGATTGATGGACAAGCACAAACGTAACGAGCAAACTCACTGAATGGGAATAAATCCCAAATGAAACCCTGATATAAAGGCAACCGAACAGATATTCATCTATAAATAGATAGTCGCTGACATTCATATATTCATAAGGTAAGCATCGTTGAGCCTGGGAAGGAAGCCAGTGAGCCTAAGGGTGTAATCGTTATTGTTAGGTCATAAATTACAGTGCAGTCGCAAACAGGAAAAAAACGTGCGACAGAGTGAGAGAGAGGGAGAGAGAAAGGGGAAAAAAGGGAGAGAGAGATGGTTGCGGAGGGAGGACTGCGACGAGGACCCTACGTCTTTCCCCCAGCACATACATTCCATTACACAAGCTCACGGCGTCTCTCTCTCTCTGTCTCTCTCTTTCTCTCTCTCTCTTAGTGGCACGGGCCTGGGAGTCTATCTATTCTGTGGCAAAGTGCGGAGTATTTACAGTTCATTAATGAGGCAGCCAGGGACCCTGAGCAGGGAGAGAGAGCGAGAGAGGAAAAAGAGAGAGAGAGAGAGAGAGAGACAGGAGCAGAGTGAGTGCTCACGGGACACCAGAGACATTTGAAGGAGAGCAAGCAGCATGACGGGATCGCTAAATGATTCTGAGAAGGGGTAGAGGAGAAGTATGTGGGGGCAATGGGAGTGAGAAATATGGAAAGGAGGAGAGAAAGAAAGAAAGAAAGAGAGGATGGAAGGAAGGAAGGATGGAGGAATGCAGAGGTCAGACAGGGGAACGAGCTGGGCGGTGGTTGATCTGAAGAGTAACGGCTGAATTTAATGGAGTCAGCAGGCCTCTCCATTACCAAATGTGCTCCTGACCCTTAGAAAGGCAACAACCCTGCAAGACAAGCCAGTGATTTACCGCTCATACTTCTTCATCTTACACTCCCTGTCATCTCACTGAAAGTGACTCACATGTGTTTTCAGTGTACGGCAGGGGCGCTAGTAAGGTGGGAAAACCAATTCCAAAGGGCTTTGCACCGATAGAGGGCCATACAGAACATACTTTAGTTACCAACATTATTATTGTTGGATGGCCTAATGTTATATTGTTTCTTAGGACTTAGGTTACTTAGGAGTTGATGGTGAAAAGTTGACGGTGCACCTCAAGGCCCAAAGAGATTGAATCATTTATTCAATCAATCATGCCTAGAATCTTCACCCTAACATGAGCCTCAGTCAACTCCCTAAATTCTAAATAGGAATATGATAGATGATGGATTACAAAGCATGCAACATATTATGTATGTCACACACAGATTATTCATCTGAAGAAACCATCAGCTTTTATTTGAAGGATCTATCTCACCTCATGCTAATGTGTTGACAAAACAGACACCCACTGTTCATAGTTTCCTCCACAAACACAATTTGATTTTGATTTGTTTACTCTGTCCCTCAGGATCAGCCATGTATGACAGCAGAGTCAAACATGGAGGCAGCAGTAAGGGCTGTTTTGGGGAGGATTTCACAAGAACACACAAATTGAGGATGTCAAAATAAAGTCAGCTCTGTGAGGCCCAATCCCTGACAAACAAAAAGATGAAAATTTCCCAATTTCCCACCATCCCTTTCTCTCTCTCTCTCTCTCTCTCTCTCTCTGGCTCTGTAAGGGGCAGTCCATGCTCGTTGCGCTTGTTCCGGAGGCCCCCATGCACAGAAGGGGCCGATCGATCGATCGAGGTTGTCATTTCGTTCGCGCAAACAAAAGCCCGGTCCCGTCAGAACCACTGCTGCCAGCCATCAATTTAAATCACCTTCCGTCTCCGGCTGGATGGATGGATGGTAGAGTTGAGGGAGAGAGAGAAAGAGAGAGAGAGATAGAGAGAGAGAAATAGAAGGATGAATATAACTCAGGTGGGTGATGGAGGAAGATACAAAAAAAAACAGAGCACCCACAACCCATCACTTATGCCAGCAGAAGTAATTTGATTCAAGGGGTCTGACAAGCTGTGAGAGGAGATAATATCTAATTAATAACTGTAATTGACAAGCAGTGGTGTTGGCCCGTGGTGAGGGAGCCGGCCCCTGTGGTGGTTGATAGATGCCACACATCAGTTCAATTACCAAGGGAGCCTTGGACATTGGGGGGGGGGGGGGGGGTCTCAGTGGTCCGCTGGGGATAATCTCCTGACCTTCCAAGAGACCAGAGGGGTATGTGTGTGTGTGCATGTGTTTTGTGTGTGTGTGTGTGTGTGTGTATTTGATTGTGTTTGTGGGTTTTGGGTGGGGGTTAGGTTGGGGCTAAGATGGAGAGACAGCCCACCCACATCCATCAGGCGAGATGGCTGTGCCGGCCAGGGTTTTTACCCATGATTCCACGGTCGTCATTTGCGCCAGCGGTACAAGCAGGTCCATGATGGAGCGCTAGCAGCCTTTGATGTGACCGTCGATTCGTCACCGTCTGTGTCTCTGAGTGTTTGTGTGTCGATGTGTGTGTGTGTGTGTGTGTGTCTGTTGCTGATGTGTGTGTGACTACCAGCATGCCTGTCTAACATGGGTTTATTTCTAAGAAGTTCTGCTGATGTGGAATGCTGATGATATGCTGATTAGTCTAGAGCACTGTAAATCTATTCCATTTAAACGACTTGCCTCACTGTAAATGAAAATGTTGTTAAACCACCTGCTTAGTCACAATAATTAAAACAAATAGATAATTTCATTTTTTGTTATACTGATTTTTATCCATTTCCACTATCCAAATAATTATATGTAATACTGAATAGTAAACAGTAAATGTGAATGATTAAATCTTTGCACAGTACAGCACAATTTTTTTTTAACTCAGTGTAAAAGAGGGACCTGCTTTTGAGACACTTTTCCCAACCCATCTACACACACATACACACACACACATACACACACACAAAGGACTGACTCAGATGGATGCTGGTGCCCATTTGTCTGAACAACAGGCCACGCCGCCATGTCTGTCTGCTTCTCTGCGTCTGTCTGTACGCGTTTCTCTCAGTCCATCAAACCATCTGACAACTGTTGAGTCACACATACCGACCAACAGAGGACTAAATTAGATGCAATCTGTGGTGCTGCTAACTTCAGCTGTCTGTCACCCCAAAGAGGATAATAATAATGATAAAAAAAAACAAGACATAAAATTGAGTTTTCATCAAGGCCTGAGATGACAGTAGTCAAGATATTGTCAAGTTGTGAAGTCTGGAGAATAGAGAATGCCTATTGACTAAGAACTTGTTGCCTTGATAAAATCTGGATGTTTTAACATCACAGGCAGATATGATTCATTTCCCATACACATGAAATCAGTAGTAATACAGGTCGTTACCTACTTTGCAGAAGTCGTGTTCTTATCCATGGTCATCATGTCCAATTCAGGTTAATTTTCTTGTTGCAAACTTTATGTTGCCCTCTGTAAGGCAAACATGCTGATATGAAGTATGAATATCAATAATAATATGACTGAACAAAATCAGTTATGAGCTAGTTTATACAGCTGTATTTATTTAGCTGATTTGGGTCATTTATTTGGATCATAGGCAGTTGGCTCACCATTGAATAACCAACATTATTTTTAATAACCAACAAGATCAGTGGCCTGGGTGAACTCAGACAAATCTGCTATTGCATTTGAATTTGCTCGGCAGATTAATCTGGCAAATCTTCAATTCACAGCTACTTCCAAAATCACTGAAGACCCAGGAACCAATCACAGTTATTCCCGGCATGTGGCGGGAAATCAGTAGCCTGGCCCTTACCGCCTGTGACTACGAATTCTCTTCGTCATACAGTCTGGAACAAAGTAATAATAATCTGTCTCCGTAATGGGCGGATGCTTATTTTGAGGTTTAAAATCATTGGAGTTCCCTTAACCAATCAGCAACGTTTGGTAATGACGTGTGCTGTGCGCCGGAGTTCAGGCTTTTACGCTTACCACTTCCGCTTCAGGCTCTTCTGCTCTCAGTAGTAAACAGACCGCTGGCTAGTATGCAGGCTACCTGACCGCTAGGGCAGTCTCTTCGTAGTGGATATATCTCTAACTTGCGCCAGCCACAGACCGAGTTGTATACCAAAAGCGTCACGTCGCCGAGATTATATCAGCTCTTGTCACACGCCAGTTTTCCCTGTTATCTCTTCTCGCAGCTTATCAGACGATTGTTGTTCTACGCAGCCCGGTGACTTCGTCGGAGCTTACTTTGTTCTCCACGGGCTGTTCAGACTACACTCTCGGATAAGTTGGATTGTACTGACGACCTACGTGTTATTTAACCTGGAGCTTGCCTCGGCATGAAACAACGCAGCCTACCTTGAGCCACGCTCGGTGACTGGCTAACGTTACTGTCCACAAGCACGGTAGCCTCGCCTGGAGCCCAGCTCGGCCACAGGCTAGCCTCTGTCAAACACAAACACCTTGAGCCCAGTTCAGTAACCGCTAGTCCCAGTTAAGCACAATCACAGCAGCCTTATCTTGAGCTCCGCTTGGTAACAGGCTAGCTCACGTCAAGACACACCGCCTCGCCTTGAGCCCCGCTCGGTAGGGTAGCTAACATTCCATTCCTTAAGTAGGCCTAGGCCTATGCCGCATTGATTTTGTTAAGGTAATTTGAGAGTAGGGGGGAGAATAACGAGCAGCAAACATTTATTTGAAAACATGATAAGTAGTGATGCATGTAGTAGCCTACACTTGTGCGTTTAGGTTTAGCTATCACCATCTGATAAATCAAACTTTTCCCAAAGCCAGTTGGAAGGAGAGTTATAAGACGTCCTTGCCATTTATAAAATTGACAAGACAAGCCTCTTGTTCCTGCTTTAATTGCGTAATGCCCTCGAGAGTTGAGACAACTTCGTGGATAGCTTCTAGCGTCTCTTCCTCCGTTGCCATTGTTGCTATGCTGTTGAACTACAAGCTTCGCTGGACTACAAGCAACTCGGCAGGCAAGTTCCGCGTCATCACTCAACTGTTCGCTGATTGGCGCGGTCGTACGCGAACCGCATACTGTCGGTTGGGCCAGACTACGTGCGAGGCTGAAATCAAATTTTGGCCGGAAGTACGTAGGATGGTAACACCAGGCTAGGAAATCAGAGAAGTGAATAAAGCATTCCTAGACAAATTCTCTTTTGAGAATCAGTCTGGTAATCGCCAGACCACAATATCAATACATTTCTCAGATTTTATCCACATTGACATTCAGGTGAACTTATTAGAAGTCTTTTATATTCAGTTTATGAACAAAAAACGATGTTTTCCATTTACTGAAGTCGGCTTATTTCACTCCTTATCTGCACATATCAGCACATTTAAAATGCAATGCATTCCCCAAAGCACAAATCATCACCAACCTTGCTCTTTACAGAAAAGCACACTTCTGAAATAACTAAATAAAGATTTGAAGTGTGTAAAACTACTGCCTTTTAATGGAACCTTGGCATTGTTCTGAATCAGTAACAGGATGTTTTTTTTAAAGCAAACTGCTCTGTCTGTCTGGTTTCCCCTGGCGCTAAAACAGCTTGAGAAAAGCATGACTCGTCTCCAACTGTGTGCGTATGGTTTCCGCAATAAGTGTTAATTAACGCGATGAGGCTCAAATGAGAGGAAATGACACATTCAAGAACATTACATGCACCTGCGCGCCCCTAATAAACATGTGTCATCCATTTCAAGTGGGGCGAGAGCAAAGTAAAAGGAGAAGCAAGATAAAATGGAAGAAAGTGAAAGTTTAACAGGGTTCCTACACATTTTCTATTTCAAAATTCCATACTTTTTCCATACTCAAATTTCCAAACTTCTCTGTAGATTTTTCTGACCATATTCTCGACATTGCGGCCACTTCTGGTTTGGGATAACTTGGTGAAAACAAAGGTATGTACAACTGAAGTGAATTAAAAAATTACACTTAATATTCGTCCATTTAGCTGGGCCATTTTTAGTTGTATCTTAGTTGTAGCATAGTTGTATCTTGACGATGGGGACTGACAGTTAAGCTACACAACAGTAGGAATGGTTCATTATGACCTGCGTGAAGTAATTAGTACTGCAAATGCAATAGTCTGGAAACACAAACATTTCTCCATACCCTTGTTTCTTTTTTCCATACTTATCCAGACCTGGAAATTACTAAAATCAAATTCCATACTTTTCCAGGTTTTCCATACTGCGTAGGAACCCTGGTTTAAGCACTGACGTCATTTCCGTCGGAATAGTAGACGTAGGGGAGAAGAGAGGAAAGGGAGTGGGGGCCTGAACTGCCTCTCTTCAGGGCCAGACCCACGTCAGTTTGATTGCTATCTGAGGGTCTGAGTTCTGAAAGTGCAGCCGTCACGCATGATGCATGGACAACTAGAGTTTGATTAGCATATCTGTGGGTACGCGTGCATAAATGTTAGCGTGAATACCCACAACGCCTCTGCCATGTACGTAGAGTTATATCACATCATCATATTCATGAGCTGTCGGCAGCAATGTCATTTTAGAAATAGCACACCCAATCTCAACTCAATAGTGCAGGAGCGGAGAGGAGAGGAGAGAAAAAAAACAAAACAACTGAATCAGAAAAAGGTTTCTGTTGTTGTTGTTATTGTTGCCGGCGTTATCAAAGTAATGACAGCGGCAGGCTGCCATACTCCTATTCTAGAGTGGAAAAAATGGTGTCATTGTATTCCACTTGCATAAGTGACATGTCTATTCTGTCAGGACCATTCGGTGATGGATGGGTGGAATCACCCTTCAGAGGCAATCAGGGTTGGGGGTTGATGATGGGGAGGGGGGTGTCAACGTGACAGGTTCGACTCCCACACTGTCAGTCCAGGAGTGTCCATCACGTTGCCCGTCAGTCACGTCCAGGGTGCGATTTGTAGGGGGGGATGGTGAGGATTTCTCCCCCTCTGGTTTTCCTATCCCTACCTCTGCTAAATTATTTTTATCCCCGATGGGGACAACATTTATCCCCCTCTGCCCCTCATATTGATTAATGCTACTTCATATAAGTAAAGCGCTGCAACGTGAGAACAGTCTAGTAGGCTAGCCTACATCAATAATCTGACATCAGAAACGCACTGTCACCGTCAGCACTCATGCTGCTGACACAGTGGCTGCGTGATAACTTCATTTGGCCTTGATCGTGCAGGACATTTCAGAATGTCGAGTGTGTAATCCATCATAAATGGCTAGTTTCAATGGAAAAGTTAGCTGGACAAATGAAAGAAAACGAGAAGGATTCAGTGAAGCATAATAATGTTTTAGAACCTTCAAAATTAGAAAACTGATGCAACTGAGATGGAGGACAACTGCACGTAGAGTAGAACGTAGGCCTATTGTCCGAAGGAACTTACATTAAATGAGGAGATATTTGCTGAATGTCACAAAAAGTGTTACAGAAATTGCTTGGCATCGCTTATTCAATGGCTCTCTACCGAAACACCTGTAGTTTGCGGAGGACGAATGAGAAAGCACTCGTTTGATAAATCAGCCAGTAGGCTAGGCCTAGTAGACAAATAACTTTTAGAAATAATCTGTACTGCAAAAATGAATGTTGGTGGGTATTTAAACTATCTAGCGGGTGTTTTAACAGCTGCAAGAAATAGAAGCTTCATGGTCTTTATGTTCTCGTTCGTAAATTATTTTCATAAAACTTCAAGTTGCCCTATAACTTTACTCTCCAAACTCTTCACTGCACTGTAGGCAATTAATTGACAGTATGATAGGCTATTTATTTTCTGTAGGCTACAATAAATACATTTATTTTTTCAACTTTTGCAATATTACGCACTTGGCTACTGAATGCAAATCAGCAGGAGAGAGAATGCACGTAGCCTACGCAGCATGTAGCGCAATGTGTAGGCTATTTGGTTACCAACTAACACTGTTAGCCAATTCACTAACTTAAGACTTCAGTGCCATCATATACAACGTTTTTTTACAGAACAAATACAGAAAGGATGGAGGCAGCAAAAGTAGAGGAGTCATTTCAGATGGGGCAAGAACAAGGTGAATTTGTATGCTTGTCAAAACGTAGTCCTACCCTGCATTAGAGGAGCTGATCATCATACCAAGCACACTCGCTGTTTAAAGTCATACACCACGGTAAACTATAACTAAAATGTTACAAAGGTGGCAAAAATAATATAGGGTATTATTAGCCATGACATTACTAGTCTATGAATCGTTCGTTCATTTGTTTTAATTTTTTTTTGGTGTGGGGGGGGGGGGGGGGGGGGGGTTACAAACTTATTCAAAATCATCCCCCCCCTCTGGTTTTTACACAAATCGTACCCTGGTCACGTCACTTATGCATGTGGTGGGTAAGGAGATCCCGCACTCTTGCAGGCGGCGGAGAAATAGCTGTGTTCCCTCGCTGGAGAAATAGCTGTGTTCCCTCGCTGGCTGCCGGCCTCTCATGCACATGCAGCTTTGCTACCAGAGTCAATTATCGATGTTATTATGCTGTGCTTTGTGTCATAAGAAAGCTAATGGTCTGTTAAATTGTGGAAGTGCTTTCCTTGAGATTGTTATTGGTTTGAGTTCATGTGTGTGTGCGAGTGTGTGTGTGTGTGTGTGGTATGCGTGCGTGCATGAGTGTGTGTGTGTTGTATGTGTGTGCATGTATGTGTGTGCATACGAGCTTGTGTGTGTGTGTTGGATCCTGCATGTGTTTGTGGGCATTTGCATTTGCATATTTGCATATATACTGTATATGTTTGTGTGTGTGTGTGTGTGTGTGTGTGAGAGTGCACATAAGTGTCTTGGGAGGTGTGTGGGTGAGAGACAGCCCTCCAAGGGCGGCTGTTTGTGTGGCTTCTCTCTCAGCTCTGCAGGCTGTTTGATCTGCTTTGAAGTGACGAGTCTGGAATGGCTTTATCTCATTAATTTCTCCCGTCTTTATCGAACGCAACACTCATGGCTCATTATTACCCCCAAAGAGAGAGAGACCGAAGGAGAGAGAGAAAAGAGAGAGAGAGAACTAAAAGAAAGAGTGAGGGGATTGCTTCAGTTTTCGTTCCAAGTAATTAACCATAAAAAATAACCCCCATTTTGCTGACTACGAGGAGCCCGATATCTCCTCGATTGTCTTCGACTGATTAGCATCATGCTAATGATGCCGACACAAAAACTCTGACCTATAGGAATAAATAAAAGATGGACAAAAGCACAGTGTCAGGGGACAGCAGGTGATCATGGATGATAATTTATGTTATCTATTGCAGGGTCTTCCTCTGTCAGTCCTCAACATGCTAACTTTCCCTTTCATTTCTGTAAGGGTGTCGGTAGATAGTGTATTCCCCCAGCACAGTGGGGGCCTCTGTCTGTGTGTGTGTGTGTGTGTGTGTGTGTGTGTGTGTGTGTGTGTGTGTGTGTTCATCTCAGTGTGCTCACTGCTGTTGTGACATCCTGAGGGAAATAAAGCCAGGAGATTACTACAGAAAAAGAAAGAAAAAATAAAATAAAAACACACAACGGAAAACAAATACAGCGGACCAAATCATTCCAGGCCAGTTCTGAGGAGTGGTGAGATATGGCAGGAAATTTCTGTGACACATACAGTATGGCAGGAGATTTCTGTGACACAGAGTTCAGATAAAGTGCTTCACCGTGTTTCTGTCGATTTCTTTTACAACGTTGTCTGATTATCAATATGCACGGTGTCAACAGGTAACGGTCAAAGGTTGTTTTCTTTTACATTTGGATTCAAAGGTTTTCATATCTTCAGATCCAAATGTCTGTGATCTTTGCATCGGTGACATAAACCATTTCCACAGGGTGACAGACATTTGTGATGCTGCTATTCCTCTTATGGATGGATCCAAATCTTCATAAAAACAGAAAGGAACTCCATGCTACCAACTCGAAAATGGAATACAACCACAAAATGGCTCTGGTCCTTTTTTCACGGGTATTACAGCCCTATAATCATTATCATTATGGGAAGGGTAGGATTTCTGAACACCCTGTTACTCGGGTCCTAATGGCTGCTGTGGCCTTGAAGGCATCTCATTTTGCCATCTCATATCCTGCCTATTTCTATATCTGCTGGATTAGCAGGTAGAGAGTAATGACAAAAACCCAGCACATATATTTCCTTACCAGTGAAACTGAAGTTAATGACATACCTTCATCTTTAAATAGGCATGTGGCTATAACAGGCATAGAAAACATGCAGGGTTTCCATTTGTAAAAGGGAATATTAAGTGAGTAGCAAAAGCTGAGCAATATCTGAGGTCAAAACTGTTTGACAAGGTCTTGTGTTCCTGTATTTCAAATAAGGAAAAGTACTAACATACAGTAGCCCATAGTCATGCATTCTGATGAAAATGTATAGCCTATCTGGACTTAATTGCGAGTCACTTGGGATGAATGACAGATTGCAGTATGTCCAGAACTCAGCTGCCAGGGTGTTAACCCACACCAAGCCCTGGCAGCACATCACCCCCATCCTCAAGAAACTCCACTGGCTGCCAATCAAACAACGCATCAGCTACAAAATCCTCCTCCTCACCTACAAATCACTTCACTCACTGGCACCCAAGTACATCACTGACCTCTTCCACCCGTACACCCAGTCACGGTCCCTGCGCTCCACCAGCAAGGACTTACTCTCCACTCCCCGCACCAGACTCAAGACCTTTGGTGTCAGGGCTTTCTGTGCAATTGCCCCTACCCTTTGGAACACCCTGTCCTATCCGTTCCACCACTTCCTTGACACAGTTCCAAAAGCACCTCAAAACATACCTCTTCTCTCTTGCCTACCCTCCCTAAACCCCCACCCTGCCCCTACCCCCCTACTCCCACTCTTGTAAAGCGACCTTGGGTATCTTGAAAGGCGCTATATAAATTGAAGTTATTATTATTATTATTATGAATATCTGCAAAATGAATAAAAGTGAATGATCGGTACATGTACTTAATAATAGAATAATGAAAGACATATTAGGATATAAAAATATCATCAATAAAGTAAAGCAAAGCAAAGTACAGCATGTAAAAAAGAATAATAGGTAACACTTTATAATAACTACACACAATTCATCATTTATTAAGCCTTTGTTACTTATTAGTTAATGGTTTGTTCATAGTAATTTCTTTACCATACATAATTTATCATCAGTAAAGCATTTGTTCACACAATTCTAAATGGTTTGTTCATAGTAAATAAGCCTATCCAAAAATATGTTTGTAAGTACATGATTTATACTTAAAGGAACACGCCACCCAATGTCAGTAATATATGTTCTTACCTTAACTTTCACGAGTTGAGTCATACCTCTCCCGTGTCGGTACGTGCACTCAAACGCTCTGGTGCGCGGCTGGACTGTGTTAGCATGTTGCGATTGTAGCAGGCAGACCTTGTCTGCTTGCTTGCTCTTTCTTCCTGGTCTTTCCTGGCCCCTCTGCTAATGAGTGGGTGGGGCCAATCATTCAATTAGGCCCACCATGTGCTACTTTATGAGCTCTACAGCAAGAGGCTCGGTAGGTTCCACTGTTTGTCCCTCGGCTGAGCACTGGGGTCTACCGGCCATCAGGTATGTTGCTGCCCTAATGCTGTAGACTAAAATGTGCTTGGTTTAGCTAAACTCCATTTCTCTGTAGCCCTAGATGGATGGATATGCTATCCTCATCTGCTGTCAGTGGAAAATTGCCATAGAGAAGAATATGGGTATGTATAGCTCTAAAATAAATTGATGTTTGGGGAAATGGTATCAGGTTTGATGTGTTTTGTTTGTCTTCCAGGTAGCACGGCTTTTCCATCCACGTTGCCCTCAGCGTAGGTCGTGCTGCTGTCTTGTCTGTCTTAGTTTTGTTTGGTTTCTGTTTAGCTTTGCTCGCACTTGGCAACTGCTCGCATTGTACTTGTACCCTTTTGTTTTACTTTACTTTATTATCTTAGTTATACAGTGTCTGTTTATTGCATAGTCTGGGAGCAACAACTTTTAACTGTTTTGTTAATTTGGCAGGCAGGGTTCTCGCTGGCGGGAGGCTAGTCAGTCACCTAGTGGTGGTGCAGTAAAGATGCACATTTTGGTGTGAATTATCAGAATGTTTGCGGTGGTCTGCGGTGTCATGATTTGATCTTTCTTGCTGTGCGTGTGCATGTGTGTGGGCTCTAGGGCACGTTATCAGTAGTCTGCCTCCCCCAGGTAAGCCCCTGCCTTGCTCATCCTGCTCCATCGTGCCTCCCCTATGGAACCTGTGTTAGTTGTGATCATTTTAAATAACAAAAGTGCAACAAGAAAACATAATAAATATTTTTGTACTTTCCTAACCCAGACTAGTCTTCATGTCTTTTTGCAGCTCTCCCCCCTTCCTTTTCCCTGGCTTTAGTTAAATAAACTTGGTCATGTTTCCACTGGAATTCACGTCTCTGCCTCGTGTATACGAACCTGTGTGCTATGGTGCAATTATGTGTTCTCTTAACTCATTTCCCTGGGTGCTAGTTCCAGGGTGGCGTAGTCTGGCTAAAGTGATTGGCTGTTAGTGCCGCTTTCCCTCTTCGAAAACCTTGCCCTGCTACACTATGCTAGCGGGCTTTGCCGTAACTAGCCGTAGAAGTAATCAAAAACATCCACGTTTTCCCGACTTAAATACAGTTGCACGAGTAGTTGATAGAAATGTCTACGGCCACGCAACATGAAACGTGGCGATTTTCCAAGCGAATAAACAGGAGAACTACAATGTGTGGCGCAATAGCACTTGGGAGTACTTCGACCTACCGTAGTAGTATTGTTAACACCTAATTGTAGATCCTATCCACCACAGAGTTTAGAATCCATGCTGGATCAACCCTCAGCCTCTCCCTCCCCTCTGAGCGAGAGAGAGGCACACACACTAGAGATGCGCTGATGGGCTATTATTATGACCGCCGCGCAGCGAAGCGGCGGTCATATAGGTTTAGTCAGATTTTTTTTTTTTTTTTTTTCTTTTTCGCATGCCCAAATTTCCGTCAATGATTCCCGGGACACTGAAAGACCGGGGTAGACGAAACTTGGTGGGCATGTAACCCCATATGGATAGCATGGAACCATTGTTTTTCGTTTTGATCTGTAGCCCCCCCGCTGGACTGCACCCCCCGAAAGGAGGGTAGGGCAGACACAGTTTTCTGTGAATATCTCGAGAACCGTAAGGTTTAGGAGGACCTTTTTTTTTTTGTATGTTGATCTCAAGGGGCCATGTCAACCCATTCCATAACCACTCATTTCATGTATAGCGCCACCTAGTTAAACACAAAAAAGTAAAAATGAGGTGTTGTAATCGCAGGTATCTGTGACCTAACATAGTCAAAACTGCACGAAATTGGAAGTGTAGGATCATTATGACACCCTCTGAATGCACGCCAAGTTTCGTGGAATTCCGTTCATGGGGGGCCACACAATAAATTAATTTATGTTACTATACACCAACTGGCCTGTAGGTGGCCGGAGACAGTTTTCTGTGAATATCTCGAGAACCGTAGGGCCTAGGAGGTCCACCTTTTTTTTGTATGTTGATCTCAAGGGGCCATGTCAACCCATCCCATTACCACTTATTTCATGTATAGCGCCACCTAGTTAAAAATTAAAAAGCAAAAATTAGGTGTTTTCATCACAATATCTCTGGCTGACATGGTCAAAACTGCACGAAATTGAAAGTGTAGGATCATTATGACACCCTCCGAATGCATGCCAAGTTTTGTGTACTTTCGTTCATGGGGGGCCTTACAATAAAACAATTTATGTGTACATTTAGTGACGTACACCAACAAGGATTCCCGGGACACTGAAAGACCGGGGTACACAAAACTTGGTGGGCATGTACGCCCACATGGATAGCATGGAACTGTCATTTTTCGTTTTGATCTGTAGCCCCCCCGCTGGACTGGACCCCCCGAAAGGAGGGTAGGCCAGACACAGTTCTCTGTGAATATCTTGAGAACTGTAGGGCCTAGGATGACCATTTTTTCCGTATATTTGCCTCCAAGGGTCATGTTAACCCAGTTCATGTGCACACATGTGCACAAACAGATACACACACACACACACATTCACAGTAATCATGACACATACTCACACAGTAGACATATGTACGCTTCCATGCACAGGCACATACGCAGGCACGCACACACACACACACACACACACACACACACACACACACACTCACACACACCCACACACATAACATAAACATAACACAAACAATCAAGAATTTCTCATAATTATGAACAGGCAAGATGGAGGTGGGGTTGTATAAAATGAATTTTACATGTGAAATCTATGAACTAATCATGTTTTGGTACTTGTTCTCTAGCAGATACCAGTGAGAATTGAGTGTGGATAATGCAATTTAGTGAGACAGTTAGAATCATATAGGCCTTTCAGCGTGATTTCTTTTTGTGGAAAAAATGTGCTGGACTGGGCGGCGGTCATATTTTGTACCGCTCTGCGGTACATCTAGTTTCAACCATAACTGCATAGCAAAACTTATCATCCATCAGCCATCCATCAGCACCAAAGTTTTTTGACCAATTTTCAAAACCGCACCCGCCCACCATCCGCTGGTTGTTTTAATGTAGGCTATATGGGTGATGCAGCGCTGCTGACGTGAGGCTAGAAAGCCCTTGCCTGTTCTAGAAAGACTGATCCAATGCAGCAAATATAAAAGGCTAAAGTCGTACATTGGCTATGTTGTAGCCTATCCCCAGAATATCAGCAGCAAACTCAGTCTCGCAAAACAGTCTCCAAATAAAACGCACATCGGCCTGTTGCCTATTCTGCCAGCTTGTGACAATATATCGTCCAAAATGCTTGATTGCATTGCATTCTCCACATTTTTAGCTAAATTTTCATGTACCACATCAGCATTTTTGTTCAGTGAATCTTTTGTAAATTGCTTTACAATAGCGTCGGGCCCTTGTCAGCAGCCTTCGGCTTGCCTCTTGCCACTATTCACTCCTTGTCTTCCGATGTCATTTCTGAGTCATCTACAGATGTTTACACACATTCACCTCCCTAAATAGAACCAACTTGACGTTGACTTCAACCTGTGTTATATCCTAGATGAGACTGCCTGGGTTATTTTGTTTCGTTATTAGCCTATATATAAAACACATAGTAATTGTAGCCTACCATTCAGGGAATAGGCATTTTAAAAGAGAGACAGAGAGTGATATGACTCAGAAATGACATCGGGCGATGGCAGTGCTAGATGTTCAGAACGTAAGAGTTAAAACTTCTACAAACTCAATAACATCCACAGCGGAAAAAGAAGGTAAGAAAAATAGTCGGAAAACTTAGATGTGTAAGGCAAGCAAGCAAGTTTGGCGGTTGTTACTAAAAATGTGAACATGCACGTTGCACTGTTGTGCGGTGGACTTTCAGAATGAATGGAGTCGGAGTTTCTTTAATATCGAGGCGTCATATAGTTTGTCCGATCGGCCTGCTATAAAATGCCTAATATACCTATTACGCCATCCTTCATTACTCCATTTCAAGAACATATTTAAAATAATAGTATTTAATTGTTTTTTAATCACAGCTGATTGACCAGCAGCCTCATAGATACTCTCCATTGGGAAATTTTTCGTCAGGGTGTAGACTGTGTGGTAACTTTGTATATTGGTCCAGCCTAACTAATCACACTGATAAAGCATTCCTAATGTTACTTCATACTTTGCCTAATCTTTACAAACAGATAATAAACCACATTTTTGTTAGGAAACAATGTATTTACCCTTGCTGTATAAACATACACAATCCGACTGCAATTTTTGATGTTTGCAGGCATTACTACAACCGTTTCACAGCCGATTTCCATTTCAAGACTAACATCATCCCCTCTTGTTGCTGATTGGCCCATCCAGGAAACGGAAACCCATCGCGAGGAGCCAGACTAGTATCTCAGCGAAGTGAAAATGAGTGTAGAAACCGGGTGGGTGGGGCGGGCTACTCGTGGCCTCCCAGGACGGCTGATCGTTTCTCACCCGCCGCTGGACGTGAATCCAATCCTTGCCGCCTCAGTAGCAGGAGCCGGGGCTGTCATTACTCTGCCTGCTGGCCGTCCATCCGTCCGTCCAGCCTTCATTAGAGTCCCACCCAGAGGACCCCGGGCTGACAGCTGTCGCTAATAATGCCTGCCCAGAAATCCCCCACTCCCCCTCTCCACTGACATGATGTCAATGTGGCTGTGTGGCTTGATTGCAACAGGAGCTCCTGTGGCGGAGTGAGAAAGATTCCCTCCACAGCGGGCCGGCAATCACGCTGACCTGCAAACAAAGCAACACTGCGGATAACAGGAGACCACACACACATACATGCACACATACACACACTCTCTCTCCATACCTGTCAACACTCCCGTTTTTCCCGGGTTCTCCCGTATTTCAAGGTCATCTCCCAGCACCCTCCCGTTTTGTTATTTCTCCCAGAAAACTCCCGTAATTAGCATGGCCATCATACTTCATTTTAAAATCATTGATCCATTCATTTGTTCTATTAGTCTGACATCTCTCAGGTTGCCAGATTGTGTATGAAATACACCCTACACATACACGATCACTTAGTTTCAATTTCAACCGTTTTTTCATAGGCTAAAACCAGGCAACCCAAAAGCCAAATAAGGAAGCGGGTGCCAACTGCGCAGCCTGAGTCTCGTCGTGCAAGCGGGCTAGTTGAGTGGCCTAGGCCTACTCCAGAACTAGCTGTTGTGAAATTGTTGGGAATTTAATTGATAAAACACATCACATAAACTGTTATTGAGTGTTGTTGAGACACTGAACTTGTGCCCTCGGAACCAAATCTGACAGTATGAAACGTATTAAATATGCAAACACAGATCCGGTATAAACACTGCCCCCCCCCCCCCTTACAGTGTGTTGTGTATGTGTATGTATGTACACTAGGGGTGTAACGGTACACAGAAGTCACGGTTCGGTTCATACCTCGGTTCGGACATCACGGTTCGGTACGAGTTCGGTACAATGGAGGGAAAAGCAAAACAAAAATGCAGAAAGCATTTTTTTTTGTACATGTCTCAGGCTGTACCACCTAGTGTCATACAGTCTCTTCCCTGAGCCATCTGCAACAGCCTGAAGTGTGTAAGATGTAGGCTAAACAGTACAATAAGTACCCAGACTCCATCTGTAACTTGTAAACAAAATAAGACAATCAGCTATAAAACTGAAAATAGGCCTACAGCATCTCTTATTTCTGAAAGTGCAAATTACATAGAAAAATGATTTTTAAAAATCCACTTAAGCAAGACCTTCAACATCTGTGTTTAGTTGTATATGGAAGGGTCTACAATTTGCCTCAATATTTTTTTTATTGTGTGTAAAGTAATAATCTAGCCTACTAACTGTGAAAATATCACACTATTTTGCCTTTTTTTTAAAAACGAAATGGCTCCTTTCATTTCATAAACAGACTACAACTAGAAGTCACGTGACTTTGCCCTTTGACGTTAACTCACCGTAGCATGGTTTGTTTATTAGCCTGGTTAGCGTTGTCACTTTATTTTACTGTCTATGCACTTAACACTACCAGAACCTCATGTGAGAAGTTACAAGTTACCCCAACATAAAGGTAATTACCACGCGATTTACATAGCTTTCTGTCATTACGAAATCATTTAATGTAAGCCATAGGTTTTGGCCCTATTTGTATCCAAAGGCTGCTGAAGCGCAGGGGAAGTTTTTTCCCCTCGTTTCAGTGATTGGTAGCCTACATCATCTGGGTGATGGCTTCGAATATGTGTAGCATTTTTTCCACTCACGTACCCAACAACTGCTGAACAACGCCGACACACAGTTTCATCTTATCCACCACTCTTTCGCCTGTACTAACGTTACTGTAACTGAAGTTCTCAAACTTGCGATCTTAAAGAGACCAGCGGATCCTTTAACTCTTGTGGGTCTAACCTTAGTGCTGCTAATGACTGACGGACTCGACCGACGACCTGACAAAAAAAACATAGGCGCCAATCAGAGCTTCAGAGCTAAGGCGAGGCTACAGATTAGCGTTAGGTGTCGCTAAAGAACTCCCGTAACTCTCGCTACTTAACAGTAATTGCGCATGACATTAATTAATCCACACACGAGTTTTATGTATTTTTATACCGTGTATTCTCCGTGTAAATGCATGCACCGAACCGTGACGCCCGTACCGTTTCGGTTCAATACGAATACATGAACCGTTACACCCCTAATGTACACACACAAACAAACAAGTGCATAGGTTTGCGCACACACACACACACACACACACACTTTTGTGCACAGAAAAACACACAGGTGGTTGGACGCATTCAAAATTAAATGCATGAGCAATTATTTGCACACTCAAGCCTAGATGTACTAAGAATTACCGCCAAATTACTGCCTGTTTCAGATGCTTGTTGCACCTTAAAACATGGCATCGTATGCACAAAAACTGATCACACATGGATCAAAGCGCATTTTGCAGAATGGCTATCTGCGCTTTTCTTACTGATGCATATGCATTTATGGGAGGGCAAGGTAAAAGTGGGGAATCGCACAAACACAGGGGAGGAGAAGGCACAAACACAGGGGAGGAGAAGGCACAAACACAGGGGAGGAGAAGGCACAAACGCAGGGGAGGAGAAGGCCTAAACGCAGGGGAGAAGGCACAAACACAGGGGAGGAGAAGGCCTAAACACAGGGGAGGAGAAGGCCTAAACGCAGGGGAGGAGAAGGCACAAACACAGGGGAGGAGAAGGCCTAAACGCAGGGGAGGAGAAGGCACAAACACAGGGGAGGAGAAGGCCTAAACGCAGGGGAGGAGAAAGCACAAACGCAGGGGAGGAGAAGGCCTAAACGCAGGCGAGGAGAAGGCACAAACACAGGGGAGGAGAAGGCACAAACGCAGGGGAGGAGAAGGCACAAACGCAGGGGAGGAGAAGTGCTAATAGCGATTGATTAGTGTTATGACCCTGACGGTCTCTGCCTGCCTGTCTTTGTCTTTCTCTGGGTTGCAGGGCGGAGTCAAGACAGAGGTGCTGCTGATCACCTGATTGGGGCACATGTACTATAAAAGAGGCTACCTGCTGGAGTTCGGGGTTCCCTCTCTCCATTGCAACATGCGTTGCCTTTGTTTTTTGTTTGGGTTTTGCACATTGAATTACAAGTGAATTACACTCTGAATTACACTACACCTTTATTTTCTTACCATCTCATTAATACTGACTGCACTTCACATTTTGCATACATTATAACTTTAATGAATACATCTTTTTGTTAACTCCTTATCCACATGTGGTCTCCCTATGTTTATTCACCCAAAAAGAGCCGGGTGGTTCTAACATTAGGTATTCCGCCATATGTATGAAAACAGCGCACGTCTGTTTTACGGTGAAAAATGCCTGTTAAAAGGCACACACACACACACACACACACACCTTCTGATACACATATGCAACACATAACATATTTTTCATGATTCTGTCAGTGGTAGAAAAATCAGTTTCCCTCAGACGTTAGTTACCCTCCTGTGCAAATGTCATCTTCAGTTGATTACAGTAACAAGAGGCAGCGATGCCACTCTATTTGTGTACATACTGTCTGACTCAAACATAATGAACGTCTTACAACATCCTATGAGGCTGGGATGTTTTTCTGAGCTAGAAAGGCTGACTACAATCAAAAAGAGATGTGCTGTAATTCTTTAAACAACAGTAAAAATTGTTTTGGTGGATGTCAAGAAAATATTTCTTTTGCATTATTGATATCACATCAAACAATGTGTTACTGTCTTGATGTATGTTATTTCACTGACTGATATATCACTACTATTATGTCAAAAATTGTTGGTATTCTAGACATTCTACAAACAGAAGATAAAATATGCAATTTGCCAGTTAAGTTGATTTAATCTCTATATTTGAAACCTATAATGTGAACTTTTGTTAGTCATTTTAATGACTTCTGCCTTTGACTTTAAGCATGCTCCATAAATGCTTAAAAAATCAGAACCAATCATTTAGCAGTGTTTTTCTTTCTCTCAGTTTAATGTGTAAGTAGGTATAATAATGGTTATTTCCTTGATCGACTGCTCTCGATTTGAACAGGATTGTATGGATTTTCCTTCTGAGCCCTCGCAGCTATATTCTTCATCATCAGAGCAGAGCACTCACGATCCTGCACTCCTTAATTAAATCTCGGCGAGAGGCTAACCTCCGTATGACACCGCTCCTCACACAAAGAGCCTTGACGCACATGTTCACAGATAGCTACCTGCTCGGAGGCCAGTGAAACCTTCACCTTTTTTCCATCGCAAGATAAGACTAAGGCTCCACAACGCTCCAGCATGTGGCTACGTTTAGCGCTGCCGTCGTGATTTAATTTATCCGACACGTGCAGGTTCACAGACTCGCGACCCCTGGTTGTTTGAAAGCTGAGCCTGGACTGCCACGATAACTCCAAAACCCCCACTGGCAGAAGCCTCTGTTCTCAGCCACAGCCTCAAGCTTCCATTTCACCCATGACTTTTTCTTTAGTCAGAATTACTCCCCCAGACCATTTGTTTATTTGTTTATTTTATTGCTTGTTATTTTATCGTGGGGTGGGTTTTAGAAAACGGAACTGCATGGCAAAATGTATTTGTTTATTTATTTATATTTTGAGCAGTTGCAAATCTCTCAGCTCATATTTATTCCCCATTTGCAATTATTCACCTATTTATTTCCCAGTTATTTACTTATTTGCAGCCAGAGGTGGTGCAGTAATCAGAATCCCTATGGCGGAGTCATATTTCTCCTACTCCCTATGTAAAGCACAGAAATATATTGGGCCCCCAACGTACAGAAAATGGTGCAAAGGCTAAAGTCTAACTAGAGCTAATTTACAGTAAAACTATGAGCAAGATCCTAAGCACAGCACAATCAGTGGGTCAACTCAGCTCTCCCACACACTACACAATAGCTTTAGTTCAGTTGGCCGATGGTCCATTCCATGATCTGGTTGCTAAGGTTTTCCACCTGTTTGCTGCAATGTTCTGCATGTGGACATTAGCTGGTCTTTCCTCTACTTTCTTCAATGAGTCCAAAATGCTGCAGTCTGCCCTCTAACAAGAATACAGAAGCAAGAGTGCTTGCCACCAGGCTCCCTGGCCTGCACATTTAGAATTCGGTTATTTTTTAAATCCTTAATTGGGCTTGCTCCTTCTTATAAATCAAATCTTTTAAAACCACATGCTCCATCAAGGGCACACAGGTCTGACTAATTCTGCCTCGTTGCCCTTCTGTCAGCGATGAAAAGCAGGGGAGATCGGGACTTTGCCCTAATTGCCCTTAAACTTTGGAACAAGCTGCCATTGCAAATAATGTTGGCTCCTTCATTGCCTGATTTTAAATCACAGCTAACTAATTTTTATTCCCTGGCTTTTTTCACAATTTTATCACAAAGGTTATATTGCTTTTATGTGTGCTGTTTTATTGTTCCCTGCTCTTGCCCCTTTTTGGGGAGAAGTGCAATAATAATACTGTGATATGCCTAATACCTACGGGGGGAATAGATTACCTTATGCATTCTTATTGTTTATTAGCCTTATTTGTTTCACAAATATTGTTTTGAATGGCCATGGACCATGGTTTTGTTTATCAGGTCCTGACATTTTGATATTTGTACTGTATAGCAACTTTGATCAACTGCTGTTGTTTTTAAAGTGCTTCATAAATAAACCTGACTTGACTTCACTTGACAGTTGGTTTTGGTTCTGAAAGTTTCTGAGCACCATAAACAGTATAGGTTGACAGGTAAAAAAAACCAACCATGCTGTCTAACTGATATGTTTCGCTTTGCCTATTTCGGTAATGTCTTTTCTTTCACTAAATTCTTTCCCCATCATTCTTTTTTGGGGATCTAAATGGGTTGGGCTGTGTGTGTGTGTGTGTGTGTGTGTGTGTGTGTGTGTGTGTGTGTGTGTGTGTGTGTGCGTGTGTGTGTGTGTGTGTGTGTATATATGTGTGTGTGTGTGTGCGTGTGTGTGTGTGTGTGTGTGTATATATGTGTGTGTGTGTGTGTGTGTGTGTGTGTGTGTGTGTGTATATGTGTGTGTGTGTGTGTGTGTTGGAGAAAGTGGAGACGCACCTTTGCTTCCCTCCATGCTGCTGTTATTGGATGTAATTCTGTTTAATTAGCGGCGGAGAACAAACACGCAGCCCGATGCCCTGATGCGGAGAGAGGCGATTAACTGCCGGCTTTGTTTGAACACGCTTGTGTGTCAATCACCCGCTCCTCTGTCTGTGTCGCCAATCAGTGCGCCATTGTTCAGCAAACACCATTTCCCCCCAAAATAAGATGAATAATGAAAGATAATGAAGTGTTCCCTGCTGGGTGTACAGCAGAAGGTGGAGGAGAGGTGCCGTTGCTTTGTGTTCGTCGCAGTGCAATGAAATAAGCTTGAGGAAGAAAACTGTTTTTTCTTCATGTGCAGAATGATGAAAGTCACATACAGTACACAATAAAAAAAAACTTCATTGCATGCGCACACACACACACACACACACACACACAAACACACACACACACACACACACACACTGAGACACACTGAGAGAAGAAAACGACTGTGAGAGTGTTAAGATGTTCTACATGTCTGCTCAAAGTTCAGAGTCATGTCAGTCTACCCCCATGTCCCAAGATACGCACCTGTCCTCATTTGATATTCTGTAGTTGTGGAATAATGGAATAATTACAACACTTGAAATGCTTTCTCATCAAAAGATCCCACCTCCCCTGTCTTTTTCTGCATCAACCGCGTTTTGATGTAACAAAACAAGAAAAGACAAACATCTAACATCCCCAGCTAAGATACTCATGCCCTGTATGATGCTAATCCACAGTCAGACAACAAACAGTACACAAAATATGAGAGAATGACACATTGTTTGCCTTCGCTGATGTGAGATTCCATCCTACTTTTTTGCTGCAGTTGATGAACTATCTTTCATTCATTATGTGCTATTTTTTGGAGCCTGTAGCTCTATCTTCCCATATTTCTTTGTTTCATTCATTGTTTTAAAATCCTTATTCTGGTGAGCTCTGAATGAATACTGTAATGACAGGTGGTCAAGAGTGTGAATCCCATCTCAAGCACTGATACTGTAATTTCCCAACTTATTAACCACAGTTTATACATTGATTTTGCATTGATCTTGCCTACTGGTTAGCACTTCGGACTTGTAACTGGAGGGTTGCCGGTTCGAACCCCGACCAGTAGGAACGGCTGAAGTGCCCTTGAGCAAGGCACCTAACCCCTCACTGCTCCCCAAGCGCTGCTGTTGTAGCAGGCAGCTCACTGCACCAGGATTAGTGTGTGCTTCACCTCACTGTGTGTTCACTGTGTGCTGTGTGTGTTTCACTAATTCACGGATTGGGATAAATGCAAATTTCCCTCACGGATCAAAAGAGTATATGGTAACACTTTCTATGAAGGTTGTATTTATAACGCCCTATGAATGCATTCATAATGTTTTTTAAGGTGTCTATAAAGCATTGTAATGCTCATTATTACCATCTATATGTATTCACAAGTCGTCATAACCGACTTCATGATGCATTATGACAGCTAATTATGAATGATTATAATTTTAATCTGAATAATGCATTATAAATATGTCAAGATCTGCCTACTCACTTGTCAGTTTTATGATGCATCATAACTACTTTGCTTTGCTAAATGCGTATAGTGATGCATAAAGAGTTTTGACTTCTACTGTAGTCCTATATATCTATAGCTATAAGTATATATAATAAAGTTATAATAATTTATACATCTCCGTACAGCACACAATTATAAACAGCTATGCAATATCATAAGTGTTATTTGTCAGCTCTAAGTAAAGTGACAAGAATATGACCCTATTATCCTACAATGAAATGAGAGCCTGGACAGTAAAGACAAAAGGAATGCATTTAGTTCACTTTATTTTCATTTAAACCAAAGGTCTATTTTGATTCGAACAATCTTTCAAAATGACCCAAGATAGATTTCAGTGGCATTGTGAGTTTTATTCCAATAATAACCACCACCACAAAATATAAGACCATGCCGTGCCACTTTTTTGGCCTGTCTCATTGTGTTTGTGTAATGTGCTCAGAGCGTTTATAATCAGTCTGATTATGTGTGTTGGTTTTAATGAAAATAAAGTGAACTAAATGCATTCCTTTTGTCTTTACTGTCCAGGCTCTCATTTCATTGTGCCTCATATTTGTTTATAATAACCTTATATCTATTTATAACAACACCTCATTTGCTCTACTTTACCTAAAGCTGACAAATAACACCTATGACATTAACATAGTAATTTATAATATTGTGCATATGGGGTAAAGATGCTAGACTCGGTACGTAGTTCATTGCACCCTTTAATTACTCAGTGAACTTATATTTGTTAATAATAGGGTCATATTCTTGTCACTTTACTTAGAGCTGACAAATAACACTTATGATATCGCATAGCTGTTTATAATTGTGTGCTGTACGGAGATGTATAAATTATTATAACTTTCTTACTTATAGCTATAGATATATATAGGACTACAGTACTCAAAACTCTTTATGCATCACTATACGCATTTAGCAAAGCAAAGTAGTTATGATGCATCATAAAACTGACAAGTGAGTAGGCAGATCTTGACATATTTATAATGCATTATTCAGATTAAAATTATAATCATTCATAATTAGCTGTCATAATGCATCATGAAGTTGGTTATGATGACTTGTGAATACATATAGATGGTAATAATGAGCATTACAATGCTTTATAGACACCTTATAAAACATTATGAATGCATTCACAGGGCGTTATAAATACAACCTTCATAGAAAGTGTTACCGAGTAGAGTAGATATACTTATACTTATACACGGGAACAGTTAATTAATATGGTTTTGGTTTCCCTCACGGGATCAAAAGAGTATATATACGTATACTTATACACGGGAACAATGAATTAATATGGTTTCGTTTTTTAACTTGCATAAAACCTGCGGCTTATACACAATTCGTAGTAATTTATAGTAACTGTAATATTAGTAACTGTAGTAATTTATCTGTTACCTCTTTTGTGTAGATGATAATGACCATCACGACACATCTGACATTGTTCTTACCTCAGCTCCCGTTGCAATATCCCCAGAAGTTACAATGGAATGCATTCAAAACAAAGCAAAGCACCACAAGATCAACAACAAACAATCAAGTCCATTTGTCATAGGAACAGTTACAATAAATAGAGCACGTCTAATCTAGACTCAGACTTTCTTTCTTTACTTGGTTACTAAATGAGAGCTATTTGGTGACAGAACACTCTCTCTTTATCTAGGCATCCACAAGGAATGAGCAGCTGGAATTGTTTGACTTGGCCTCTTTCTGTCGCCACTTCAAGTCTACATCATTCTGGTGTATTTATACGGATTGTGTACTCTCTCATACACAGTGTGTGTGTGTGTGTGTGTATGTGTTTGTGCATGTGTGTGTGTGTGTGTGTGTGTGTGCGTGTGCGTGTGCGTGTGCGTGTGCGTGTGCGTGTGTGTGTGTGTGTGTGTGTGTGTGTGTATTTGTGTGTGTGTTTGTGTGTGTGCATGCAAGCTTGTAGTGATTAAAGGATAGGCTATGGATTGAAAGCATTTGAACCAGAAGACAGTTGACAGTTGGTTTAACAGCTGGTTTATTCCTCTGTTACTTGCTGCCATCTCCTACTTCTCCATTTGTGGAAAAGTGTGCATTTAAAATTGGGTGCATCGTTTCTACCTGACAGTGCTAAGATGGCTACAGCGGGCATAGATCGGAATGGCTGCTTTATTGATGCCATCTCCTCTTCCTGCCTTCACTTTTGTGACCTATCCCCAGTCCTCCCAAGGCCACTCTGACCATATATATACATTCAAGCATGTAAAGGTCCCAATCGACACTGACCTTTAACAAGACGACGATCGTCAATATGCCACCCCCAATGACGAGTGAGGAATGGAACGACGTAGAACTAATTTGTCCAAAAACAAACGTGATAGTTATTGATCGGCTTATTGATTCATACTTAGCAAACTAGCAAAAAAAGGCCCAGTTCATATTGGCTAGACAGCGAGAACTGACAGGAACTCCCCGAATGGGGCAGAAATGGCCTGACACAAACAGATGGTTGCAAAAGCCCTCTATATGCTACAAAATGTCAACATCCATGTCTTGTATCGATCAGGCTTTAATAATGAATCATCTATGAGATTGCACTCAAATCTTCTTAGAAAGGTGTTTCAATCCAGTTGAGACATATTGTAACCCATGAATTAAATTAGGCTTTCAAGGTGCTTCATAAGTGCATCCTAAGAGTCATTCTGACTTGACATATGTCTCTGCAGCTATACATAGATGTACACAATTACATTATTCACATCTAAGCCTAAAATGATTTCAATTCATACACAGTTCACCTCTTCATCACCTTTATTCATTCATGGCAAAACTATTCACTATGATACATCACATGCTGTGAAGCTGTACACTTAAGTCATGATGATGCTCATTTATGTGTGATATTTGAGCCAGATCTTAAGTACTATGTTACTAATACATTATATACATTTTAAAATACACAGTTTATTGTTGTGGGGTCTGCCTGTGTGCATAACATGTATTGCAAACAGGTTAAGTCCATCATGTTAAGCTCTTTTCATAGTCTCCTTCATTCCAGCCTTTCCTGTAAGATCAGGAATAGTTGAAGCCCTGCACTTTTCTTATAGAGAAAGTGAGAGATTCATTCTAGCACTTACAAGCACCCAAATATCACCACCTGATATGGAAAGCACCTTTCTACAATTGTCTTCCCTGACTACCAAGACTGACTTCTGACGTCGCCTATCTCCAAACGTCAGATTTCATTAGGTGATCAAACTGAAAGGCTGATGAAAGAATTGCTCAAATTAGTGTCAAACCCGATTCAGAGAGCCTATGTAGTCAGCCACTAATCCTGAAGAAGTCTAGCTGAATTGATAGAGATTTCAATTTGCAGGTATTTCCTTTTTAGTGCGCTCTCTCTCTCTGTCGGCCTTTCTCTTTTATCTTTCAGCGTTTCCACCCCGCTGCCTCAGCTTGCATCTAAAGCTCTTCTTTTTTGTCCTTTTTACTCATTCTCTTTTTAAGCGTAATGGCCTATTACAAGTTGGCTGACTTGTCTACTCCCGAAGTTACATTTCTCCAACAATTTGCCTTCGCTTTTTGTTTTCCTGAGTCAAGCTAGCGTGTCAAGATTTTTAAAATAGAGAGTGAGGAAAGATTTGAAAATAAAAAAAAAAGATCCCTGTCACTTCTCTTGAGTGAGAAAGTGGGCGATGTCGGCGAAGGCGTGTCGGTTGGTGCCCTGGGATCTGTTAGACAGCTTAGCATAAACGGTGCTGAGACGGCTTCGTGATAAATGACTGTCACACAACGTCTGTGACAGATCTGTGTGATGCCATTTCGCCTTTGCCATGAGTAGCGATGCTGACGTTCCAAAAACTGTTTGCTGGGCTGAAACGGTGCTGACACCACCAGGAGACCGCTGCAGCGGAGTCGCAGGGAAATAAATAATTTGATCTTTCCTGACCTATCATTGAAATTCTTGTTGAAATTCCACGGAATCATTTTTGACACATTGCTGCCCCCCCAAAAAATTATGTAACCCATTCTAACACTACTGTCACTGCTCTGTGACACTGAAACTGTGAGACATGACTTTTGACATGTTGTTGGGAAAACAATCTCCCCTGCAAAAATGTGATGAATTTGTGCTGGCAGGAGGCTTTGCATTGTAAGCAAGCGTGCCCCTGTAGTTGGAACGTTGGCAGCAGTTTAAACACCTTGCGTCCCTGGCCTGGCGACGCGTCCCTCCTTACTGGTGGAAAAAGTACGGAACATTTGAAATGGATGGGAAAGGGAGCTTGAGTAGCTGGCAGAAAATTAACAAGGAGACTTGCTGAAACTCACAAGTACTGCATTAGAGCACTGTGATGAAAATGACTAATTAATACTAATCTTGCTCGTGCTTTCAACCACTTCACCTTAAATGTCTCTCATGGCTTTCCTCCATCTCCACTTAAATGACATGCTGCATGTCTTACCCCTTTCTCCACTAACTGCCTGATGTTGAGTCATGGAGGCTTAATCAGAGGCGCAATGCATCGTGTGAAGTCCCTAAAGTGCCCTAAAGTGAATGTTTGTTAGCAGATGGAGTAGCGTAAACAGGTTTTGTGTGGCTGTTATACCTGGAGGCTGAGGCTTCTTACTCTCACAAACTTTTACGTCTATGGTGCATGTGGATGGCTGGGTGGGCATGCTGAGAGACGGTAATGGTGTCCTTTCATCACCAGAAAGCTGCGAATTAGAAGCTAACCTTCGCTCGCTCTGTGGCGGCGGATTATGACTTCAACCAGACTCGCAGCGCATGGAGTGAAGGGGAAGGTGAGGTTTAGTGAGAGTTTTTTGTGCAAGTAATTGAGTTGAAAGGTGAGAAAAGCTCCGATGGATTAAAAAGGCCCGATTTTGCTTCAGAAGAGATTCCTTTCAAGTAGGCAAAGAGAGTGAACCTCTCAGTGAATTGCCATGACGATGTTGAAAGTGCTCGATTTAACCACAAATAGCCTCTTTAAATTTGGCTTTATTTACTTTAGCTAATAAAACATGATTAGGCCACTGTTTTTAAAACAGAATAATAAAACCTGTCGGAGTTAATGAAGTTTTACACGCCTGGCTGGCTTGTGAAATCAAAGTCAAATATTCATATAGTCATAGTGAGAATCTTTTTTTGTTGAGCTAGCAGGGTTCCAACCAGAAGCAGTGTCCAGATTGAAATTAGTTTGCCTCGACCAGAGAGAATTATTCAGAACTGGAGTTCTTTTTAAGGCCTCCCTTCAACTTTCCTATGGCTTAATGTGTCTTGTTCTGCTGTTGGAGAAACCTTTTTTTGCACCATAATCAAAATAGAGTTTTTTAATGTCTGCCATTAAAACTTTCTGACTGTATCTATCTGGCATGTGTTGAGAAGGGTGTCAGAGGAACGGGAGGCGTAGGAGAAATCCACTCACTAGTGTTATGATCTCGGCAGATCTCTGTGACAGCTGATGTTAAAAAAACAGTAGGGGTACCTGGAAAATATGAAAGCGCTTTCAAAAAGCGACAACGTTGTATACTTGACATGAAACCTGCGAAGCATCCAGCGGTGGCAGCAGCAGCAACGAGAGCATTCAAAATCGTCTGAAGCTCTGAGGAGACGTGATATGAAAAAGAGTTTGCTTGATCACACCCCCTCTACACTTACCCCCTTCTCCCCCGACGCTAACACAGAAGCTGATTCGAGATCAGATTAGCCAGGAGAGAGAGAGACTCTGGGCTACAGTGAGGCTGTATGAATAATGTACTCAAAAGCATCACTATGTCTCCTCCCGTAGGCCTCTGGCTTGCCATGGGATTCACATTAAACATCCTGATACAAAACGCTTTCCAGCTCTCTCTCTCTTTTCTTCTCTCTGTCTCTGTGTGTGTGTGTACAGTATGTGTGTGTGTGTGTGTGTGTGTGTGTGTGTGTGTGTGTGTGTGTGTCCGTGTGTGTGTTTATATACTGTATGTATGTGTGTCTCTCTGTGTGTGTCTGTGTGTCAGAATTTGAGGCGTTCTCCATGCATTTCTTTGTTTGATGCTTGCTTTTGTCGCCTGCCCCAATGCTTCCTCTCTCTCACTCGCTCTCTTTCACACACTCTCTCTCTCTCTCTCTCTCTCTCTCGCTCTCTCGCTCCCAAAAGGACACTTTGCAGTCAGTGCAATCATCCTGGTCTGACACCCCTCTGCAGTCCACAGCTGTGCATGAAAGACGCTGTTATATAAGCAACACAAAAGCAAAGAAATGTGTGTGTGTGTGTGTGTGTGTGTGTGTGTGTGTTGGGGGGGGGGGGGGGGGTATGCGACTTGGGTGAAGGTGTATTTCTTTTGGTTGAGGATCTTCTTTTGAGAATAAGTGGTTTATTTAAAACTCAGTGCTTTTCTTTGCACCAATCATAGTTCAATCAATATAATCTTTGATTCATCAATAATTAAGTCTGTACTTAAGCCAGGTTGATTTAATTGAATCTGCCATAAGAGTGATAAATTATCAAAGGTGTATATGGTTGATAACATATACACCTTTGATCATTTATAAGATGTATAAAATGTGAAGTATAAATTTAAATGTAATTTCTAAAATGTATAAAAGGTATATACTATAAAATGTGGTGGTATATAATGCTATGTGCTGCACACAAAAACATTTCATTAACACATGATTACCTATTTTCAACTAAGTAAGGGATAATGTATAGAACGCCGGTCATTACTGTGAAAATAAGTCCCGACAGGGCGAACCGGACCCCGACGCGCAGCGGAGGGGTCTTGTTCCGCCCTGAAGGGACTTATTTGTAACTTAGTAATGACCGGCGTTCTATACATTATCCCACTTATTATACGGCTACTTGCCAAAACGAAATAATAAACTCCCCACGATGTCACTTTAGCATACATAACCTAGCCTATTTGTTACCGTTCATCGTGGCATTTGCTGAGAAACAAATAGTTCGCAACAACACACGCTGCTGAACTTGAATCAAACATTCTTTAGAACACAGCTGATCAACCGTCTGCTTTCACGTTTGAATGAAGTTCCAGTCCTTGCGTAGTGATATGAAAGACGTATCAGAAGCACAAAACCCGTTGCCATTGACAGCGGTAATTATGTTTGCAGCGGTAATTACATGAATATATCTTACCGCTAGAACTTTGGGAAATCCCATTCAAGTCAATGGAGCGTTCTACTAGCATTGTGAAGAGCCGTATAATAACTTGTCATATTGCCTTGTCTTTTGATGTTTTTTTTTACCTTTTTAATCATATTTCATTCATATTGTCTTTGTTCTCTTACCTCCTTATTTGTAAAGTTTGGGTATGAATTGTTCTCTAGAAGTGATTGTGCCTTAAAATAACTAGATGTACCGCAGAGCGGTACAAAATATGACCGCCGCCCAGTCCAGCACATTTTTTCCACAAAAAGAAATCACGCTGAAAGGCCTATATGATTCTAACTGTCTCACTAAATTGCATTATGCACACTCAATTCTCACTGGTATCTGCTAGACAACAAGTACCAAAACATGATTAGTTCATAGATTTCACATGTAAAATCCATTTTATACAACCCCACCTCCATCTTGCCTGTTCATAATTCTGAGAAATTCTTGATTGTTTGTGATATGTTTATGTTATGTGTGTGGGTGTGTGTGTGTGTGAGTGTGTGTGTGTGTGCGTGCTTGTGTGTGTGCCTGCGTATGTGCCTGTGCATGGAAGCGTACATATGTCTACTGTGTGAGTATATGTCATACGTATGATTACTGTGAATGTGTGTGTGTGCGTGTGTATCTGTTTGTGCACATGTGTGCACATGAAATGGGTTAACATGACCCCTGGAGGCAAATATACGGAAAAAAAATGGTCATCCTAGGCCCTACAGTTCTCAAGATATTCACAGAGAACTGTGTCTGGCCTAACCTCCTTTCGGGGGGTCCAGTCCAGCGGGGGGGCTACAGATCAAAACAAAAAATGACGGTTCCATGCTATCCATGTGGGGGTACATGCCCACCAAGTTTTGTGTACCCCGGTCTTTCAGTGTCCCGGGAATCTTTGTTGGTGTACGTCACTAAATGTACACATAAATTATTTTATTGTAAGGCCCCCCATGAACGAAAGTACACAAAACTTGGCATGCATTCGGAGGGTGTCATAATGATCCTACACTTTCAATTTCGTGCAGTTTTGACCATGTCAGCCAGAGATATTGTGATGAAAACACCTACATTTTTGCTTTTTAATTTTTAACTAGGTGGCGCTATACATGAAATAAGTGGTAATGGGATGGGTTGACATGGCCCCTTGAGATCAACATACAAAAAAAAGGTAGACCTCCTAGGCCCTACGGTTCTCGAGATATTCACAGAAAACTGTCTCCGGCCACCTACAGGCCAGTTGGTGTATAGTAACATAAATTAATTTATTGTGTGGCCCCCCATGAACGGAATTCCACGAAACTTGGCGTGCATTCAGAGGGTGTCATAATGATCCTACACTTCCAATTTCGTGCAGTTTTGACTATGTTAGGTCACAGATACCTGCGATTACAACACCTCATTTTTACTTTTTTGTGTTTAACTAGGTGGCGCTATTCATGAAATGAGTGGTTATGGAATGGGTTGACATGGCCCCTTGAGATCAACTTACAAAAAAAAAATGGTCCTCCTAAACCCTACGGTTCTCGAGATATTCACAGAAAACTGTGTCTGCCCTACCCTCCTTTCGGGGGGTGCAGTCCAGCGGGGGGGCTACAGATCAAAACGAAAAACGATGGTTCCATGCTATCCATATGGGGTTACATGCCCACCAAGTTTCGTCTACCCCGGTCTTTCAGTGTCCCGGGAATCATTGACGGAAATTTGGACATGCGAAAAAGAAAAAAAAAAAAAGAAAAAAATGCGCGGCGGTCATAATAATAGGCTACTAATAGGTACTGCAATAGAAATTCTTTTTTTTAAATAAACCTCTCTCATCAGTTACTCCCTGAATTAAAAAAGATATTCACATATTTACAGTATGTGTTGGGGGCTTGCCCATTGTTCCTACTCGATTTCGACCACTTAGTAGTCCAACAAATGCTCACTGGTCCTAGAGCCTGTAATTCTGAGAATACAAAGCCCATTGCTCCAATGTCCCATTGGTCCGACCATACATAGTTTCTTTCCCCCACAGTCATCTCATTCGTTTAATTCATTTAGGCTATAGCCAATGATTTGGTTCTCTGTAGGCTCCAGTTTGATTGACTTCAGGCCCACATGAAAAAAACCTGCTTCTTGCTTTTATTTGCCATCGCAGATAATAGCTAGTTATTGCCAGCTAAATATTATTTGGTCAAAATGGCCTCTAATTTTGAAAAAGATTTTAGAAACGTTTGTAATTCCTTGTTTCCCTTTTTGATATACTTCCCCCTGTCCTGTGTGTCTGTACTGGACAGTTGAGGTGAGTCTGCTCTGACATGTTATGGCTGATCAGGTGAATCCCTGTGCTGCAGACCCATCACCGCGGCAGGTGGAGCGTCTCTGACCCCCGCTGTCAGAAGAGTGGGTGATGTTTTAATTGGCGGAGAGGGAAAGCTTAGTGTGTCTGCCCTCTGGGTCCTGAGGTGAAGCAGGTGGATCGTTCCGGAAAGTGAACGGACGTCAGCCATGTCATTGGTCGGCACATCAGAGAATGTGTGTGTGTATGTGTGTGTGTGTGCCTGACAGGGGAGAACTCTGAGTGAGCGACATGCAGCGAGACAAATATCTGTCATTTAAAAGGAGGACTTCAAAGTGGTTGCAAACCGCTGCCAGAGCATTGGTATTCATGAGTTGATTTGAGCCTGTGTGTGTGTGTGTGTGTGTGTGTGTGTCGGTCTGTCTGTGTCTGCATATGTGTGTTTATTTGTATTTGTCAGTGTGTGTGTGTGTGTGTGTGTGTGAGAGAGTGAGAGAGAGAGACAGAGAGAGTGTGTCTGTATCATGTCTCCATGTGAGTGTATGTGAATTTATGTGTGTATGTGTGTGTGTGTGCGTGCGTGCGTGCGTGCGTGTGTGTGTGTGTGCGCATGTGTGTATGTGTGTGTGTGTGTGTTTACCATTCAAATAGGATAAGCTGGCTGAATATTACAGGGAAGGACTACTTAAAAGGCCGGCCGAGGAGTCAACCCACTCGTGTTGACACCTTTGAAAGATTGATACAACTTCATTTCAGAGGCGTCTGATCACGAAAGCCGATAAGACCGCCGCCGGTTCATTGCGCATCCTGGCTGAACAAGTGGCTCTCAGTGAAGCTATTTTAGCCAGAGGCTTCTGTCTCTGCCCCTCGGGTGGCCTGAACAAGTGCTTATGATAATTTAAGGACAAACAAGCTCTCGGTCGGGGTTGTTGGTGGAGCGGACCGATGAATCAGGGAAATTCAATGCAAAACAAATCAATGAGGGTGCCATGGCTTCCATCACCGCGGCGATAAGGATCGTGTCAAGCTCCAACGCCGCTGTTGCAGCAGACGAAGACGAGTGGGTGGGGGATGAGAACTACCACTAGCGCTCGCTTTGAAGTAAATATGATATTTTGAAGTTTGTGTCACTGATATGTAAATATCAGGGGGGGAAAAAATTGTGTTTCCCTCTGGAGTTCAAGCAGGCCGTTGAAATGAGATCTGCAGTGTTATGTGCCACACAGAGAGCGGGAATGCCAACTGGTAAATGAAACAGACGCTTATACTACAAGGCGCAGTGTGTAAGATTTATGAGAAACCAGACAGCTTTGCCGCCCAGTTTCCAATCTTGGTCCGGTACGTATAGTGTTTCTCCAGAAGGATCCGTGGAGGGGAAATTACAAGTGACAAAACGCTCAGCTCGCCAGAGCCACTTTGTTTCTAAAAATGAAACTCCATCGGTGTCGTAATAAATGTAAGCGCAGATCTTGTCATCAGCTTATAGGTGCTTTTAGTGCTGTTTGAAATGTCAACCTCCGGGGGCCATTTTGCTGAGCTGATAATGCAACAACATTTGAGTGATGCAATACCTGAAAGGATGTGTCAAAGGATGTGTTTTGTTATTGGCCACGCATCACACAAACAAGTGCTCAGATTCAAAATGAAAAATATTTATTTTGACATCACAATAAAAAAACAATAAACAATATGTTGATTTAAAAACACATTCACATGCCTACATACTGAATAGATGTCCATGTGCTGCTGTTCCTACACATGGCCACTTTCATCCCAACAGCAATGAGAGTATCTGGGTCACTCCAGACATAGTTAATGTATTCCACATTTGACAGTGAGTTTGTTAGACTTTAATGTTGTATTTTTATCTCTAACAGCACTGTACCATTGTAAAACGTCCTTAATTGAATGTAACACTGAAGTAGTCCAATAGAATTCAAGGAACAGTGTGTAAGACCTAAGAGTTGTCCCTTCCAGTGACTCTATGATAATACAAAATAATATTGATATAATCTTTATTTGTGAAACTCACATAATACACACTTATTTAAGCATTAAGCATGCCCACCACGTAAGTCTTTCTAGTAGGCTTAACATCCTAATATAATATGTACCATGAAATATTTAGCATATGTTTTCACTGTGATGTATAGCAGTCGACATATGCCAGCATGAGCAGATTCACATCATGTACCACTGCCTATATTATAAATGTATACATTTCACTGCTTCTCTATGCTGTCCATACCCTAACATGGAGTGCTTATATCAATTTCTTTATGGTTCATTTTCATTTATATTATATTGTCCATTATCTGGAAACAATAGCATTTCTTTCCCACTTCTTCGTTAGATGCAAGCCACACTTCACTGGCCCTGTACCTGTTCGACCTGCACAGTTGAATCTAATCTCATCTAATGGCTGTTATAAGTCTTCAAACCCGGCAGCATGACGACACAGGGCTCCCATTACACAAACACGCACACACACACACACACACACACAGACACACACACACAGCACAACAGATACACACTGAAGGAGCTCTTGATCTTTAAAGCCAATCCAAACAGTTTTCAGGCAAACAGCAAGAGTTTGTGGCCGCAGCTCCGGGGCCAGTTAGAGGGATATCAGAGGGCCAGGTCTATGAAGCATGTGTGAGTGTGTGTGTGTGTGTGTGTGTGTGTGTGTCTGTGTGCGTGTGTGTGCGTCCGTGTGTGTGTGTGAGTGTGTGTGCGCGTGTGTGCGTGCGTGCGTGTGTCTGTGTGTGTCTGTGTGCGTGTGTGTGTGCGTGTGTGTGTGTGTGTGTGTGTGTGTGATCAGACCGCTGCACTGGTGTGATGGTGTGATGGTGTGATGGTGCTCTTGTGCTTTTGGCTGGACTCAGAGAGCAGCAGACGGCAGGTTGAGCCTTGCGGGAGTGCTGACCAGAGGCTGACTGACGGCTGGGCTGATGGACAGACGGGCTGCTCTTTAGCGCCGAGCGCTGCCGGCTCCAGCGCCGTCCACTCTCTGGCTCAGGGCCCCGCCAGCCCTGGCTGTTTGGAGGAAAGAAGCAGTGTAGTTAATCTTGTCAATCACCAAAGTCCCTCACCTTCTCTCTTTCTCTCTCTCTTT